>NC_059171.1:28363349-28674682 GCF_019923935.1 Bubalus bubalis | reverse complement strand
AGAGAGTTACTTCATGGCTTGAGTAATAAACCTTTTCCTGAGTAAATCCAACTCCTACTCACCGATCATTTAGACTATAGTCGTTGAACTTCCCCACTTACTAACAAAATTGGGCAAAGGAGAGATCTACAAGTGGGACATTTCATTATTATTTTTTACTTATTGTGTTTGATGTCTCCTTTTCCGAGGCTTCAAGGTTGAAATCTTTCTTCCTTCTGGTTTCTGCCTTCCTAAGGTAGGTCCAGGGGGTTGTGTAAGTGGTTTGTGTGAGCTTTGTATAGGGTGAGATTTGTGCTGAGTTTTTTTGTTGTTGTTTCTCCTCTGGTGGGCAAGGCTGAGTGAGGTGGTAATCCTATTTGTTGATGACTGTGCTTGCATTTTTGTTCTGTTTGTTGTTTAGATGAGGCATCCTGCACAGGGTGCTACTGGTGGTTGGGTGATGCTAGGTCTTGTATTCAAGTGGTTTCCTTTGTGTGAGTTCTCACTGTTTGATACTCCCTAGGGTTAGATCTCTGGTCATCTAGGGTCTTGGAGTCACTGCTCCAACTCCAAAGGCTTAGGGCTTAATCTTTGGTCAGGAATGAAGATTCCACAAAAGTGGTTTGTTATGGCATTAAGTGAGATTAAAAAAATACCCCAAAACAAGAAACCAAAAATAAATCCCAGACAAATGGCAGTTACAAAATCAGGGAAATAATAATTAAAATTATGGAATATACACATACACATATACAACCATGAGCAAAGTGAAAACAGTCCAACAAAAATAAAGTACAGTAGATTGACCGAGTGAACAAAGGAAACCAAAAATTATATCTACCAGTTAAGAACAAAACTAACTAAAGCACAAATTGGAAAACAAAACTAAAGCAAGGTGCCAATTGGGGAATAAAACAATGAACATAAAACTAACAAATGTGTTGAGAAGAAAGGAAAGAAAGAAAAGAAAGAAAGGATAGGTATGCAAGTTTAAATAGAGTTAGATAAAGAAGATTTATATACATTATAGATTAACTGCAAGGGGAAAAGAACAGTAGGAAAATCAAACAAAGGAATAAATGTAGAAAAAATAATAAGAGGTTTAAAAAATTAAAAAGAGAGATATAAAAAAATTCCACAGAACTGCAAAAGCCCAATGTAGAGGCAGAGGTTTATAATAACAATAAAAAGTATGACTGAGAAAAAAAAAAAAAGCTCAAAAGCTTAATTAGATTTCATAGTGCCAATAAAATCAACAACTATAACAGAGGGGAGAAAAAAAAGGGAAAAAATAAAAAGAAAAAATAAAAAAGAATCTACAGAAGTCAAAACATAAGAATAATAAATGTTTTTCTTGAGTCACTGCTATTAGAGTCCTTTCCCTTGCTGGGAGTCACAGTTCACCTCATCTCCCAAGGATACCCTCCAGTACTGTGCTCATCTCTGGACCTGCTGTGGGGGCAGCTCAGATTCTAATCTGGTCCTACTCCTGTGTGTTCTTGCCTCCAATGTCCACAGCTATCAGAACTAGTGCGTTTTCTTTTGTGGGAGCTCTCAATGATCTTTTATATATTCCATAGGTACAGAATCTACCTGGTTGATCATGTGGATTTAATTTGCAGCTTGTACTGCTGCTGGGAAGGTTTTGGGTCTTCTTCCTTAGCTACAGTGCCCCTGGGTTTCAACTGTGGCTTTATTTCCATCTCTGCATGTGGGTTATCCACTGGGGTTTGCTTCTGAGGCTGCCTTGGAGGACTTGGGTTTGCCCCTCTGAGGGCCAAGTGTGGAGGTGGTGCAGCTGCTTGGTTTGCAGGGGTTCTGGCAGCACCAGGTACTTAGGGGAATTGGTGGCTAGGGCAGCAGGAAATACAGTCCTCTAGCAGGAAGCACAGCAGCTGTGATGGACCATGCAGGAAGCATGGCATAGAGGAGCTATCCACGCCCAAGGTCTGGGGCAGGGACCTAGAGTGCCAGGCTGTGACGGTGTAGGAGCGGCCAAGAGGAGCTACCCCACATCCAAGGAGCGGTGGCTGCACTGGCACAGGAGGGCCTAGAGGAGCTACTCCACGTTCAAGGTCAGGAGGGGCAACATCGTCCAAGGTAAGGAGCAGCGCTTTGCTGGACCAGCCGTGAAGAGATACCCAACGTCCAAGGTAAGAGAAATCCAAGTAAGACAGTAGGTGTTGTGAGAGGGCATCAGAGGGCAGACACATTGAAACCATAATCACAGAAAACTAGCCAATCTGATCACATGGACCACAATCTTATTTAACTCAGTGAAACTAAGCCATGCCATGTGGGGCCACCCAAAGCGGACGGGTTATGGTGGAGAGGTCTGACAGAATGTGGTCCACTGGAGAAGGGAATGTCAAACCATTTCAGTATTCTTGCCTTGAGAACCCCATGAACAGTATGAAAAGGCAAAATGATAGGATACTGAAAAGGGAACTCCCCAGGTTGGTAACTACCCAATATGCTACTGGAGATCAATGGAGAAATAACTCCAGAAAGAATGAAGTAATTGAGCCAAAGCATAAAACAATACCCAGTTGTATGTGACTGGTGAAAGAAGCAAGGTCCGATGCTGTAAAGAGCAATATTGCATAGGAACCTGGAATGTTAGGTCCATGAATCAAGGCAAATTGGAAGCGGTCAAACAGGAGATGGCAAGAGTGAACATCAACATTCTAGGAATCAGCGAACTAAAATGGACTGGAATGGGTGAATTTAACTTAGATGACCAATATATCTACTACTGTGGGCAGGAATCCCTTAGAGGAAATGGAGTACCCATCATGGTTAACATAAGAGTCTGAAATGCAGTACTTGGATGCAATCTCAAAAACAACAGAATGATCTCTGTTCATTTCCAAGGCAAACCATTCAATATCACAGTAATCCAAGCCTATACCCCAAACAGTAACACTGAAGAAGCTGAAGTTGAATGGTTCTATGAAGACCTACAAGACCTTTTAGAACTAACATCCAAAAAAGATGTCCTTTTCAATATAGGGGACTGGAATGCAAAAGTAGGAAGTCAAGAAACACCTGGAGTAACAGGCAAATTTGGCCTTGGGATACAGAATGAAACAGGACAACGGCTAATAGAGCTTTGCCAAGAGAACGCACTGGTCATAGAAAACACCCTCTTCCAACAACACAAGAGAAGACTCTACACATGGACATCACCAGATGGTCAACACTGGAATCAGATTGATTATATTCTTTGCAGCCAAAGATGGAGAAGCTCTATACAGTCAGCAAAAACAACACTGGGAGCTGACTGTGGCTCAGATCATGAACTCCTTATTGCCAAATTCAGACTTAAATTGAGAAAGTAGGGAAAACCACTAGATCATTCAGGTATGACCACAATTAAATCCCTTGCGATTTTACAGTGGAAGTGAGAAATAGATTTAAGGGACTAGATCTGATAGACAGAGTGCCTAATGAACTATGGACGGAAATTCGTGATATTGTACAGGAGACAAGGATCAAGACCATCCCCATGGAAAAGAAATGCAAAAAAGCAAAATGTCTGTCTAAAGAGGCCTTACAAATAGCTGTGAAAAGAAAAGAAGTGAAAAGCAAAGGAGAAAAGGAAAGACATAAGCATCTGAATGCAGAGTTCGAAAGAATAGCAAGGAGAGATAAGAAAGCCTTCTTCAGTGATTAGTGAAAAGAAATAGAGGAAAACAACAGAATGGGAAAGACTAGAGATCTCTTCAAGAAAATTAGAGATACCAAGGGAACATTTCATACAAAGATGGGCTCAATAAAGGACAGAAATGGACCTAACAGAAGCAGAAAATATTGAGAAGGGGTAGCAAAAATACACAGAAGAACTGTATAAAGAAGATCTTCATGACCCAGAAAATCACGATGGTGTGATCACTCACCAAGAGCCAGACATCCTGGAATGTGAAGTCAAGTGGGCCTTAGAAAGCATCACTATGAACAAAGCTAGTGGAGGTGATTGAATTCCAGTTTGAGCTATTTCAAATCCTAAAAGATGATGCTGTGAAAGTGCTGGACTTATTATGTCAGCAAATTTGGAAATCTCAGCAGTGGCCACAGGACTGGAAAAGGTCAGTTTCCATTCCAATCCCAAAGAAAGGCAATGCCAAAGAATGCTCAAACTACCACACAATTGCACTCATCTCACACGCAAGTAAAGTAATGCTCAAAATTCTCCAAGCTAGGCTTCAGCAATACATGAACCATGAACTTTCAGATGTTCAGCTGGTTTTAGAAAAGGCAGAGGAACCAGAGATCAAATTGCCAACATCCACTGGATCATGGAAAAAGCAAGAGAGTTCCAGAAAAACATCTATTTCTGCTTTATTGACTATGCCAAAGCCTTTGACTGTGTGGATCACAATAAACTGTAGAAAATTCTGAAAGAGATGGGAATACCAGACCACCTGACCTGCCTCTGGAGAAACCTATATGCATGTAGGAAGCAGCAGTTAGAACTGGACCTGGAACAACAGACTGGTTCCAAATAGGAAAAGGAGTACATCAAGGTTGTATATTGTCACCATGCTAATTTAACTTATATGCAGAGTACATCATGAGAAACACTGGCCTGGAAGAAGCACTAGCTGGAATCAAGATTGCCGGGAGAAATATCAATAACCTCAGATATGCAGATGGCACCACCCTTATGGCAGAAAGTGAAGGGGAACTAAAAAGCCTCTTGTTGAAAGTGAAAGAGAAGAGTGAAAATGTTGGCTTAAAGCTCAGCATTCAGAAAACTAAGATCATGGTATCTGGTCCTATTACTTCATGAGAAGTAGATGGGGAAACAATGTCTGACTTTATTTTTTTGGTCTCCAAAATCACTGCAGATGGTGATTGCAGCCATGAAATTAAAAGACGCTTACTCCTTGGAAGGAAAGTTATGACCAAACTAGGTAGCGTATTCAAAAGCAAAGATATTACTCTGCCAACAAAGGTCCATCTAGTCAAGGCTATAGTTTTTCCAGTGGTCATGAATGGATGTGAGAGTTGGACTGTGAAGAAAGCTGAGCGGCGAAGAATTGATGGTTTTGAAGTGTGGTGTTGGAGAAGACTCTTGAGAGTCCCATGGATTGCAAGAAGGTCCAACCAGTCCATCCTAAAGGAGATCAGTCCTGAGTGTACATTATAAGGACTGATGTTTAATCTGAAACTCCAGTACTTTTGCTACCTGATGCGAAGAGCTAAGTTATTTGAAAAACACTGATGCTGGGAAATATTCAAGGCAGGAAGAGAAGGGGATGACAGGGGAAGAGATGGTTAGATGGGAAGATCCTCCTGAGAAAGGAACGTCTACCCACTCCAGTATTCTGGCCTGAAGAATTCCATGAACTCTATAGTCCATGGGGTTGTAAAGGGTCAGACACAACTGAGCGACTTTCACTTCACTTCACTTCACAGCAGCAAATAACTGGAAAACAAAATATAAAATAATTCCATTTACTTAGTAGCACTAACAAAGGAACAAATTAGATGAAAGATATGCCGGAAGATATATGTGGAGTTTCTTGTTGGTGAACATGTGGAGATTTGGAGACAGTGTTGTGCTCAGAAAGGCATGGAAATTCCTCACCCTTTCCTCACACTTTTCCCTCTGCATCTCTTCCATCTTGACTATTCCTCAGCTACACCACGCCAAAGTTTCTAGGAGAGTAAATGCTAAGGTATTGTTTTGGCAAAGCTTTTAAATCACAATATAATAATTATAAAATATCAAAAAAATGTGGACACATAATGCATATAGTGGTCATGTATGTATGTGAGAGTTGGACTGTGAAGAAGGCTGAGTGCTGAAGAATTGATGCTTTTGAATTGTGGTGTTGGAGAAGACTCTTGAGAGTCCCTTGGACTACAAGGAGATCCAACCAGTCCATTCTAAAGGAGATCAGTCCTGGGTGTTCATTGGAAGGAATGATGCTAAAGCTGAAACTCCAATATTTTGGCCACCTCATGCGAAGAGTTGACTCATTGGAAAAGACTCTGATGCTGGGATGGATTGGGGGCAGGAGGAGAAGGGGACGACAGAGGATGAGATGGCTGGATGGCATCACTGACTCGATGGATGTGAGTCTGAGTGAACTCCGGGAGTTGGTGATGGACAGGGAGGCCTGGTGTGCTGCAATTCATGGGGTCGCAAAGAGTCAGACACGACTGAGCCACTGAATTGAACTGAATGCATATATATATATATATGGAGAGAGACAGGGAGAGAGAGTACTAGTGTTAGCTAGCTGTATTAAGTTTATGGATTAGAAATCTCTAACTTCTAAAAACTTTTTAAAAAGAAACTGATAATATACTTGAGAATCAGAATAAAGTTTGGATTTACTATATTGAATAATGAGACACTGTTATTTCCATGTCCTGGCTCTTATAAATAGTGTTGCAATGAACATTGAGGTTCATGTGTCTTTTTGAATTATGTCTTTTTCAGGATAGGTATACTACATAGACTTTTTTTTCTTTTTACACAAATATTGAAATATCCTTTCATTCACTTGGTCATGTTGTTTGATTCTTAGAATCACTTCACTGCACATAGTGTGCCCTGCCACTGTTCACCTTTCAGGAAACATACATTCTTACTGGCTGTTTCTTTTTTGGTGACTGATGATTTTTACACAGCTCTGTGGTTTATGGATTCCCACCAGCAATGAATAAAAGCCCCTGTAGCTCCACAATGTTGTCAGACTTTGGTGTTGTCAGTGTTCCAGGTTTTGACCATTCTAACAGGTGGTAGGGGTACATCATAATTTTCTTTCACAGATTTTTTTTTTTAATTTTAACTATTTTACTATTTCTTTTATGGATTGTGCCTCAGCTTCTAAGAAGTCACTGCTATACCTAGGGTCATTTAGGATGCTTCCTATGACATTTTTAGGAATTTAGTTTTGCTTTTTACACTTAGGTGTATGGTCCATTTGAGGTAAACTTTATGAAGCATGCAAGGTTTGTTTTCTGATATATGTATTCAAATACTACATTTTTTCTAAGTACTGTTTTTGCTGTATGGCACAAATTTTGGTAAGTTGTTCTTCTTTTTGTTTAAATTTTTTTTTTTAATTCTTGAGATTTCTTCTTTACTTATGTATCATTTAGAAGTTTGTTGTTTAATCTCTATGTAATTTATAATTTTCTAGTTGTCTTTCTGTTACTTGATTTTTAGTTTAATTCCCCTGTGGCCTGAGAGCTTTCATGGTATGATTTCTGCTCTTTTAAATTTGTTAAGCTGTGTTATATGGCCCCAAATGTGGCCTATCTTGCTGAATGTTCTATGCATGAGTAAATCATGTAATCAGTTTTGTTGGATGAAGTAATCTATGGATGTCAATTATATTCAATTGATTGATGGTATTGTTTAGTTTAGCTATGCTCTTATTGATATCCTACCTGATGGATCTATCCAGTGTAGTCTCACTGTAGTCTTCTTTTGGTTGGAAGTATATGACCATGCTATGTATCATGGAGGGACAGGCTTGGGGTAGGGAGGGGAATAGTGGATGAATTGGTAACTTCTCTACCTCAAGCTTAGGGCTTTCCTGGTGGCTCAGTGATAAAGAATCTACTTACTAATGTAGGAGACACAGGAGATACAGGTTCAATCCCTGTGTTGGGAAGATTCCCTAGAGAAGGAAATGGCAACCCACTCCAGTATTTTTGCCTGGGAAATCCCATGGAAGAGGAACCTGGCAGTCTATAGTCCATGGGTTCACAGAAGAGTCAGACACGACTTAGTGACTAAACAACAACTACCTGAAGCTCACTTGGTACAGTTCCATAAAGATAACCTGAAGACTGATGTGTGTTTATAGCCATTGGGCATCCTTAGACCTGGTGCCTGCCACATGTCTCAAAAATAAAACAAACTAAGACAATAGGATGGGGGTATTTGTTGGGAAAGCAAATATCTCTCTAATGGTTCAGTTCAGTTCAGTTCAGTCGCTCAGTCGTGTCTGACTCTTTGTGACCCCATGAATTGCAGCACACCAGGCCTCCCTGTCCATCACCAACTCCCAGAGTTCACTCAAACTCACATCCATCGAGTTGGTGATGCCATTCAGCCATCTCATCCTGTCGTCCCCTTCTCCTCCTGCCCCCAAACCCTCCCAGCATCAGAGTCTTTCCCAATGAGTCAACTCTTCACATGAGCTGGCCAAAGTATTGGAGTTTCAGCTTTAGCATCATTCCTTCCAAAGAACACCCAGGACAGATCTTTAGAATGGACCGGTTGGATCTCCTTGCAGTCCAATGGTTGGAGACTCTCAATGGTTGGAGTGATATAAATATGACTACATTTTTATTTACCTTAACTTCAAGAATTTATTATAACAACACTAAGTTCATTTTATCTAAAATTTCTCAATGTTATGTTTGCCATATTGCTGGAAAACTGAAGTTTTATGTTATTTTATAAACATGTTTTAACTTATCTCTAACTTGAGCCACATCAAGTTGGTTCATATTTAACATAGCTTCTCATTAAAAATCTTAATGTTCTACACTCCCTTCTATTGTTGGTGTATTTATCCTAGATAACAGGCATGAGTTTCAGAAAAGCTAAGAAAAATAAAAACAATAGACATTGTCGATTCCAAAGCTTGAAAAATCTTACACAATGATTTATTCATGGTTCCTAATTTATAATTCCTGATTTCTTGCTGATTTTCTACCAAAAGAATTGAAACTATTAACTGAAAGATTTTGAACAGTAAACATTTATGTACAAAAATATTATTTTATGGACATATTTTAAAATTACTTATCTATGAGAAAAATTTATCTTATTAAGAAAGGATTTGTAGATAAGAAATTGCATCCATTAAATAATAGGCTTCCTTTTAAACTTTAATTGTGGAGATTAATTATTTTTTTGTCATCTGTTTAATTTGTGACCCAGATAATTGTTATTTGCATTAATGTTTTAAAGAAAAAAATAATTATTGATTCAATTAAATATTTGCTTTCTCCTTGGATATTTGGACAGAATGATATGGCTTTTAATAATAGAATATCGGAGAAGGCAATGGCAACCCACTCCAGTACTCTTGCCTGGAAAATCCCATGGACGGAGGAGCCTGGTGGGCTGCAGTCCATGGGGTGGCTAGGAATCAGACACAACTGAGCGACTTCACTTTCACTTTTCACTTTCATGCATTGGAGAAGGAAATGGCCACCCACTCCAGTGTTCTTGCCTGGAGAACCCCAGGGATGGGGGAGCCTGGTGGGCTGCCGTCTATGGGGTCGCACAGAGTCGGACACGACTGAAGCAACTTAGCAGCAGCATTGGGTTTGTGCTCTAACTTGACAAAGTTTACATCTCTTCCTATTTTATGAGAGTCTTTGAAATTATAAATTAGTTTTGGATTTTGTCACTGCATTTCCTACATATTTTGAGATAATTTTTCTTTTCCCCTGATAATGTAGAATACTGCTTTGCTTGATTCGGGATCAGATCAGATCAGTCACTCAGTTGTGTTCGACTCTTTGCAACCCCATGAATCGCAGCACTGCAGGCCTCCCTGTCCATCACCAACTCCCAGAGTTCACTCAGACTCACGTCCATCGAGTCAGTGATGCAATCCAGCCATCTCATCCTCTGTCGTCCCCTTCTCCTCCTGCCCCCAATCCCTCCCAGCATCAGAGTCTTTTCCAATGAGTCAACTCTTCGCATGAGGTGGCCAAAGTACTGGAGTTTCAGCTTTAGCATCATTCCTTCCAAAGAAATCCCAGGGCTGATGTCCTTCAGAATGGACTGGTTGATCTCCTTGCAGTCCAAGGGACTCTCAAGAGTCTTCTCCAACACCACAGTTCAAAAGCATCAATTCTTCGGTGCTCAGCCTTCTTCACAGTCCAACTCTTACATCTATACATGACCACAGGAAAAACCATAGCCTTGACTAGACGAACCTTTGTTGGCAAAGTAATGTCTCTGCTGTTGAATATGCTATCTAGGTTGGTCATAACTTTCCTTCCAAGGAAAGGGTAAGCGTCTTTTAATTTCATGGCTGCAGTCACCATCCGCAGTGATTACTAATCTTTATTATTATAATAAAACCATGCCAAAGTTTCCTAAACATTTTATATGTTTAATATTCGAACTGTTGATATTATATTAAGAAATTAAGTTTTATGTTCATAAGTTATTTAAATTAAATAAATAAAATAAATTGGGAAGTATTCTATTGTCTCCTATTATCTGAAACAATTTGTGTAAGATTGTCATGATTTCAAAACTAAATGCTTTATATAATTAACAACTGGAGAAACTGATCCTTGAAACTTCATGCAGAAAAGCTTTAAATTGCAATTTTAAAAAATTGGGTGGAAGTACATTCAAAGTTTTTACTCCTAATGTACTAAATTCAGTAAACTTCAAAATTTTCTTCAACCTAATAAAAGGTTGTTAAATTTGTGAACACAAATACCTTTCTTCATATTGACTTATTATGCTTTTCGTGTCTATATGATGTCTAAGGCAGTTTCCTTCTATATGTCTAATATTGATAGTTTATATATTCTTACATTTTTAAATCTTGGTCAGTCATATTTGCAATTCATCAGTACAACTAATATTTCCATTAGTAGGCTTGTTAAATTTATTTTCCTACTTTATTTCTAATTTCATGTTTAGTACTTATTTCCCTCTGTTTATATAACTTTTGGCATGGCTTTTGAGCTTCTTGAAGTTGACTACTGCATAATTAATATATAATTGTCCAAGTATTATAATTTTTACTTACAGAAATTTCATTTTTAATAACTTTCCTTTTCCATAGTTTCATTATGCAATCACAGTTCACTTGTCGCTCTGTCATGCCGAACTCTTTGCAACACCATAGACTACACACACCAGGCTTCCATGTCCATCACCAACTCCGGGAGTTTATTCAAACTCATGTCCATCGAGTTGGTTATGCCATCCAACCATCTCATCCTCCATCATCCCCTTCTTCTCCCATCTTCAATCTTTCCTAGCATCAGGGTCTTTTCCAATGAGTCAGTTCTATGCATCAGATGGCCAAAGTACTGGAGCTTCAGCGTCAGCATCAGTCCTTCCAATGAATATTCAGGACTGATTTCCTTTAAGTTGGACTGGTTGGATCTCCATGCTGTCCAAGGGACTCTCAAGAGTCTTCTCCAACACCACAGTTCAAAAGCATCAGTTCTTCGGCACTCACCTTTCTTTATAGTCCAACTCTCACATCCATCCATGACTATTGGAAAAACCATAAGTATGACTAGATGGAATTATGTTGGAAAAGTAATGTCTCTGCTTTTTAATATGCTGTCTAGGTTGGTCATAATTTTTCTTTCAAGGAGCAAGTGTCTTTCAATTTCATGGCTGCAGTCACCATCTGCAATGATTTTGGAGACCCAAAATGTAAAAGTCTGTCACAGCTTGCAATGTTTCCCCATCTATTTCCCATGAAGTGATGGGACTGGATGCCATAATCTTAGAATGTTGTTTTAAGCCAAGATTTTCACTCTCCTCTTTCACTTTCATCAAGAGGCTCTTTAGTTCTTCACTTTCTGCCATAAGGGTGGTGTCATCTGCATATCTGAGGTTATTGATATTTCTCCCGGCAATCTTGATTCCAGCTTGTGTTTCTTCCAGTCCAGAATTTCTCATGATGTACTCTGCATATAAGTTAAATAAGCAGGGTGACAATATACAGCCTTGACGAACTCCTTTTCCTATTTGGAACCGGTCTGTTGTTCCATGTCCAGTTCTAACTGTTGCTTCCTGACCTGCATACAAATTTCTCAAGAGGCAGATCAGGTGTTCTGGTATTCCCATCTCTTTCAGAATTTTCCACAGTTTGTCATGACCCACACAATTAAAAGGCTTTGGCATCGTTAATAAAGCAGAAATAGATGTTCTTCTGGAACTCTCTTGCTTTTTGGATGATCCAGCCGATGTTGGCAATTTGATCTCTGGTTCCTCTGCCTTTTCTAAATCCAGCTTGAATATCTGGACGTTCACTGTTCATGTATTGTTGAAGCCTGGTTTGGAGAATTTTGAGCATTACTTTACTACCATGTGAGATGAGTGCAACTGTGTGATAGTTTGAGCATTCTTTTGCATTGCCTTTTTGGGATTGGAATGAAAACTGACCTTTTCCAGTCCTGTGGCCACTGCTGAGTTTCCAAATTTGCTGGCATATGGAGTGCAGCACTGTAACAGCATCATCTTTTAGTAATTGAAACAGATCAACTGGAATTCCATCACTGCCTCTAGCTGTGTTCATAGTGATGCCTCCTAAGGCCCACTTGACTTCCCATTACAGGATGTCTGGCTATAGGTGAGTGATCATACCATAATGATTTTCTGGGTTATGAAGATTTTTTTCATATAGTTCTTCTGTGTATTCCTGCCACCTCTAACTAGTATCTTCTGTTTTGGTTAGGTCCATATGATTTCTGTCCTTTACTGTGCCCATCTTTGCATGAAATTTTCCCTTGGTATCTCTAATTTTCTTGAAGAGATTTCTCGTCTTTCCCATTTTATTGTTTTCCTCTATTTCTTTGCATTGATCATTGAGGAAGGCATTCTTATCTCTCCTTTCTAGTCTTTGGAACTCTGCATTCAGATGGGTATATTTTTCCTTTTCTCCTTTGCTTTCCGCTTCTCTTCTTTTCACAGCTATTTGTAAGGCCTCCTCAGACAGCCATTTTGCTTTTTTGCATCTCTTCTTTCTTGGGGATGGTCTTGATCCTGCCTCCTGTACAATGTCATGAACATCTTTCCATAGTTCTTCAGGCACTCTATCAGATCTAATCCCTTGAATCTATTTCCAACTTCCACTGCATAATTGTAAGGGATTTGATTTAGGTCATACTTGAATGGTCTAGTGGTTTTCCCTACTTTCTTCAATTTCACTCTGAATTTGTCAATAAGGAGTTCGTGATCTGAGCCACAGTCTGCTCCCAATTTTGTTTTTGCTGACTCTATAGAGTATCTTCATTTTTGGCTGCAAAACATATAATCAATCTTGTTTTTGTATTGACCATCTGGTGATGTCCATTAAAGTCTTCTCTTGTATTATTGGAAAAGAGTGTTTGCCAAGATCAGTGCAGTCTCTTGGCAAACCTATTAGCCTTTGCTGTGCTTCATTCTATATTCAAAAGCCAAATCTGCCTGATACCCCAGGTGTTTCTTGACTTCCTACTTTGCATTCCAGTTCCCTATAATGAAAAGGACATCTTTTTTGGGGTGTTAGTTCTAGAAAGCCTGGTAGGTCTTCACAAAACCGTTCAACTTCAAATTCTTCAGCATTACTCGTTGGGCCATAGATTTGGATTACCATTATTTTGAATGGTTTGCCTTGGAAACAAACAGAGATCATTTTGTCATTTTTGAATTTGCATCGAAGAACTGCATTTCAGACTCTTTTGTTGACTATGATGGCTACTCCATTGTCTTCTAAGGGATTCTTGCCCACAGTAGTAGACATAATGATTATCATAATTAAATTCACCCATTCCAGTCCATTTTAGATCACTGATTTTTAAAATGTCAACGGTCACTCTTGCCATCTCCCATTTGACCACTTCCAATTTGCCTTGATTCGTGGACCTAACCTTCCAGGTTCCTATGCAACATTGCTCTTTACAGCATCGGACCTTGCTTCCATCAACAGTCACATCCACAACTGGGTGTTGTTTTTGCTTTGGCTCCATCTCTTCCTTCTTTCTGGAGTTATTTCTCCACTGACCTCCAGTAGCATATTGGGCACCTACTGACCTGGGGATTTCATCTTTCTGTGTCCTATCTTTTGACTTTTCATACTGTTCATGGGGTGCTCAAGGCAAGAATACTGAAGTGGTTTGCCATTCCCTTCTCCAGTGGACCACATTTTGTCAGAAATCACAACCATGACCCTTCTGTCTTGGGTGGCCCTCCATGGCATGGCTCATAGTTTCATTGAGTTAGACAAGGCTGTGGTCCACGTGATTAGACTGGTTAGTTTTCTGTGATTGTGGTTTTCAGTCTGTCTGCCCTCTGATGGAGAAGGATAAGAGGGTGATGGAAGCTTCCTAATGGGATTGACTGACTGAGGGGGAAACTGGGTTTTGATTGGCGGGGCCATGCTCAGTAAATCTTAAATACACTTTTCTGTTGATCGGTGGAGCTGTGTTCCCTCCCTGATATTTTTCAGTTTCAGTTCAGTTGCTCAGTTTGTCTGACTCTTTGTGACCCCATGAATCGAAGCACATCAGGCCTCCCTGTCCATCACCAACTCCCAGAGTCCACTTAAACCCATGTCCATTTACCTGGGGCCAAACTATCATGAAGGTTAATTAAGATAATGGTGACCTCCTTCAAAAGATCCCATGCATGTACTGCTACACTCACTGCCCCCAACCCTGCAGCAGGCCACCACCAACCCACACCTCTGCTGGAGACTCCTAGATACTCAAGGGCAAGTCTGGGTCAGACTCTTGTGGGATCACTGCTCCTTTTTCCTGTGTCCTGTTGTGTATGGGGTTCTGTCTGTGCCCTCCAAGTGTCTATTTCCCAGTCCTGTATAAGTGCTGGCAGCTCTATGGTGGGGTTAATGGAGACCTCCTCCAAGAGGGCTTATGCCATACCCCGTCTGCTCCACCCAGAGCCCCTGCCCCTGCGGCAGTCCACTGCTGAGCTGTATCTCCACAGGAAGTGCTCAAACACAGTTCTGTCTCAGTCTCTGTGGGGTCTCTGGGTCCTGGTGCACACAAGGTTTGTTTGAGCCCACTGAGCGTCTCTGGCAGGAATGGGGTTTGATTCTAAATGTGAATTTGCCCCTCCTACAGTCTTGCTGGGGTTTCTCCTTTACGCTTGGATATGGGGTATCTCCTCAAATTCATTCCAGCACTGCACATCTGCTGCTCCAGCACCTACCGTCTTGTTGGGGCTGTTCCTTTGCCCTTGGATATGGGGTATTTCCTCTCAGCTGCTCCAGTGATGTGCAGCTGCTGCTCCAGTGCCTACTGTCTGGGACTTCTCTGACATTGGACACAGAGCTGTGGCTGCCTGGTGCTGGAGCGGCCGAGAGGAGATACCCCATGTCCAGGGAGAGAGACTGCTTAGCCATAAAATAATACTGCCTGGGGACCAAGAATAGAAGCCTAAAAGGATATGGAGTTGTTTTAAGTTCTTTTTTCTTGTACCTATGCTAGTCATTACGTCAAAGGAAAATAAACTGAAGAATTGTACCTTAGCATTCCTCACCATTTTAGTAATAAAAAAATTACAGAAATCAAACAGACCATAGTTTTCTTTGTCAAATAACTTTGCCTTCAGCTTACTTCCAGGGACTGGGAATTGGGAAGCAGTAAATGGAATATTTGGTGGGTATCATGATGTCCATGCAATTAAATTGTATTTCCATTACTCAATGAGGAAACTGAAGCTGGAAGTATTAAAGTACATACGAATGTAACACAGTTATTGAGTGATGGAGAAAAAATCCTCCTCAAATAGTTTGACCCAAGAACTCACATGCTAAGATACTACACTATGGTACCTCTCTTCACATTCCACGGATTGTACCATTAGAGTCATGTTAAATTATATTTGTAGGCTCTATCCTGGTTTTATGCAGGATAATCCTGATTTCTAGTTGGAGTATTCCTTCTGTGGGTTGTGCTGCCTTTATGGACTAATGAATTGTGAAAATGAAAAAAAATGAGATATTACATAATAAAAAATAAATGCCATTACCTTAGTTATAAATAAACACTTTTCAGAGCTAATTAATGTCTGAAATTGAAGTGAGAAGTTCATGTTAGAAATACTACTAGCAATGAGATAAACATCACAGTATTAATTTAATGTACTGGACAAATGCAATAGCTGTAATATAGAAAAATTTAGGGCACTATAACTATAGTGTCTGGATGTGAAAAATAAAAAGTACAGTAGCTATATAGAGACTTCATATGTCTTTTGAAAAACAAATCCAATGATGTACTACAACAAGTGAAAGAAACTGCATATTAAACTAACTCTATATCCAGAGATAAGGGTTAGGGAAGAACATTTTAGCAATAATTCAGATAGACTCCATGGCGAGGAGTAAAAGAGTGCAGAAATTAGTTTCTGAGGTTACAAATTAAAGGCAGTGGTTATGCAGTTTTACACTCAATGTTGACAACTTACCATTATTCTTATTGGTAATAAGTGATGTAAAAATTAATGTTATTTTCCCAAAGAATAGTCTATTATATGTGTCAGTCCAGATTGTTGAAGATTATATTCACTTGTATATTAGGAAAAAAGCTTAATAGCCTTGAATTAATCAAACCTTTATTTGTATTTCTTTCATACAAAAAAGTCTGGAGTAGGCAATCCAGAATTGAGCGTCTCTGTGGAATTCTTTATAAGTCTTCACCATCCTTATATGGGGTTTCTATCCCTTAGTCATCTGATATTTCCCTTTGAATTCTGGAACTCCAATCATGACAACACAGACTACATAAGAAGGAAAAGAAGAAGGGCAAGCCCTTCCTTACGAAGTTCCACTTAAGTACCACTGGCAATCTCACCCAACACCTGTACTTATAATTCACTGTCCAGAACTTGACAATGTGGCAAAAATATACTAAAGTTGAAATTTGAAAATATTTTTTTTCCCTCCTAAGGAATATTGCACCCAGATTTTAAAATAAAAAGGCATAATTTCTAAGGAAAAAGAGTAACATGGACGTTGTAATCTCTGCCAGATACTCCAAAATGAAAAGGCCCACTTATAAACTGAACAGTTCAAGAGAACTGAACTCAAAGTCTTCAGCTTTTCAATTATGTAGACAGGGTGAAGTAAGCCCATAAACATTAAATCATTTCCCAAAGTCATACCAATACTTTATGCAACTACAAGAATGTGAATCTGGATCCTCTGGCCACTAGTGCATCTCACTGATCTGCACCAACTTCAAATTTAACTGTTTGTAATCAAGAACAAAAAAGAAATTTACACCTTAAACAAACAAAAAAAAATGGCTTCAAAGCTTCTTTTACCTTTTTAATTAATTTTTTAATACAGTGTAACACAAAGATGTAAGTCCCTAAATCATGTGTTCAATAAATTATCACAACATAAACAAATCTATACACATCAATTAAAAAATTTCCTCAAACTCCAATGCCCTGATCTACCACCGTCTATTCAATAGTTACTCCCACCAATCAAATTTAAACACAAGCCTAATTTTTAACACCATAGTTTTGCCTAACTTTGTATTTTATGTTTATAGAATCATACATTTGTGTATTGTTTATTTAACTTATCCTTTTAAATAGCAGTAACTCATTAACTCTCATATAGTATCATTTAGTACAGATTATTTAATATCTTATTGATAGACATTTGAGTCATTTTGGTGTCCTGAATATTGCCTCTATAAATATACTGTTATGTGGATTTTGAAGCATGCAAACAGGCAATCCAATTTGTTATGTAAAGGCTAAGAGAAAATTTGCTGAGTTATATTGTGTGCAGGCATTCAATTTTGTAAAACTCACCAGTGTTTGCACCAATTTCACTTTTACTATTAGCAACTGAGAGTTCTATTTTGCTTCATATTCTTATCAGGACACAGTATAGCTGTTATAAACAAACAGTTCTCCTATATGGTTAAAATGCATGGTAGAGAGAGGGCCACGTCTTTATATTCCTACATTGGCATATTCCTTCCCCCCATGGGCTTCCCTGGTGGCTCAGACAGTAAAGAACGCCTGCAATGCAGGAGACCCGACTTCAATTGCTGGGTTGGTAAGATCCCCTGGAGAAAGGAATGACAACCCTCTTCAGTATTCATGCCTGGAGAATTCCATGGAGAGAGGAGCCTGGTTGGGCTACTGTCCATGGGTTCGCAAAGAGGCAGACATGACTGAGTGACTAACACTCACTTCCCTCTATGGGAGGAAGTTCTTTCCATTTCAGCAAAGTTTCTTAGAAGAAAGTTGGCAGTAGAGTAGACAGAAGACCCCAGCATCTGGCCTAGTAAGTCATTTAGTACTGAAGGGGCATATGCCTGATGCAAATGAACACTACTTTAGTCCAGCTCCCAATTATGTATCATGCTGCTGCTGTTGCTAAGTCTCTTCAGTCGTGTCCAACTCTGTGTGACCCCACAGATGGCAGCCCACCAGGTTCCCCCGTCCCTGGGATTCTCCAGGCAACCCACTGGAGTGGGTTGCCGTTTCCTTCTCCAATGCATGAAAGTGAAAAGTGAAAGTGAAGTCGCTTAGTCATATCTGACTCTTCACGACCCCATGGACTGCAGCTTACCAGGCTCCTCCACCCATGGGATCTTCCAGGCAAGAGTACTGGAGTGGGTTGCCATTGCCTTCTCCGATTATGTATCATAAATAGAGTTAATTAAATGGATAAAATACTGAAGCTTTTTAAATGCCTCTTCCCTGTTTATAATCATATTGACTTATGGAGGGATACTAAAGCCATTCTAATAAGAATTATGGACATTACCATAGATATTCCTTTAGATATTTGAAAGAATGCTTGTTTTTAATGTATCTTGATTTGGTCTTTTAAATTTTAATTCAAAATCAAGTCACAGTCTTAATAATTAGGAATAACTTTGTCTTAAAAAGTGATTCAGCTATTGCTAATGTAAAATCAATTAGGCATAACACTCCTTAAATCTTAGAAAAGGAGTTAGTTAATTATGTTATTGCCCTGAGCTGTGATTAGAAACATGTTTTATATGTGACTTTATTTGATTAAGATGTCTTTCCCAATGTTTATATACACAACACTTGTTCAGAGATATGCTATATGGTGGTAGGAAAGGTATCATTTATCATGGTAAATTATATCCAAACATATTCATTGTTAATGTATCTATCATCCTACATTTGTATCTGTAATTTTTTGAGCACGTGCTGTGCTGAGCTTAGTCATGTCTGACTCTTTGTGACCCTATGGACTGTAGCCCTCCAGGCTCCTCTGCCCATGGGGATTCTCCAGGCAAAAATACTGCAGTGGGTTGCCATGCCCTCCTCCAGGGGATCTTCCCAACTCAGGGATCGAACCCAGGTCTCCCACATTGCAGGTGGATTCTTTACCATCTGTACCACCTTTGCACGCAGATTCTTTACCATCTGAGCTACTAGGGAAGACTAATTTTCTAAGCATAGAGATTGAATATATACCATATAGGTAAATTTATTTTTAAATTATAACAATCTTGTGTGTGTGTGCATGTGTGTGTGTCAGTCACTCAGTCATGTCTGACTCTCTGAGACTCCCATAGACTGTAACATGCCAAAAACATCAACAGTAAAAAACAACATTTCCTGGTGGTAAATTCTTCAAATAGTAATACTGCTATTATAAGAATCACAAAAGTGGGAGAAACTTTACAAATGCAAAAACAAAGATATGTAAGAACAGGTAATATCTTAATATTTCATAGAAAGCAAGCAGATCAATAAAAAGTTAAGGCAGTAGCCTTTGTTACTTTTTTTTTAATGGAAAATTCAGTGATGTATACAAGTAGAATCCCACTTGATAATACAGATGTATATTGTAAAGCTTTACAGAAACAGTTAATTTCCCTCAACATCGCCAATACGTTATTCACCATTCATGGATCACGTCAAATACCAACTCTAAAGCAATCATACCTGAATTGTTCAACTGGATGTTTTATAATCTTTCTTTTCTATGTCTCTTGTTATTTGTTATGCATGATTTCACATTCATTTGCGGACATTTCTTTCTTTCTTTTTTTTTTTTTAGGATCATATTAGCCAAAGTTTATTCTTTTTATTAATTTTTTTAATTTATTTTTTAAATTTACAATATTGTATTGGTTTTGCCATATATCAAAATGAATCTGCCACAGGTATACATGTGTTCCCCATCCTGAACCCTCCTCCCTCCTTCCTCCCCATACCATCACTCTGGGTCATCCCAGTGCACTAGCCCCAAGCATCCAGTATCATGCATCGAACCTGGACTGGTGATTCGTTTCATATATGATATTATACATGTTTCAATGCCATTCTCCCAAATCATCCCACCCTCTCCCTCTCCCACAGAGTCCAAAAGACTGTTCTATACATCAGTGTCTCTTTTGCTGTCTCGTACACAGGGTTATTGTTACCATCTTTCTAAATTCCATATATATGCATTAGTATACTGTATCGGTGTTTTTCTTTCTGGCTTACTTCACTCTGTATAATAGGCTCCAATTTCATCCATGTCATTAGAACTGATTCAAATGTATTCTTTTTAATGGCTGAGTAATACTCCATTGTGTATATGTACCACTGCTTTCTTATCCATTCATCTACTGATGGACATCTAGGTTGCTTCCATGTCCTGGCTATTATAAACAGTGCTGCAATGAACATTGGGGTACACGTGTCTCTTTCCCTTCTGGTTTCCTCAGTGTGTATGCCCAGCAGTGGGATTGCTGGATCACAAGGCAGTTGTATTTCCAGTTTTTTAAGGAATCTCCACACTGTTCTCCATAGTGGCTGTACTAGTTTGCATTCCCACCAACAGTGTAAGAGGGTTCCCTTTTCTCCACACCCTCTCCAGCATTTATTACTTGTAGACTTTTGGATCGCAGCCATTCTGACTGGCGTGAAATGGTACCTCATAGTGGTTTTGATTTGCATTTCTCTGATAATGAGTGATGTTGAGCATCTTTTCATGTGTTTGTTAGCCATCTGTATGTCTTCTTTGGAGAAATGTCTATTTAGTTCTTTGGCCCATTTTTTGATTGGGTCATTTTTCTGGAATTGAGCTATAAGAGTTGCTTGTATATTTTTGAGATAAGTTGTTTGTCAGTTGCTTCATTTGCTATAATTTTCTCCCATTCTGAAGGCTGTCTTTTTACCTTGATAATAGTTTCCTTTGTTGTGCAGAGGCTTTTAAGTTTAATTAGGTCCCATTTGTTTATTTTTGCTTTCATTTCCAATATTTTGGGAGGTGGGTCATAGAGGATCCTGCTGTGATGTATGTCAGAGAGTGTTTTGCCTATGTTCTCCTCTAGGAGTTGTATAGTTTCTGGTCTTACGTTTAGATCTTTAATCCATTTTGAGTTTATTTTTGTGTATGGTGTTAGAAAGTGTTCTAGTTTCATTCTTTTACAAGTGGTTGACCAGTTTTCCCAGCACCACTTGTTAAAGAGATTGTCTTTAATCCATTGTATATTCTTGCCTCCTTTGTTAAAGACAAGGTGTCCATAGGTGCGTGGGCTTATCTCTGGGCTTTCTATTTTGTTCCATTGATCTATATTTCTGTCTTTGTGCCAGTACCATACTGTCTTGATGACTGTGGCTTTGTAGTAGAGCCTGAAGTCAGGTAGGTTGATTCCTCCAGTTCCATTCTTCTTTCTCAAGATTGCTTTGGCTATTCGAGGTTTTTTGTATTTCCATACAAATTGTGAAATTATTTGTTCTAACTCGGTGAAGAATACAGTTGGTAGCTTGATAGGGATTGCACTGAATCTATAGATTGCTTTGGGTAGTATACTCATTTTCACTATATTGATTCTTCCAATCCATGAACATGGTATATTTGTCCATCTATTAGTGTCCTCTTTGATTTCTTTCACCAGTGTTTTATAGTTTTCTATATATGTCTTTAGTTTCTCTAGGTAGATATATTCCTAAGTATTTTATTCTTTTCGTTGCAATGGTGAATGGAATTGTTTCCTTAATTTCTCTTTCTATTTTCTCATTATTAGTGTATAGGAATGCAAGGGATTTCTGTGTGTTGATTTTATATCCTGCAACTTTACTATAGTCATTGATTAGTTCTAGTAATTTTCTGGTGGAGTCTTTAGGGTTTTCTATGTAGAGGATTATGTCATCTGCAAACAGTGAGAGTTCTTCTTTTCCAATTTGGATTCCTTTTATTTATTTTTCTGCTCTGACTGCTGTGGCCAAAACTTCCAAAACTATGTTGAATAGTAATGGTGAAAGTGGGCACCCTTGTCTTGTTCCTGACTTTAGAGGAAATGCTTTCAATTTTTCACCATTGAGGATAATGTTTGCTGTGGGTTTACCATATATAGCTTTTATTATGTTGAGGTATGTTCCTTCTATTCCTGCTTTCTGGAGAGTTTTTTTTTTTTTTTTTTTTTTAATCATAAATGCATGTTGAATTTTATCAAAGGCTTTCTCTGCATCTATTGAGATAATCATATGGTTTTTATTTTTCAATTTGTTAATGTGGTGTATTACATTGATTGATTTGCAGATACTGAAGAATCCTTGCATACCTGGGATAAAGCCCACTTGATGGTGTATGATCTTTGTAATGTGTTGTAGGATTCTGATTGCTAGAATTTTGTTAAGGATTTTTGCCTCTATGTTCATCAGTGATATTGGCCTGTAGTTTTCTTTTTTTGTGGGATCTTTGTCAGGTTTTGGTATTAGGGTGATGGTGGCCTCATAGAATGAGTTTGGAAGTTTACCTTCCTCTGCAATTTTCTGGAAGAGTTTGAGTAAGATAGGTGTTAGCTCTTCTTTAAATTTTTGGTAGAATTCAGCTGTGAAGCCATGTGGACCTGGGCTTTTGTTTGCTGGAAGATTTCTGATTACAGTTTCAATTTCTGTGCTTGTGATGGGTCTGTAAAGAATTTTTATTTCCTCCTAGTCCAGTTTTGGAAAGTCGTACTTTTCTAAGAATTTGTCCATTTCTTCCACGTTGTCCATTTTATTGGCATATAATTGCTGATAGTAGTCTCTTATGATCCTTTGTATTTCTGTGTTGTCTGTTGTGATCTCTCCATTTTCATTTCTAATTTTATTGATTTGATTTTTCTCCCTTTGTTTCTTGATGAGTCTGGCTAATGGTTTGTCAATTTTATTTATCCTTTCAAAGAACCAGCTTTTGGCTTTGTTGATTTTTGCTATGGTCTCTTTTGTTTCCTTTGCATTTATTTCTGCCCTAATTTTTAAGATTTCTTTCCTTCTACTAACCCTGGGGTTCTTCATTTCTTCCTTTTCTAGTTGCCTTAGGTGTAGAGTTAGGTTATTTATTTGACTTTTTTTCTTGTTTCTTGAGGTATGCCTGTATTGCTATGAACTTTCCCCTTAGGACTGCTTTTACAGTGTCCCACAGGTTTTCGGTTGTTGTGTTTTCATTTTCATTCGTTTCTATGCAAATTTTGATTTCTTTTTTGTGATTTCTTCTGTGATTTGTTGGTTATTAAGCAGCATGTTGTTCAGCCTCCATATGTTGGAATTTTTAATAGTTTTTCTCCTGTAATTGAGATCTAATCTTACTGCATTGTGGTCAGAAAAGATGCTTGGAATGATTTCAATTTTTCTGAATTTACCAAGGCTAGATTTATGGCCCAGGATGTGATCTATCCTGGAGAAGGTTCCATGTGCGCTTGAGAAAAAGGTGAAATTCATTGTTTTGGGATGAAATGTCCTATAGATATCAATTAGGTCTAACTGGTCTATTGTATCATTTAAAGTTTGTGTTTCCTTGTTAATTTTCTGTTTAGTTGATCTATCCATAGGTGTGAGTGGGGTACTAAAGTCTCCCACTATTATTGTGTTATTGTTAATTTCTCCTTTCATATTTGTTAGCATTTGTCTTACATATTGCGTTGCTCCTATGTTGGGTGCATATATATTTATAATGTTATATCTTTTTCTTGGATTGATCCTTTGATCATTATGTAGTGACCTTCTCTCTTTTCACAGCCTTTGTTTTAAAGTCTATTTTATCTGATATGAGTATTGCTACTCCTGCTTTCTTTTGGTCTCTATTTGTATGGAAAATCTTTTTCCAGCCCTTCACTTTCAGTCTGTATGTGTCCCCTGTTTTGAGGTGGGTCTCTTGTAGACAACAAATGTAGGGGTCTTGTTTTTGTATCCATTCAGCCAGTCTTTGTCTTTTGGTTGGGGCATTCAACCCATTTACGTTTAAGGTAATTATTGATAAGCATGATCCCGTTGCCATTTACTTTATTGTTTTGGATTCGAATTTATACACCCTTTTTGTGTTTTCTGTCTAGAGACTATCCTTTAGTATTTGCTGGAGAGCTGGTTTGGTGGTGCAGAATTCTCTCAGCTTTTGCTTGTCTGAAAAGCTTTTGATTTCTCCTTCATATTTGAATGAGATCCTTGCTGGGTACAATAATCTGGGCTGTAGGTTATTTTATTTCATCACTTTAAGTATGTTTTGCCATTCCCTCCTGGCTTGAAGAGTTTCTATTGAAAGATCAGCTGTTATCCTTATGGGAATTCCCTTGTGTGTTATTTGTTGTTTTTCCCTTGCTGCTTTTAATATTGTTCTTTGTGTTTGATCTTTGTTAATTTGATTAATATGTGTCTTGGAGTGTTTCGCCTTGTGTTTATCCTTTTTGCGACTCTCTGGGTTTCTTGGACTTGAGTGATTATTTCCTTCCCCATTTTAGGGAAGTTTTCAACTATTATCTCCTCAAGTATTTTCTCATGGTCTTTCTTTTTGTCTTCTTCTTCTGGGACTCCTATGATTCGAATGTTGGAGCATCTAATATTGTCCTGGAGGTCTCTGAGATTGTCCTCATTTCTTTTAATTCGTTTTTCTTTTTTCCTCTCTGATTCATTTATTTCTATTATTCTATCTTCTAATTCACTAATCCTACCTTCTGCCTCTGTTATTCTACTATTTGTTGCCTCCAGAGTGTTTTTGATCTCATTTATTGCATTATTCATTATATATTGACTCTTTTTATTTCTTCTAGGTCCTTGTTAAACCTTTCTTGCATCTTCTCAATCCTTGTCTCCAGGCTATTTATCTGTGATTCCATTTTGATTTCAAGATTTTGGATCAATTTCACTATCATTATTCGGAATTCTTTACCAGGTAGATTCCCTATCTCTTCCCCTTTTGTTTGGTTTGGTGGGCATTTATCCTGTTCCTTTACCTGCTGGATATTCCTCTGTCTCGTCATCTTATTTATATTGCTGAGTTCGGGGTGTCCTTTCTGTATTCTGGCAGTTTGTGGAGTTCTCTTTATTGTGGAGTTTCCTCGCTGTGTGTGGGTTTGTACAGGTGGCTTGTCAAGGTTTCTTGGTTACGGAAGCCTGTGTCGGTGTTCTGGTGGGTGGAGCTGTATTTCTTCTCTCTGGAGTGCAATGAAGTGTCCAGTTATAAGTTATGAGATGTCTATGGTTTTGGAGTAACTTTGGGCAGCCTGTATATTGGAGCTCAGGGCTGTGTTCCTGTGCTGCTGGAGAATTTTCTTGGTATGTCTTGCCCTGGAACTTGCTGGCCCTTGTGTGGTGCTTGGTTTCAGTGTAGGTATAGAGGCATTTGATGAGCCTATCAATTAATGTTCCCTGGAGTCAGGAGTTCCCTGGAGTCAGGGTTTGGACTTAAGCTTCCTGCTTCCAGTTATCAGTCTTATTTTTACAATAGTCTCAAAACTTCTCCTTCTATACAGCACCATTCCTAAACCATCTAGGTTAAAGATGAAAAGTTTCTCCACCATGAGGGTCACCCAGAGAGGTTCACAAAGTTACATGGAGAAGAGAAGAGGGAGGAGGGAGTTAGAGGTGACCCAAATGAGATGAGGTGGAATCAATAGAGGAGACAGCGGGCTAGCCAGTAATCACTTCTTTATGTGCACTCCACAACTGGACTGCTCAGAGATGTTCACAGAGTTATACAGAGAAGAGAAGAGGGAGGAAGGAGACAGATATGGCCAGGAGGATAAAAGGGGGGAATGAAAAGGAGACAGATGCATCCAGTAATCAGTTCCCTAAGTGTTCTCCACCATCTGGAACACACAGAAATTCACAGAGTTGGGTAGAGTAGACAGGGGTTAGGGAGGAGACACAGGCGACCTGGTGGAGAAAAAGGCGAGTGCAAAGGGGAAGAGAGCAGTCAAGCCAGTAATCTCGCTCCCAAGTAAAAAGTGGGTACTGAAGATTGGGTTCTTAAAGGTACAAAATTGGTAACAAATACCTAGAAGCATAAATTAAAAATCTAGAGTAGAGTTTGGAATTTCAAAAATACAATGTTAAAGAAAAGAAAAAGGAAAAGAAAGAGAAAAAAAAGTCACAAAAATTATAAAGAAAATATAGGTACAAAATTGATAACAAATACCAAAAAGCACAAGTTAAAAATCTAGAGTTTGGGATTTGAAAAATACAATGTTAAAGAAAAGAAGAAAAAGAAAAAAAAAAAAAAGAAAGAGAAAAAGAAAAACAAGGTCACAAAAATTATAAAAAATATATATATGAAGTTTGCTTTTAAAAAAATAGGGTCTTTTTTTTTTTTCAAAGTAATAGTAGGTTATAAAAGTGAAAATTATAGGAGTAATAGAGGACTTAAAAATTAAAAAAAAAAAAAGAAAGAATGATCGTAAAAATAGTAAAAATATATCTAGGACTTTCTCTGGTGCTGTTGTGGGCAGTGTGGGGTCAGTTCATTTTAGGCTAGTTCCTTGGTCCGGCTTATATTTCTCAAGATCTATAGCCCTCTTCCTATGTAGTTGGTACTAATGACAGTGTTTTAATCTATTGCCTGTCACTTCCAAGGCAGTTCCCTCTGTTATAGCTTCTTCTGTTTGTTGGTCTCTTCAGTGTCTGATTTCCACCCTGATACAAAGGGGGCGATGTTAGACATTTTTTTTTTTTTTTTTTTTTTTAGGCTCACTTGTTCAGTCGCGCTGTGGGGAGTGAGGGACGCTGCAAACAAATAACACTGGCGTGTGCTTGCAGTGCCTCAGCCACACTGGGCCTGCCCCCGCTCACGGCACGTGTAGCCTCCCTGCCCACACTGCTCAGGCTCTAGGTTGCTCCACCGGGAACCATCCGAGGCCGGCCCTGGGCTGTTTGCACCTCCAGGTCTAAGCTGCTCAGGTTCAGGCACTCAGGTAGTCCTCAGGGGTGCAGACTCAGTTGGGCCTGCGTTTTGTGCCCTTCCCAGGTCTAAGCAGCTCAGGTGATGAGGTGTTTGGCGAGTGCAGTTGCTGCGACTTACCCCCTCCCTGCCACTGGGTTTTTTGGGTGTACAACCAGTGCACCTTCTTAGGCAGATGTTGACCGTCCAGAACCCCAAGAAGTCTTAGTTAGCAAAGAAGCCTGCTTACAATTTTGTAGATAATGTCTCTCTGGGGCTGCAATTGCCCCCTTCCAGCTCTGGCTGCCTGTCACCAGAGGGGGATGGTCTGCAGCCGGCTATCTCTGTTCAGTCCTTTGTTCCGTGTGCAGGCCTGGCGGTGTCTTAGGTTATGGCTGGCTTTTCGTGTGGTAGATATCCCACAGTCTGGTTTGCTAGCCCAAATTAGTTCGCTCAGATAGCGCTCGGGGCATTTAGGCCAGGTCCTTACTCTAAGCGATGCAAGCCCTCGCCTCCCTGCCCAGCCCCCGCTTGCTAGTGGCGGGTGCAGGCATCTGTGCTGCTTCTCTGCTGGGGGAGTTACCGTTGGGCTCGTAATCTGTGGGTTTTAATTGTTTATTTATTTTTCCTCCCTGTTATGTTGCCCTCTGTGGCTCGGGGGGCTCTGTGCCCTCCAAGGCTCAGCACAGACTCAGAAATGGGAGTGTTTTCTGGTGTTTGGAAACTTCTCTCTTTTTAAGACTCCCTTCCCGGGACGGAGCTCCATCCCTCCCTCTTTTGTCTCTTTTTTTGTCTTTTATATTTTTTCCTACCTCCTTTCGAAGACAATGGGCTGCTTTTCTGGGTGTCTGATGTCCTCTGCCGGCATTCAGAAGTTGTTTTGTGGAATTTACTTGGCATTTAAATGTTCTTTTGATCAATTTGTGGGGGAGAAAGTGGTCTACCCATCCTATTCCTCTGCCATCTTAGCTCCTCTCTAGGACATTTCTTATTGCAGAAAAAAAAAAAAAAAAAGTATTAATTTACAACATTTAGTTTTGGTTTACCCAGGGATTCTTGAACATTATTTTTTGTATTTAATTGGTGTATAGCATTTCTTTCAATGAATAATTATTTCTCTGAGCAACTGTGATACATTTTACAATTCAGCTATAATACAATACAGATGTGCATCAGGCATTTTGATCACATCCTCTAAAATATGTATTCAAAATAAGAAAATACAAATTTTCAGTATTTGTGTAGTCTCCAGAAGTGTTTAGGTATGCTCCATATTTAAGAATGTGCGTATGCACATACATGTGTATGTATGTGTGTGATTTTTTCCAAAATTTCATGATGAACCAAAAAAAAAAAAAACTTCAACAATGGCCACATCTATGCAATGTGGCTCAGCCATAAAATATTAATTTAGGTTATCATGTAACCTGGTACATCACTTTGATATGTGCATATGTGCAAGCGTGTATGTGAGGTTTTATTATTCTTTGACAAATGAAGAGACAAGTCTCTGGGACTTTACGTGATTTATGCAAAATCACAGAAATAGTAAATGAAGAAAAAACACTTGCACTCAGGTAGTTTTATATTTACACTGTTGTTTCTATTGTTTTTCTCTTCAGTTCAGTTCAGTTCAGTTCAGTCGCTCAGTCGTGTCCGACTCTTTGCGACCCCATGAATCGCAGCACGCCAGGCCTCCCTGTCCATCACCAACTCCCGGAGTTCACTCAGACTCACGTCCATCAAGTCAGTGATGCCATCCAGCCATCTCATCCTCTGTCGTCTCCTTCTCCTTCTGCCCCCAATCCCTCCCAGCATCAGAGTCTTTTCCAATGAGTCAACTCTTCGCATGAGGTGGCCAAAGTACTGGAGTTTCAGCTTTAGCATCATTCCTTCCAAAGAACACCCAGGGCTGATCTCCTTCAGAATGGATTGGCTGGATCTCCTTGCAGTCCAAGGGACTCTCAAGAGTCTTCTCCAACACCACAATTCAAAAGCATCAATTCTTGGGTGCTCAGCTTTCTTCACAGTCCAACTCTCACATCCATACATGACCACAGGAAAAAACCATAGCCTTGACTAGACGGACCTTTGTTGGCAAAGTAGTGTCTATGCTTTTCAATATGCTATCTAATTCCATTCTATTACCATAAATAGTTTATGTTTCTGTTTTTACTCATTGTGATACTTTATTTTATATTTTATGCTTATAATCTTGATAAATTCCATCTTATTTATTGGAAATATCAACTTGATAATATCCATTTTAAAATTTATTAATGATAATAAAAGTTAACAAGTGCATGTTTCCAATATATTTCATAGATGCTATAACCTAGACCATGGGTCATTATTAATATTTACTTCCTTTTTTTTCAACACTGGACAATATA
The DNA here is from genome assembly GCF_019923935.1 of Bubalus bubalis. Classification (NCBI taxonomy): domain Eukaryota; kingdom Metazoa; phylum Chordata; class Mammalia; order Artiodactyla; family Bovidae; genus Bubalus; species Bubalus bubalis. The sequence continues at coordinate 28,645,479 of NC_059171.1, read as the reverse complement.
ATAACCATGAGTCCTTACTGGCAAATTATCATATAACTTTTGTATGTGTCAAACAAAATTTTACTACCTCTCTTTTAACTGAGAAATATTTTGAAAGACTGTGTTTAAATCTATACTGTATAAATTTATTTGGAATTAAGATTTCCAGGTAAAATACAAGGATTGGTATATAATTTTTAATTAACTGCATGCTTTATATTTCTACTTTAATGTATTTTGGAACTCTTATTACATAGAAAACTTTTTTTTCACAGTGTTCTTTAACAAAATTTTGTAATGATTAATTAGCAGAATGAGTATATGTATACTTATCAGAGTTGGTGCCCCAGAGCTGAATCAACCCATGGAAAGAAGAGATTTATATGAGGTTTATATAACTTTGGAAGTTTCCAACATGTACCTGGGCCTTTTCTTCAACCAGTAGTGATATTCATAACTTCAGTTTGAAGATCTGTGACTCAGTGTCCCTATAATAAATCACTCAGAAGATGAGGGCAACCTGTAATGGAGGAGCAGCCATTATGATTGTAGTCCAGCTCTGCCCTTGGTACACAGCTCTCTATGAGACCATGGGAGCCTGGTGATCTTCTGTGCTCTGCTTCCTCTCTGCCTGTGAGACCTCCTCTACATCCTCACAAAAACAATCCAGTATTTTATAACTATACTATGTGGCACTAATAATCTATGTGCCCCTGTTCCTCTGAAATAAATCACAATTAAACAAGTAGTAAACAAATAAAACCTTTTTAAAGTAATCATTTTAAAATGTATTTCAAAAGAGAAAGTTAGAAACATTTAGTATTTCCTTGAGGAATCAGTTTTTTTTTTTTTTTTTTCCCCTTATATTTTCTCCAATAAGAAATTTTCAATCATGGAAAAACATATCTTTGGGAAGAGCAATAGTATGTAAAATAAAATATAGATACAGATTGAGGTAATCTCTCAAAAGCCCAGTAACAATTTTAAGAAACTCTTCAGGCAAAAATAGAAAACCTCAATATCACTAGCTTATTTGGAAAGAAGACAAAAGGGTTTCAAAATGTAACAGCTACAATTCTTCAGAAGCACCCATCTGGAAAAATTCTAATATTCATGCTAATATAATTTTGTTTTTAAGCACATGTGTGTGTGTGTGCATAGCTTAAAAAGCTGCTTTGATAATGTAGCATGAATAATAAGAGGTTATTTTTAATTTTAAAAGTTCAAATTTGATTCAGAATTTATATAATTTTGATATTTCCAAGTAAAAATGAAATTATTCATTCTCCCACTTTTAATGACTTTTTACATAAATGAAAAAGCAAGGTATATTTTTAGTTTTCAGTTTCACCTCAGAGAGAAAGGAGTGATCATTATTTTTCCAGAAATGTTCAAATTTAAATAATAATAGCTATTTTAATAATAATAATGAAGATTGTGCCTTAAGCTGCAAATTAATTTGCTGAGTGTAGAAGTTGCACCGCTTCAGTGAATTAAACAAATCTCTTTTCAATTTTATGCTTTTCTCAAACTTTTTCTGGGATAATGGGTTAGGATCTTTCAAGCCCTCCCTTGATAATCCAAGTGTAGTTCATGAACCTTAAGCACCAGTATCATCTATGAGGTTTTATTTGAAAGTTCAGACTCTGAGGACCTCCCAGAACTAGAGTCTGGATTCTAACTAGAACGTTAGTCGATCAATTTTTAAGTTTTAGAACCCTTGCTGCAGGCCTAAAATTCTCACAGTTTGCTGTACATTAGAATCACCTGGGAGGATATTAAACTGCTGATGCCTGGATTCTATCCCCAGGTTATTCCAAAGTGGCACCAAGTTTTAAAACGTATTACTGATGCTTTTTAAGAATGCCTAGATGGCCATTAGGGCCTCCATTTTGTAGATGTAAAGTTAGGCACAGAGACCTGAAGCTTCATATGACAGAGCTAGTATTTAAATCATACTTACCATTTTTCTATATTGACTCCAGTATAGGGTCATAGGTATGAGAGAAACTCCAGAGCAGAGATATATGTGTATATATATATATATATATATATATGCTTTTATATATCATATATATGCCTCAGTGGTAAAGAATTCTTCCAATGCATGAGAGGTGGCTTTGATGCCTAGGTCGGGAAGATCCCTTGGAGAAGAAAATGGCAACCAACTCCAATATTCTTGCCTGGGAAATCCCATGGCCAGAGGAGCCTGGGGGTCTGCAGGTCATGGGGTCTCAAAAGAGATATGACTTACACACAAAATTTACATACACATATAAATTTAAAAATAAAATTATTGGGTTATTCTTTTTACCAAAGACTCATTAAGATTAAAGAGATTTACTAGCCTATTTGGAAAGGACTGAGCAACTGATCCGCTGGATCATGGAAAAAGCAAGAGAGTTCCAGAAAAACATCTATTTCTGCTTTATTGACTATGCCAAAGCCTTTGACTGTGTGGATCACAATAAACTGTGGAAAATTCTGAAAGAGATGAGAATACCCGACCACCTGACCTACCTCCTGAAAAATCTGTATGCAGGTCAGGAAGCAACAGTTAGAACTGGACATGGAACAACAGACTGGTTCCAAATAGGAAAAGGAGTACGTCAAGGCTGTATATTGTCACCCTGCTTATTTAACTTATATGCAGAGTACATCATGAGAAACACTGGGCTGGAAAAAGCACAAGCTGAAATCAAGATTGCCAGGAGAAATATCAATCACCTCAGATATGCAGATGACACCACCCTTATGGCAGAAAGTGAAGAAGAACTAAAAAGCCTCTTGATGAAAGTGAAAGAGGAGAGTGAAAAAGTTGGCTTAAAGTTCAACATTCAGAAAACTAAGATCATGGCATCTGGTCCCATCATTTCATGGCAAATATATGGGGAAATAGTGGAAACAGTGGCTGATGTTATTTTTTGGGGCTCCTAAATCACTGAAGATGGTGACTGCAGCCATGAAATTAAAAGATGCTTATTCCTTGGAAGAAAAGTTATGAACAACCTAGACAGCATATTAAATAACAGAGACATTACTTTGCCAACAAAGGTCGTCTAGTCAAGGCTATGGTTTTTCCAGTAGTCATGTATGGATGTGAGAGTTGGACTATAAAGAAAGCTGAGTGCCAGATAATTGATGCTTTTGAACTGCGGTCTTGGACAAGACTGTTGAGAGTCCCTTGGACTGCAAGGAGATCCAAACAGTCCATCCTAAAGGAGATCAATCCTAAGTGTTCATTGGAAGGACTGATGTTGAGACTGATGTTGAGACTGAAACTTTAGTACTTTGGCCACCTGTGGAAAGAAATGACTATTTCGAAAAGACCCTGATGCTGGCAAAGATTGAAGGTTGGAGGAGAAGGGGACAGAGGATGAGATTGTTGGATGGCATAACCGACTCAATGGACTTGAGTTTGAGTAGACTCCAGGAGTTGGTGATGGACAGGGAGGCTTGGCATGTTGCAGTCCATGGTGTTGCAAAGAGTTGGACACGACGGAGCAACTGAACTGAACTGAAAGAGGAAATTATAAAGTATAGTTTTAATAAGGAATTTTTTTAACTGTAGAATTATTCTTTTTTTTTTTTTAAACTAGTTAGTGAATATTAGGGTTTCAGGAGATCACCACTCTAAAACTGCACTAGCTGCTGCTGCTACTGCTGCTAAGTCGCTTCAGTCATGTCCGACTCTGTGAGACCCCATGGACTTCAGCCTACCAGGCTTCTCCGTCCATGGGATTCTCCAGGCAAGAACACTGGAGTGGGTTGCCATTTCCTTCTCCAAAAACTGCACTAGATTACATGTTAATTTCTTATTTAAAAAAAAACATATTTTTTCTTGTGCATTTTAATACTAGATAATATAAATCTGTATAATCAGTGTTTATAAACAATGTCTTTTAAAGGTCAAATAAATCATTGCCTGAAAAGCTAGGAAATTATTGCTATTTTATATTTAGTTTAAACTGATTGAACATCCAAATTTATTTTTTCTACCTAATTACTTTTGATATCATAAACCCTTCACATATTCTTTTTAAGAAATACATTTCATTGGACATTTTCTTCTATTGTCACTGAAAAAACACAATCATTTCAAAGAAATAATCCAGGGTGTCATTAAGATTCTGTCCTAGTTTCCATCCCCTCTAGTGGCCACAGACAGTCTATGTGTTGATTTTATAGTAAAGGAAGGTAGGGTTGGAGGAAATAATCTTAGTGTAATATTCCAAGAAGTATCTGTTTTTCTGCTTAGATGCTTATAGCTGTTTGACAGCAATAGGTCTGAGGTCACACTACCCAGAAAGAAGGATGGAAATGTGCTCTTTTATCATCATTAAGAAATTCAAACATGCATACTTCAGCAGCATCCCATCATTGGTGGGACTGATACTGATGAACCAGACAAGGATACTGGGTATGCTAGAAATTCATACTCTCTGAGTTTGTAACATTTCCAAGGGCCAAGTTGGCTTTAGAAAGAGTATTTTTATTATAAATAGTATTTTAGGAAACATGAGCTTTTGCCTAAAAAGATTTATGACAGTTTGATTACACTTGTTTGACTCAGTATGAATAGAATGCTAGATTTCTAATAAAAAAAATATATATATATGCAACAAGCAAAAAAGGTTTACTGTATAGCATAGGGAACTAGAGACAATATATATAATAATCTATAATGGAAAATAATTTTTAAAATAATATATGTGTATAAGTGAATCACCTTGCTGTGCACTTGAAATAAGTCAACTATACATCAATGAAGTATATACATATAAAAAAAGTATTTTAAACATTTGTTTACAAAATCAAGTTGGTGACTGAGGTTTACAAATTATTTCATACTATCAGAATAAAAAATAGGCTAATGCGAAAAAATTTCAGGAGGACTGCATCTAGAGTTCTATAACTTTAAGCCAAAAATATAGATAAAACAAAGGGAAGAAAAATTTGAAGAAATTACTGTTAAAGTTTCAATAGTCCTCAACTTGACAGAGCATTTCCGATCTAGAGTTTATGATATTTCTCAATCACTTTGTCGGTTTTATTTAATTTTAAAATATACTGACAGATATTAGTGTCTTGATGTATTAAATGCACTGTGGTTCTACACATGTGAAATCTCTGTAAATAGGGTTAAGTGATTTCTAGTATTACTTTAGGAATATGCTGCAAAAATATATAAGGCAATAGTTAGCAACATGTATATTAATAAATCTTTCTCAAGGTAGAAAATAAAAATATTAAAAAATCTTATTATCACTATAACTATCTAAAGAAGTCAAAATCATTTACAAAACCTCAACCAAAATGTGTTTTATCTTATGCATTGCCATGTTATACTCTTGAGAGAAAAAAATTAAGAACCATACTATTTACCCTGTTTAGTGAAAAAGAAAAGGACCTTTTTTAAAAAAAGTTCAAATTAAAACCCTAGGTAATTTAGTTTGTATGTTTAATTGTACTTTCTTTTTTTCTGATTGATATAATGTCATGACACTGTGGCTCAAAAAAAAAAAAAAAAAAAGACTGACAGAAGAAAAAAGGACAAGAGAAATGCATAGGTAAGAATATTCTGTTGAGAAATAGGGCAAATTTAAAGTAACTGACCTTGCGTAGCGTATGAGAGTCAGGGATAATTGTGCCTGTTACTAAATTTTCAATCAAATGTTCATAAATGACTGTGGTATTGACTGCTGTATTCAGGCCACACCTGCTCTCAGGAGCACTGCAATAAGCAGTCTGGTTGCAAAGACAGCTTTTCATTAGTAGAGCATTCCACAATAGCCAGTGTATTTTTATTCTGGATTTGCAGTTTGTGAAGAAAGAGCTTGAAAACAGATTAACAGACTTAGACTTGTTTGACAGTTATAGTAAATTCTATTTCAAAAATAATAACAAAGAAGAGGAAATGTATTTTTATTGATCATAAAATCACAGCCTTCAGTTTTTTTGTGCATGAATTTTAAGTGACTCAAAGTTAACAGTCTCAATAGATGTTATAAAATTATTACATCTGATTTTCTTAAGAGTAAATGCTTAAAACGCAAGATAGTTACCTTTTTTTAGTAAATAAAGACAACATGAAAAAGAAAATGGGTAAAATTTTATAGATCTTTTATATAATAAGGTATAATGTAAAATACACCATCTCAGAATGCAAGCCATGTTTAATGAAGTAGGTATGCACAAAATAAGCAAATATATATTAAATAATTTTCCCCAGCCTACAGAAACCTTACCATTAATGTTTTATTAAATGTATATTCTAATTGCTATTTTCTTGCTGCTTAACTAGAAGTATTTTTTAATAGTTTTCATTCTACCACTGTTTAAAATCAAGACTCACTCATTATGTGTGTGTGTATGTGTGTGTCTCTTTGTGTGTAGAAAAGTAGTTTAATTGTGTGGCACACACAGATACCATTTTATGCTAGTACCAACCTGTTTAATAACTATAGATTTGTAATGTATTTTGAAATCAGGGCATGTAATGCCTCCAAGGAAGGCATATTTTGATCCCTCAAGATGGAGAATTTTTTGTTAGTTTGTTTAATTCTGGACCCTTTATATACTTCTATTTATCCTGGTGCTCTGATAATTCATTTATATATAAATTATATATAACAAACATATCCCATATAATAATATACATTATAAAATATATATCTGTAAATATAAATTTATAAATATATTTATAAAATATTAATACAAATTAATACTTTATATCAATATTATGTATATTAAACTACAGTTATTCATAACTTATCCATAATTTATAAATTATAATTACTACAACATATTATTATAATTATATTAAACTATAAATTATAATTATTTAAAACTTATTAATACATAATATAGTATATTTACAATATATAATTACATATTAAATTATAATTATAAAATAATAATCCATATTATTAGTATAAATATATGTACATAAATGCCTTTATAAATTTATAAATAGATTTAGAAAATATTAATATAAATTAATAATTTATATAATGTAATTCTTATTGAATTATAAATTATAATTACTTATAAATTAATATATTGGATATATATAATATATAATAATATATAAATTCTATATATATAACATTCAGGGCTTTCTAATCCATAGCCACCATATATGCATCTGAAAAAAATATGCTACACTGCTATTTTATTTCACTAATGAAATAAAAAAATACACTCTAGTACTTTAAACCTAAAATTATAACACAAATTCAAAAATAATTTGTTGAAGATTTATGTGCATGAGAAACAGCTAAGCACTAGAGAAAAAAACATAATTATTGCTAGGTTTATATCTACAATAGTTAACTATTAACTGAGCAGACTTCTCTACAAATGACTACAAAGATGTTGTCATAAAAGGTAAGATAGATAAAATAATTATATTATAATAAAAGAAGTAGTGGCTAACCTTCCCTACAGAAGGTAAATTTTTTACAAAGCACAAAATATTGTAGGGGGAATCATTATTGTTGCTTTTCCTTTTAATAATCAGAATTTTATCATTCCAGAATATTTCTTTTACCAAAGTATTGCACACAGTAGCAGTCAAAGCAGTAAGAAATACATGAGAAGTATATCATGACTAATACTTTGGAAAATAAAACAAGCCAAAAAATGAATATTCTCTGAAAAAGTGGATGATATTACATTAATTTTTAGGAGTCAGAAAGTGAGTTGTCCAAAGCAGTAAATGACATGATTATATATATAAAATCTTATATCTTACCTTTTTTTTAAACTTGTAATTAATGGCACATTGAACAACATATAAAATATTGTTAAATAAATGAAAAAAATGGTGAACAAATATCTTGGAAACCAAAATAAAACCAAACAAAAAAAAACATTAAAAAATTCTGAAAAACCAAACAATGTGAAATGTATTATAATTTTTTGAGGAGTTGAGGAAAAGTAAGAAAGAGCCAATAAGCAAAATATTTTTCTTAAGAATTCAAAAACTTCTTGGACACGGAGACACCATATACCTCATAAACCAGGGATGCAGAGTGGGGCCAAAAACAAGATTGGTGGAAAGATTTATGAGGAGAAGTTAAATGTTTAAATTCTTTTTTGGGCATTACATAGCATATGAGTGAACATCTGTACCAGATAAGAATCTGAGTGTTAGGGTAGAGAGGAATTACTTTTTGGTCTCTGGAAATTTTTGCAAACCCAAGGAAAGTAGAAACTAGCATATAAAAATAAGATAATTAAAAGAAATGTTGTATTCTGATAACTCCAGTCCATCTTTTATTTATCAGGTCCCAGAATTCTGATAACCACTCTCAAATCCTCTAAGTAAAAGTCTGATATATATCTCTCTGAGCAACTAACCAAAACAAACCTATCAATAAAACGATTTAAGGAATGCATAATGAAAAGTGTCTTGCTGTTTCATACCAAATTTGTAAAGATCATAAGTCAATACATATTTTAATATTGTTTTAAATTAGACAGGGAAATGTACAGTCAGGAATTCAGTAGAAACAAAGCTTCTGAATGAAAGAGAAAAACAGCAAAAGAAGAGTTATCACAGTAACCAAAAAGAATTGTAAAAAAAACTATAATTATTTCATAAAAATACCAATAGTAGAATAAAAGCATACTTATAAATATGAATACATATTTCAGTTCAGTTCAGTTCAGTTGCTCAGTCGTGTCTGACTCTTTGCGACCCCATGAATCGCAGCACACCAGGCCTCCCTGTCCATCACCAACTCCTGGAGTTTACCCAAACTCATATCCATCGAGTCGGTGATGCCATACAGCCATCTCATCCTCTGTCATCCCCTTCTCCTCCTGCCCCCAATCCCTCCCAGCATCAGGGTCTTTTCCAATGAGTCAACTTTTCGCATGAGGTGGCCAAAGTATTGGAGTTTCAGCTTCAGCATCAGTCCTTCCAATGAACACACAGGACTGATCTTCTACATTAATACAATCATAATTATATTCTTATATATATCAAATATATATAATAACAATAGAAAGTGATTATGAAGAGTGGAAGATAAATTGATAAAACTTCCAAGTGATAGCTTATGGTGAAGAAGTCAGATTTGTTATCTCTGAAAAAAAAGATTTAGCTTCAGGACCAGGGACACAGGCTTGATCACTCAAGAGCTTTTGTGTAGCAGAGTTTTATTAAAGTATGGAAAGGTACAGAGAAAGCTTCTGACCTAGACATCAGAAGGGTGATGGAGAGTGCCCCTCTTGCTTGTCTAAGCAAGGGAGTTATATACTTTTTAACCGGTTATTACAATAAATCAAAAAAATGTCTCAAGGTTGTAAAGATTTTACTAGACCCACTCCCATAATATACATTTTAAGAGAACAGGATTAATCAGAAGGTTTTCAGGAAGGAGAAACAAGTCCTCAAGCAGGACACATTATTGTTATATAACCCTCCCTAAGGAATGTAGAAAAATAATGTCCTTTTTTTTTTTTAATTTTATTTTATTTTTAGACTTTACATAACTGTATTAGTTTTGCCAAATATCAAAATGAATCCGCCACAGGTATACATGTGTTCCCCATCCAGAACCCCCCTCCCTCCTCCCTCCCCATTCCATCCCTCTGGGTCATCGCAGTGCACCATGTCCTTTTGTCCTGTTCTTTTCCTTGAGAATTCCAGATCCCTATCTCTTCCTTGAGAGCCCCAGATCCCTTTTTCCTCCTTGGGGACCTGGGACTTCTTATCAACCTGCATAGGAATTAACTCTCTCACAAGTTAAGTGTAAAAAAAAAAAAAAAACAACAAATATATATAGGAGGAAAATTAACAAAGTTAGAGAATTAATCTGTAGGACAGACAACACAGAAAAACAGCAGGGAAATAAAAAAGAATGATCACATAAATAGTTTAAAAAAATGCCCAAGATCAGAAAAGAAAAGTTATCATAGTGAATGGCTCATCCAATAAGATGAATAAAGATTCACACCAATGTGTATAATTAATTATCAGAGAACCAAAGATAATAAGAAGTACATGAAGAATCCAGAAAGAAACAAATAAAATCTCCCTTTTGAAGAATCAAAGTTGGATGCATCACAGGACCTGATTTCAAACTACCAATTATAAAGCTATAATATGCTTCCCTGGTAGCTCAGATGGTAAATCCACCTGCAATGAGGGAGACCTGGGTTTGGTATCTGGAGAAAGGAGTGGCAACCCACTCCAGTATTCTTTCCTGAAGAATCCCCATGGACAGAGGACCTTGGCAGGCTACAGACATGAGGTCACAAAGAGTCAGACAGGACTGAGTGACTAAGCACAGCACAGTAATTAAAATAGTTGGTATTGGCATAAAAATGGACACATAGAGCAGTGGGGGGAAAAGAGTAGAAATAAGCCCATGCATATATGATTAATTAACTTATACAAAGGATCCAAGAACATATAACACAATCTCTTCAGTAGTGTTGGGAGAACTGGATAGCCACACACAAAAGAATGAAACCTGACCACTATTTTATACTATACAGAAAAAGTAATTCCAAGTGGACCAAAGCCTTGACTAAGACTTAAGACCATAAAACCCTTATAAGAAAACACAGGCAGTAAGGTGCTTAACATTGGTCTTGAAGATGATATCTTAAATCTGACAACAAAGGCAAAAATAAATAATTAGGACTACATCACAGTAAAAAGTTTTTACACAGCAAAGGAAATCATCAAAAACAAAAAAACAACCTATTGAATGGGAGAAAATACTTGAAAGTCATATACCTGAATAGGGGTTAATATCAAAAATACATAAATACATGTAAAACTCAATACCAAAATAAATTTTGATTAAAATATAGGCAGAAGACCTGAACAGACAATTTTCCAAAGAAGACATACAGATAGCCAACAGCACATTAAAAGATGCTCAATATAATTAACCATCAGGGAAATGTAAATCAAAACCACAATAACATACCACCTCACACATGTTAGAATGACTATTATCAAAAAGACAAGAAATAATCAAGTGTAGGCAAGGATGTGGAGAAAAGGGAACCCTTGTGCACTGTTGATGGGAATGTTAATTGGTGCAGTCACTTTGGAAAATCATATAAAGTTCCTCAAAAAATTAAAAGTATGATAAACGATTCCACTTCTGGATATTTATCCAAGGAAAATTAAAACACTAAATCAAAAAGACATGCACGCTCATGTTCACTGCACATTATTTATAATAGCCAAGACATGGAACCAGCTAAGTATCCATTGATGGATGAATGAAGAAAATATGATATATTTATATATAAATAGAGATTACTAAGCCATAAAAAAAGAATGCAATCTTGCCATTTGGAACGACATGAATAGACCTTGAGACATTATGCTAAGTGAGATGAATCAGACCAAAAAAGACAAATGTCATATCACCTACCTTGTATGTGCAATTGGAAAAAAAAAAAAAAACACAACAAAAACGAACTCATAGATATAGAGGACAGATTGGGGATTGCCAGATGTGGGGATGCGGAGTGGGAGAAATGAGTGGTGGGAATCAAAAGCTAAAAAGAAAGCAAAAACAAGGGAATCAAAAGCTAAAAAGAAAACAAAAACATAGTTACATTGCTTTTGATGTTGAACCTATCAATTTTTAGTGTGGGCTTTGGGATTTTCATGATATAGGATCTTTTCCAATTCTAGCTCTGTGTCCTAGGAATCATTTAAATTACACTTACTGCTAAATAGGAGAGAGGAAAAAAAAACATGCACAGAAGATATAGTCAAGAGAAATCTGTAGTAAATCAATGGGGGGAAACACACACACACAAATCTCAAGAAACAGTAGAAATATGTGAGAGCAAGGAAATACTTTAAATGGGATATTTAGAGAATTCTATGAAGGATGATTAAGGAATGAGCTAGGAGGCCTAATGTAGAGAAGACATAGTGAGCAAACATTCTAAACTGGGAAGGACAGAGGGTTACACAGTGGATGGCAAAGAGAGGTAGGGAGAAGACTGATGGATAATAGTGATATGATGTTCTCAATCTATATTGAATAAAGTTGCTGAGCTGCAGTAGGTGATTAGGAATAGTCAGTGAAAGGTACATATAAAAGTAAGTCTAACAAAGACAGGCTTTCATTTAACTCCAGGGAAACCACATATTTAAAGAAACAAAAAAGCCTCACAAAAGTTAACTTAGATACACTGAATTTAGACCCATTTCTTGTATCTCAACATTTTAATCTAATTTTTGTATTACAAATAGCTATCCTTGTTTTTATTTTTGTCATAATTAACACTTTAAGATATAAGTATTAATTGATATTACCCATTTGTTTAACTTTGCAGTTTAATATGCCTTGAAATAATCTTTGTGCCTCATATAGGATCAGGTTTGGAAAATATCCTATAAATGACACATGTACATTATTTTGTTTAAGAGTTTACTGACTGATGTATAACTGACATCAAAGAAAGTTAATATATTGAACTGTACAAGATTTTACCTATGTATAATCTCATTAACATTGTTAATACAAAATTTTTTATGTATCTATTAATTAAAAATATGCTTACTCCTTGGAAGAAAAGTTATGATCAACCTAGATAGCATATTAAAAAGCAGAGACATGACTTTGTCAACAAAGGTCCATCTCGTCAAGGCTATGGTTTTTCCAGAAGTCATGTAGGGATGTGAGAGTTGGACTATAAAGAAAGTTGAGCACTGAAGAATTGATGCTTTTGAACTGTGGTGTTATGAACACTCTTGAGAGTCCCTTGGACTGCAAGGAGATCCAACCAGTCCATCCTAAAGGACATCAGTCCTGAGTGTTCATTGGAAGGACTGATGTTGAAGCTGAAACTCCAATACTTTGGCCACCTCACACGAAGAACTGACTCATTGGAAAAGACACTGATGCTGGAAAAGATTGAAGGCAAGAGGAGAAGGGGACGACAGAGGATGAGATGGCTGGATGGCATCACTGACTCAATGGAGATGAGTTTGAGTAAACTCCAGGATTTGGCGATGGACAGGGCGGTCTGGACTCCATGGACTGCAGACCCCATGGACTGAAGTATGCCAGGCTTCCCTGTCTATCACCAACTCCCAGAGCTTGCTCAAATTCACGTCCATTGAGTCGGTGATGCCATCCAACCATCTCATCCTTGGTCATCCCCTTCTCCTCCTGCCTTCAATCTTTCCCAGCATCAGGGTCTTTTCCAGTGAGTCAGTTCTTCGCATCAGGTGGCCAAAGTATTGGAGCTTCAACTTCAGCATAGGTCCTTCCAATGAATATTCATGACTGATTTCCTTTAGGATTGACTGGTTTGATCCCCTTGCAGTCCAAGGGACTCTCAAGAGTCTTCTCCAACACCACAGTTCAAAAGCATCATTCTTCACTGCTCAGCTTTCTTTATGGTCCAACTCTCACATCCATACTTAACTACTGGAGAAACCATAGCTTTGTTTGACAGACCTTTGTTGGCAAAATAATGTCTCTGCTTTTTAATATACTGCCTAAGTTGGTCATCTTTTCTTCCAAGGAGAAAGCGTCTTTTAATTTCATGGCTGCAGTCACCATCTGTAGTGATTTTGGAGCCCAAGAAAATAAAGTCTGTCACTGATTACTATTGTTTTGTAGTAAATTTAGATATCAGGAAGTGTGAGTCCTTCAACTTTGTTATTATCAAAATTATTATTTTAAAGATTGTTTTGTTTATTCTAGGTCCCTTGAATTTTTGTATAAATTTTTTGATCAATTTGCCTGCCAAGAGTAGCTGGGATTTTGATGGGATGGCCTGCTGTGCCTGGGACATAGCCTCTACCCTAAAAACAGGGCTGGGTGGAGCAAGAAAGGCAGATGAAGAATAAAACCTACAACCTCTCACCTGACATATAGTCCCAGTAACACAGATCTTGGAGAATCGAGGTTAGGCAAGGGTTGGACATAAGCACCTGGAGTGGATCTTTCATCATTCTGTGCTGAGATATCAAAAGGCGGGAGGCAGCATGTTGTAACTCAAGCCCCACAGACTTGCCGCTTTATGTAGACTTGGTAGATTTTCTCAGGTGTTTACTTTTGTGTACACATTTAGGACAAATTCCAGACACTTTAAATCTATGTGTGAGGGTTTTCAAAAAATTTTTTTTACCAGTTACGGTTGTTTTTTTGGAGAGCACATAAATGGAGTTCTTCACTTCTTCATTCTAGAAGTGAATCTTCACTACTGTGCTTTAAACCATCATAGTCAAATATGATATTTTAAATTGAAGCTATATAAAATTTTCCAAATATCAAATGACTACTGACCTGTATGTCCAAAGGGAAAACCATTGTGTTGTGCAAATGTTCATTTGATATTAATGGAATTTCACATTTATATGATGGAAATTTTAATGAAAACATTTGATATTATTCTCCTTATGATTACTTATCAGAAATGATTTAACTAGTTAATTATTAAAAATACCATAAATCAATTTGAAAGCCATAAAAGCCATGGAAGTTGAAAAAGTTTCTGAATATAAATGTATGAAATGAAATGTTGTAGAATGAAGAATAAGAAATGGCTAGGAAATAAGATAGAACAGGAAATATAAAAAGGTCAAGATGGTAGTAAAGCTTCACTGTGTGATTTTAATATTTCACAAGATATAAATATAGTCATTTAAAATATAGAATAAGATCAAATGCAAAAAATCAATAAAAATAATTCAGAAGGATTACTAACCAACCAGTTCAATAGTGACACCCTTGATACAAATTATTTAAAGTTAAATTGAATACACAGGGGATATGATAAACTCTTGCTAAATTAACAAAAAAATCACCTCGTTATTCTGCATTTCAATATTCTTCCATTTAAGTAAATATTTTTCTTTTTAAACAATAATAGAGCAGAAGGAAACTTTTGGAGGTTATGGATAGATTACGGTAACAGTTTCAAGACTGTATATTATCTCCAAACTCATCAAATTGTACACGTTATATATGGAGAGATTTTGTATGCCAATCATACCTTAATTGGAGAAGGCAATGGCACCCCACTCCAGTACTCTTGCCTGGAAAATCCCATGGATGGAGGAGCCTGGTAGGCTGCAGTCCATGGGATCGTGAAGAGTCGGACACGACTGAGCGACTTCCCTTTCACTTTTCACTTTCATGCATTGGAGAAGGAAATGGTAACCCACTCCAGTGTTCTTGCCTGGAGAATCCCAGGGACGGGGGAGCCTGGTGGGCTGCCGTCTATGGGGTCGCACAGAGTTGGACACGACTGAAGTGACTTAGCAGCAGCAGCAGCAACAGTATAAGCCTGCTCCCACCTTCCTGATACTGCCTCTCCCAAAACAACTTCTCATTCTTTGAGAATGGTTAGCATTTTGCTGTCTGGGAATCTGAAATAGATATGAATAATGCACTAATTTAATTTCATGTCAAATCTACTCTGCTCTAAGGCTGAAAATGTATTCTCTATTCCATTTCTCATCTCAAATTAAGTTTATTCAGATTACAACATAGCCTATTAGGAATTATACAATGAGTTTAAATGACTCCATTAAGAAATTTAATAATAAGATACATAAGGCCATTCAATAATAAAATGTCAACACCATAGACATGCCATAAACTTGAATATACGCCCCTTAGCAATATGAACTTTACATGGAGGTATTAAAGTTCAAAGATTAAATCCTCTCACTAGTTAAATTTCAAAGGAATTCAAGTCTGAAATAAAAATATTCTGCCTTAGTATGTTAACAATAGAAGGGAATTAAAATGTTCCAATTTGTTATAGCACTTTGTCTTAGACAAAGTGGTTCTTCAACCTCAGGTGGTGGTTGAGTTCTGTCAGCTGCTTGGATATGAGGTATCTTTTGTTGGAACTATCAAAGTTCCTTTAGAGACCCAAAACTTGAATGAGATTAAGGCCAAGTCTTGAGGTACCTCATATTGTTATTTAATAGGGTAGAAATATTAGAGAGCTCACAACAATCAAGTTTAAAAGCAAGCTTATTACACTCTGAGAGGAATTAAGTTTGGGCAAAATTATGTTTTCAGAATGAATCTCTGTGTGATGCCCAACACTGTATCAAAGATTCAGAGATATCTGAGGGAGCAAGTGTCTATGAAGATTTTTGTTTTCAAGTGCATCTGTATATTAAATTGGCTAATGCTTTCTTCAGAATTAACAATATGTTCAGAATTAAAAATTAACGAGTTGAACTCACTGAGCAACAAGTGTTATTCAACTGTACACAGACTTTTATTTAGCTTTATGTGTTTCCTATATCTGGGCTAAAAATATACTCTTAGTTCCAAGAACCCTGCCTCCTAGAGAAGACTTTCAGGTGATATTCATGTATCATGTAATGAAGTAAACTGCTAGTAAACAGTAAACAGCTAGTAAACAGCATTTCAGTTCAGTTCAGTCACTGAGTCGTGTCCGACTCTTTGCAACCCCATGGACTGCAGCACACCAATGCTTCCTTGTCCATCACCAACTCCTGGAGCTTCCTCAAACTCATGTCCATCAAGTCGGTGATGCCATCCAACCATCTCATCCTCGGTCATCCCCTTCATCTCCTGCCTTCAATCTTTCCCAGCATCAAGGTCTTTTCCAATGAGTCAGTCCTTCACGTCAGGTGGCCAACGTATTGGAGCTTAAGCTTCAGCATCAGTCCTTCCAATGAATATTCAGGACTGATTTCCTTTAGGATTGACTTTAGTACTGATCTCCTTGTAGACCAAGGGACTCTAAAGAGTCTTCTCCAACACAGTTCAAAAGCATCGATTCTTCAGCGCTCAGCTTTCTTTATGGTCCAACTCTCACATCCATACATGACTACTGGAAAAACCATAGCTTTGACTAGAAGACCTTTGTTGGCAAAGTAATGACAGCATTTAGGAGAACATAACTAAAGTTAATACTTAAAATCTGAATCTTAGGTCCATTCAATCTGCTTAGAATTGGTATTTCTGTCTTGTTCTCCTTCAGGAACTTCTTTTCTTTAGACTTTTATATTTTTGTAGGCAAACTTGCAAATCCACATGCATAAATGTTAACAGCTTGAAATTAAATAATCATTTTCCCCTACTCTTGATGTCATGATCAAGCTGCATGCATTTAAGGTTAGTCATTCTAAAGGCTTCCTTTTCTTTTTATGCCTATTCAAATTTAAAGGAATGGATCTAAAGTTATCTACCTAAATCTCATGCTGATAATTTCTCAGTAGTGCTCTTAAGCACAAGTAAAACTCATTAGCTCAGGAGGTCTAAAAAGATTGCACTATTTCAAAAATAAATCCATGCCTACCAGAAAAACATATCTGTGTAGAGACAAATAGCAGCCTTGCATTCTGAAGTTGCGTGCCTCTGAAACAGGCCCTCCAGACTGGTTCTTTGCTGGAGTTTCTGTTGGTAGTATATGCTGCTTGGACACTGCAGCAATCTACTTAAATTATCCAGAAATTTGCCAAGACTGGCCACACAACCTTCACTTCTGGTAAGGCCTAAAATTAACTACCTGTATTCAAGGTGGCTCAGTGGATAGCCTTATTAGAAGTAGGAGTCAAAATACCAGGCGGCTCTTTTCTTTAGGTCAGAACAGTTTAAACTCAGATGGGAATACCATACCACCTGACCAGCCTCTTGAGAAACCTATATGCAGGTCAGAAAGCAACAGTTAGAACTGGACATGAAACAACAGACTGGTTCCAAATAGGGAAAGGAGTTACGTCAAGGCTGTATATTGTCACCCGCTTACTTAACTTATATGCAGAGTACATCATGAGAAACGCTGGGCTGGAAGAAGCACAAGCTGGAATCAAGATTGCCGGGAGAAATATCAATAACCTCAGATATGCAGATGACACCTCCCTTATGGAAGAAAGTGAAGAGGAACTCAAAAGCCTCTTGATGAAAGTGAAAGAGGACAGTGAAAAAGTTGGCTTAAAGCTCAACATTCAGAAAACGAAGATCATGGCATCTGGTCCCATCACTTCATGGGAAATAGATGGGGAAACAGTGGAAATAGTGTCAGACTTTATTTTTTTGGGCTCCAAAATCACTGCAGATGGTGACTGCAGCCATGAAATTAAAAGACGCTTACTCCTTGGAAGGAAAGTTATGACCAACCTAGATAGCATATTCAAAGGCAGAGACATTACTTTGCCAACAAAGGTCCGTCTAGTCAAGGCTATGGTTTTTCCAGTGGTCATGTATGGATGTGAGAGTTGTAGCAAATGCTCTTTTTTTTTTCTTTTTTTTTTTTTTTTTGTGGTACTACTGCTGCCACATTCAAAATAATATCAATGAGCTCTGGGAAACATCACATTAAATGATTCACTTGTGTATACAGGTGCCCTGAAATAGAGTCATCCAAGGGACAATCCTTGAGTCCTTAGGAGTATTAGGAGTTTGGCTGACAGCAAACCCTATCCTATTTTTCAGTTACAGGAGGTGCACTGAAGCTTGTTATTACTAAGTCATGCAGCTCATGAACTAGTGATAGCCTAAGTCAATCAAAGATTGAGCATTAACGTAATACTAGTTTCAGTACATGGGTAGTTAATGCTGTATTTAGAGAAAGGGAAATGCTTATCTGAATTATTTCAATTCTGTTTACATAAAAGGATAATTTTATGAAGATGCTATGAGGATAGAAAGAATGTTTATGCAGTAAACGCAATGTTTACTATGAAGATATTAGATATGTTGAAAGTTAATTTAGCAACAAAATATAGCTTCTATGAAAAATGTGTAGAAAGTTTCTTACTTTATATGACTTTAGGAGTGATGGGAAAGCGCCTGGTCGCTAAACTATTTTTCTCATGAGAATTTTCCTGCATGTGAAATTTCACTGCTAAAAATCATTGATTTACTTTTAACTTACTATTCTCTATTAAAATGGGATTGTTTCTTTATAAGATGGTACTTGAATAATAAAGAAGAGAAACAAAAGAAAACCAAAACTTAAACTCTAATTCACAGAAAGGTGCTCATTCAAAGAAAAGGCACATTCTAGGAAGTAGGGAATCTACTCTATTAGGGCACTGGAAAGAAATAAAGGAGAAAGACATTTCACTACATCCCTAATGTCTTGCATTAGCCTCACACTCTATTCATCCTCCTCTTGAATTGATGCACTAGTGACATGTATTATAGTGGCTATTCTTCTTAACATATGGCTTTACTTCTATAAGGCTCATTGTTCTCCTCCTCTCTCCTTCCCCTCCTCTGTCTTTTTGTTTTGCTTGTTTTTGTTGTTGTTGCTTGTTTGTTTGTTTTGGCTGGGGCTTGTGGCATGTGGGATCTTAGTTCCCCAGCCAGGGACTGAACCCATTCCCCATGCATTGGGAGCATAGAGTCTTAACCACTGGACAACCAAGAAGGACCTCCTTCTTCTTCTTCTCTTTATTTGGGAAAGATGATGAACCTGGACCAGTCTCAAAGTATCATACACACATGTAAAAGTCTTTACTATGACTGTTTCAGTCTGAGATCTTCTTATCCTTTTTTTTTTTTTTTAAATTTCAGTCTGTAGAAATAGAGCCTGATTTCTCTCTCCTGTATTACTCTCAAAATTGTAATATTAGGAAGAATGTCTCATTTCTAAGGCACCTTTCATTTAAAGACTCCCACACTGAACTACAACTTTCTCCTCATTGAGTGAACATGTCACAACCTCAGTAATCAGAATGTATAGTGTATCACTGTAACTGCTGCCTTATTAACTCATTTGGGCAGCATTTATTTATTGAACAATGTATCAATAAGTGCCTTTCAAGGAAATAAACATTCTAGGTATTTTGTTCAGTCACAATTTTACAGAGGTAACTGTTTAGATAATACAGGAGCTGAAAAGACAAAGAGGAGATGGTGAAGTGCCATAAAGAACAGCAACTGAGAGGATAGTTAACATCCAGGATAGGATAAACAGAGAAATGAAATAGTATTACTAGAACTCAGAAGCCAGACCATCTGTAACAATATAGGAACTCCCAGGAAGGAGTTGCACAAGCAACCAGGCGAACAAAGAACACACACCCACTGCAGAAAAATCAACTTGGGAGAGCTGAAGTAAGAGGAATACCCTGTCTTCTCCTCTCCTACCTTTCATTGTCGAACAGTCCCTTAACAGCTAAATAGTGCCTCATTGAGCAAAACAAAAAGAAACAAACAAAAAATCACTAGGAAATAGATTTTCAGGAGAACAGTAAAGAATTGAAATTCAAGTAATAAAAAGTGGTTCAAATTTCAACTATGTACCAGGTACTCTTTTAAGTGTTAATAACAGGAATTCAGCAATAAACAAAATCAACTAATTCTGTGCCCTTGGGAGGATTATATGTAGTACTTAACACATACCAGTTACTCAAAATTACTGTAAATATAGCAGTATACTTTAAAAACACTAATACATTAAACCTTATAAAACTCTATGGGGTGAATATTACTGACTCTCTCACTGAGATGAGAAATGGAAAGACAGGGAGGTTGAAGTTCTTCAGGCACAAATCATAGAGCCAGGATTCTAACCAAGCATTCTGGGCTCAGGGTACCTTCTCCTTAATTCTAATCGATCTTTTCATGCTTATAGTTTCTATCCTTTCTTCATACCATAAATAAAGATAACCATAACATTGAAGAAAATTTTAAAAATCTTACAAGGTTTACATATTAAAATTTAGAAAATTTCGAACAGCATAAATTTATTACCCCCAATATAAAAATCATTTCAAACATAAGTGGATGGCCATGCATCCATGCATTATTAATGTTGCACAAAAGCATACTGAATTTTATGAGCAATAAAATAGAGAACTTCTAGGGAATGTTTCTACACCTCAGTTTTTAGAATTTTCAGATGGTGAGAACAAAGAATCAGAACCAGAAAACAGTATTATAAATTAAATGTTACATGGAGAGAGGGGGTACCATAAGGGCAATGAGAACATTTGAATATAGAATATGAACTTAGCCTACTTTACAATTTCTCTATGGCTACACAAAATCAAAGAGAGCCAATAGAGGGATTTTCTAAATTACTGAGTGCAGCATTCCCATTGCTTGCTGCAAGGCACCAAAAGAATTCACCAGAAGAGTCTGTGCTATGACTTCCTTTGTAAACCTGTTGATGTGAATGCATTTTGATGGAGAATACATTGTATCTCTTTCCCCCTTAAGTATTCAGAGGATCAGAGATAACACTTGCGAAAGCATCATTTATAGTGCAGTATTTCACATAGA
The DNA here is from genome assembly GCF_019923935.1 of Bubalus bubalis. Taxonomy (NCBI): domain Eukaryota; kingdom Metazoa; phylum Chordata; class Mammalia; order Artiodactyla; family Bovidae; genus Bubalus; species Bubalus bubalis. The sequence goes on along the minus strand of NC_059171.1, from coordinate 28,624,270 downwards.
ACAATAAAACAAAAAAATGTTTCTTCATAAAAGACTGAGACATTGTGATAGTAGCTTCTTTCCTCTTTCCACTGTTCTTACAAGAACACTTGCTGTGTCTTGTCCCAAGTGAGTGGTAAATCTCCTGGTTTAAAATTATACGGATGCAGGTCATAATGACTGACTGACTACATGATCTTTGATTCTTTTTAACTTAAAAACAACTCCTAGAGTTTAAAACAATTGAAATGTGAACTGATGCCTGTGGAATCCCTGCTGCTCTTTGTGAATGATGTATGAAATGAAAATCTCTACCTAGTGCAGGGAATACTGACATCATGTAATTATAGCCATGCCGACCAGCAGTCCATTTAGTCAGAATGGAAAAAGCATACCTGTTCTAAAAGTAATTCAGTCTGCATGAAGAATACTATATGATGAGAGTCTTAGGTATGCAGTGTAAACTTTTATTTTTCTAGTCTCATTGCTCAGCTACAAGGTTTATGTTAAAGTCATTCACATACCAAATTCTTTCTTATCCTAATTTCAAATAGGTATAATAATTAATTTCTTAAAATATTGAAATTCTAGTTATCTACCTACAGGTGTTACACAAAAGAAATTTTCTACAACCTATGCAACTGTTTGCAGAACTCTCCTTTCATTAATAGTAAGAGCAAACTAAAGAGTAAAAAGAGAACAGAGGACTGACCATAATAACTGTGCTGAAACAAATGTGAGGCTTCATTTATTTTTCTAAAGATAAGCATGGTGGGTCTGCTATCCACAACCAAGAATTATTTACTGCAAATAGTCTGCAAACACATTTTTAAGTATTTGACATATCTAAATATTCATTAAAATAAAATATGCACAAGTAAAATATTTCTCATAATTCTGTGGTAGAATTGAACTCTTCATGTTGGCGCATTATATATCCATGGTATAAATTAATGATACTGATAAGAAAAGAACAAAAATATATACAGACTTTAAATATGCAAATACATCTTTATAAGTAGCCATCCTTGGAGTCTTATGAATTTATTAAAATAATGTGATCACTGAACTTAATTTTGATATTGTCTTTAGACTTGTGAGACTCATAGGACTTAATACATTTTTTAGCACAGGAAAATCATGTAACTTTTTAATAATATATTTAGGTAAGGGTCACTAAACATTGGAGAGATTACAAAAGTCAACATCAGGGAATGTGTCTTTTATTAGCTTTAAAACTTCATAGAAAATTAATTTATAACATGTTTCACCTTTAATTATCCCCTGAAGTACTGTGACTTTTATATTGCTGGTGCAGAGAGTCCGTAAACCACATTTCTGCTCTGTCTGCTGCCATTTGGTCAGGCTCATGTAGAGTGGGTACAAGAGGGAAGAGAAAAAGCTAGAGGGAGAATAGACTCTCTGTTTTCTACCCATTGACTTTTCTCTATTTGCTTTCTATTTTGATTCACAACTGTGACACACAGTGGACAATTTGTTCCAGTAAGAACGTGATTCCTTTTCTTAAAAAGTCAATAAAACCATCCTTATCATATACTTTCAGAGATGCCAGCATTCATGGAAGACTGAATGAGATTCAGTTAAGAGTTGATGTGTTAATATATAAAATGTTTGGTCCCATCCATGGGTCCCTCTGCTGGCTTTGAGAAGACAGTACCAGCTGAGTGGTACCTTCTTATTAGGTGTCTGAGTTCTAGCCTTATGTCGCTTCTGCTCTAATCTTTTAAGTTTTAATTATCCCCATCTTCTCTTTGTACCACCAGACAACCTCCATGTACTTCATATTTCTTTTTAATGCCTTGTCTTCAATGATAATTGTGAACTATTCTCCCATCCTTGTACACTTTTGAAATTCTTCCCATTAGGTAGAGTTTACTTCCCCTCCTGTTGGATGAGTTGGCACTGCAACATGCCTTGACCAATAGCATGGGACAGGAATGAAGCCTGGCGACTTTATACTTGCTCATTTGAAGTTTTGCACTACCATGTAAGAAGTACAACTATGCTGCTTTGAGAGAAGCAGACCCTGACATTTCAGCTACCCTGAAATGTCAGAGACATTCTGAGCTGTTAGGATTGATTAGCTCAAGCTGTGCTCCCAGATATATGAAGCTGTATGAATTATCTAAGTTGGACCATTTGGAATAGAAGAACAGACCAGATGATCCCTGGCAACCAACAGAATCATGAGAAAAAATAAATCATGATTGTTTTAAGTCATTAGGTAAAGGAGTAATTGGTTACATATTAGTATATAATTAATAAAGCCTTTTTAGTACTTTAAGAACTAACCTTTATAATAAACGTCTGTTAAAACAACCGTTATGCGGTTTCTGTCTCCTGGTTGGACCATAACAGATTCAAACATAAATACTAAAACCAATAAAATAAATTGTTCAGAATGAGACTATACGGTTTGCCAGTGTTTTCTACATGCTAAACTGGCATTTAAAAAATAATCTTAATTCTAAGCCATCAAGAAAATTAATTATAACAGGAATCTGGATTTTCAGAAAAATTTAAAAGAATTCATTAAACAGGATAATGATGGCATAGGCTATAGCTACTTTTGAAGAAATAGCAAATTTTATGAAAGGAAATGTTTGGTATGTAACTACATAGTTACTATTTGTCATCTTAAAACTACTGTACAGGTCCCTGATGATATATTAAACAGAATCACATTCAGGTCACTTTATATACTGTCTTCAGATGAAGACATTAAAGCTAATACTATGCTACTGTAGAAAGTAACTATTATGAGGTATTAAGAGCATTCTTGGTTGTAGGGTAAAATACTATGTCAGTGTGAGGTGCCATGAATGAATAATAGTTATGGCAGTGAGTGTAATTCGTGCAAGTTAATGGATGGGTTTAAAATCCTGAGTTTTCAGTTTGGCTTATGCAAAGTGATCAATGAGAAAAGATATTAGGAAGTCTGTAATACTAAAAGGCCATATAACAGGAACATTTTACTTTTCAAAGCATTTCAACAGAGAATCTAACGATATTAAAGGAGATTGTCTTTCATAGGCAGATTTGAGCAGCATTTAGCATAATTTTCTTAGGATCAGGTACTCCTAAGACCATCAAGACATAGAAAACATATTTCCAGGAAACACATAATATCAATGTATGCCTGTCAGAGCATTCTATCAAGGCAGGATTTTAGTACATCAAGATGGATAGAAGACCACCAAATCTGCAAGTATAAGGAGTGTTTGAGCATGCAAAAATGTGGAAGGAATGAATCTCCAAATTTTACCCTCAAGAACCTTTAACAAGTCCTATAACAGCAATGGTATATGGTGTTGCTTTCTTTCTTTTTCCTTTTAGTGAATTTTCACTAATACCCTCAGGTGAAAAAGCTGAAACAACATCGTCCTGCTATGATTTTAACCTATACAGCTCATATAAAAACAATTTATACTCTTGTTTGAATATACGTAATATTTGAAATAAAGTTTCATGTATATTTGTCTCTGCAACATCCTAAAACTGGGAACACTATGATTTTCCTCTGGTAAGTATACAAAAAGTGTGTGTCTGTGTGTGTGTGTGTGTGTGTGTGGTGTAGTTTGAAATAAATAGCTGATAAACAGAAGGAAGTAACTCCCACTTATGCAAAATAGTATTGAAAGAAATGTGTATGCAGGTAGGCCACTGTATAATACACAGAGAGACAATAAAGCTAGTCAAATCATAGCTCTCTGTATGCCTGTTTGAGTAAAAGTTCCACACATGAAAAAGAAAAAAATGTGTAGCAAGCAATCTGTATTTTCGTGAAAGTTACTGGGTTAATAACATTTATATGGTACCTACTCTCTGCCAGGCATTGTTCCAAATTTTTTATATACATCAATTGAATCAGTCCTCACAACATTATTATTTACTATAACTTTATAGATGAAGAAACAATTAAATAGTAATATCACTACTCAAAGCATATAGCTAATAAATGGTGCAGACAGGATTTATGTATACATAACCAAGTTTTGCATATACTTACTGTAACTATGGTTCAAATTATGATATTTTTGCTAAAACTGGGGAGATTGAGAAACTTTTGCCATCAAAATAATAAATCAAATTATATAAAAGATGTTCTGCAATGCTTAACTTGCATAACAAGTCAATAAAAACCTATTTGCTCAAGTTCATTGTAAAAGGAGAATGGTGACTACCAAAGGAAGAACTGGCATTTTCCGTATGTATTAAAAAGTACACATTTATATAAATAACATAGAAAGAAGACATTTACAGTGAATACATATCGTCTCTGACATTGTAGGGCAAGCACTCCATAACTCAGTAATTTTCCACATTGTCAGCCTGGGCTTCCTAAGGTAAAAACTAGACAATAAACAGTTACAGATTATTATCCTTCTGGTGTGTGTGCATCATTCTTAGGTACTGCCAGTTCAAAGCAACCCAATGAGGCTTTAATTCAAAAGTGGGCAACATGAAGTTGTAGCTGCATATTCTAGCAAGCATGTGGGAGAGGTGTAACTATCTCAGGGTGGAAGAGGTGGTTTATTTACTATTTTGCTATGGTTTGAAACTTCAGTTATTCTTAAGTGTTTGATATTTGCATAAATTCTTTGGCATATATAGGATTGGTTGACATTTTAAAATCTTCTTCTCATCAGATAGATTCCCAAGGACTACTTACTATGGGAATACTAAAGTACATGGGATATTTAAATATTTTCATAAATGTCATCAATTTACACAACTCTGATTGGCTTTGAATGTCTTACATACTTCCTTACCTTCAAAAGCATTGATTATCATTAAAAAATGTCAATCTGATGGGTGAAAACTGCTACCTTACACTTAATGCTTTTTAAATGTTTATATTTGCATTCATATTTTATTATCCATGTGTATTTTTAGTCTTATGTTGATGTCCTTTAAGCATTTGGATTGTATTTTAACTTTTTTCTCATTTAGATTTGCAAGCTATAAATATATCAAATATATTAACTCTTGTTTCATATTGGTTAAAGTTATGTTTTATTTTAGAAAAAAATTATAATTACATGTGCTGATGATAATAATAATTTTGATTAGTGTTTTACTTTTCATGTAGAAGATTCCCTGACAGTGGAGAAATAACTTTGGTTATTCATATTTTGTTAAAGTGCTTCTTTTGTTCAAACCTTAAACAATGGTTTCAGAATTCAAAGAGAAAGGCCAGAATATGCAAAAAAAAAAAAAAAAAAAGATTAGGTACTGAAAGCTTACTCTTACATATATGTAAGTGCAAATGATATATGTTAAAGTATAAAAACATGATTTTATTGATTAATTCACAAATATGTATTAAGTATTTATTTATGCTCAGTTTTTTACTGGCAACATGAAAGATACAAGTGAATTACAATGAAATTTTTCTTAAGGCACTTGTACTTGGTAAATGAATAATAGTTTAAAATAATTAATAGTTTTAAAAATAGTATTTGAAAATGTCTATATTGTTTTATCACCATAAAACATGCAATTAGTGAAATCAGTGTCAGGTTTTTTTTTTTGTTTTTTTTTTTTAGTGGGCTTTCTTTTCTCAGAAATGTTGCTACAGTTCTTTTTTTTTTTTAATTTTATTTTTAAACTTTACAATATTGTATTGGTTTTGCCAAACATCGAAATGAATCCGCCACAGGTATACATGTGTTCCCCATCCTGAACCCTCCTCCCTCCTCCCTCCCCATACCATCCCTCTGGGTCGTCCCAGTGCACCAGCCCCAAGCATCCAGTATCGTACAGTTCTTTCTGCTCAAGAAATGTATCAACAATTCTAACAAGGGGAATTACGTGGAATTCCTGAAACAGGAAGAACAAACAAAAAGAAAAAAAAAAAGGAAACATAATGAAGTATCTTGTGCAGATGGATAAAAAGAAGTCTGCTCAGAGGAAGTACTGAATTCTAAATAATAAAACTTAATTCTTACAATACAGTCTGGTTCACATGGGCTGGCACTAATAAACAATGACCTGATTAAAAGAGAGAGGTGTGTGACATTGGGTGTTCCATGAGAAATGTTTATTAGCACCAGATGAGTATCTGAGGAATATCACATTGAAGTCTGTCGAAGGTGATGTGGGAAATCTTGGAATCGAAAAGTTAGGTAATGTAATCAGTGATACTCTTTTTCTCAGAATTGAGACAAAGTAATTTGCTGTCTTTGTTATAACTCTCAAATTTTACTAGTCAGAATGTACAAACTAAAAATAAATGAATCTGACAGTTTGATCAAGATGTGGATTATGCTAGAGAATCACAATGTGGAAAACTTTGTGGCTGGTAAGCATTCTAAATGTAGATCAAACAATATATGCATTTTCTTTGCCTTTTTGTTAGTTATAATAATAGTTTTGTCTTCTTTCCCTGTGAAAAACAGGAAAGGATATTTCCTTCATATTGTCTAATAAACATAACTGGGATCATAAATTTTACAGTTGCTAGCGTAGGTGTTTTGAAGTGTTTTGTGCGTTTTTATGAAAATCTCAAGGGCTGCACATTTATTCTCCTTACAAAGTTTTAAAATCTAATAGTAATTTGGCATGCTGTACTTTTGTATGGGCAAGAGAATGCAGGGAAAAGATCATCTACAATTTGGCATGTTTATCAGGTAGGGTCCAGATTGAAATTGATGCTATAGGGCTATAACAATGCAAACTATTATGCAACAATGATGAACAAAAATGTCTGGTATATTGTATGCATATTGTATGTATATAATATAATATATATATTATAAGAGAAAAATGAAATCGCTTTGTGACTGCATACTTAAGAAATAACTTTGAAGCAAAATTCCAAGTGAAGACTTGTAAAATGAGTTTTCTTTAGTTGTCCATCAATTAACACACATCATTATAAAGAATAAAACTACTAATCTTAATTCTGAATTTCACTTATGTTAAATATATTCTAAATTTTCTGTACATTCCCTCCAAGAAGCAAGCATCCAAATTTTCATTTTATTCTACTATATATATTTTTTCTTTGATTACTAGATAATTTATCCATTTTTGCCATGCAATAAAAAATCTGAATAACTGATGGCACAACAAATGAAAGATTTCAATTTTTTGGAATATTTAAATCTATACCAAAAATAACAAATACAGAAGATGAGTAACAAATCAACTTTTAAAAAGTTTAGCAATAAATACCCTTCTTCTAAACTTCCAATCATAACAACCACTTGACACCTAATTATGTCTTACCTTATTTTCAGTCAATTGCCAAATATTCTGAGTAGTTACTCTACAAAAATGACCATGTGAACATAAACACAAGGTAAAAAGTGTTTACCATTTACTCTTATTTCCTTCAGATGATCATTCTCCATCAAAGTACATGTTGTAAACATTTTATTTTTCCCCACACAGGAACTAAACTGCTATATCCCATAGTACAAACTAAAATAATTTGTTTTATAACAAGACAAATAAGGAGTCACAGGGTCTTAAATACAAATATTGGTATACATGTGGGTTAGAAAGTTCTTGTCAGTTAATATGATGGATTTTGGCCAGGTAAAATGAAACATGTGCTTTTGGTAAAGAACTAATTGTTTTGAAATTTATTTTATTTTTATATTTTAATATAAATTTATTTATTTTAATTGGAGGCTAATTACCTTACAATTTATAGGCAGCAAGTTAGAATTCAGAGATTCAATCTATTCAATCAACTAGAATATATTTAAACTAAAATTGTAATGTTACTTTTTATTCCCAGAAATAGTGGTTATTTACTCTTTAATACACTTTTATCTTTTGTGCTACTGTTTGAGAAATCAAATCAAAGAATATTACCTTCTAGGTATGAGTTTATTTTGTTTGAAAAATGTAACAAAAGTGTATTGTTCTTATTCTAGCATGTATTAACTTCTTAAATGTGCTGTTAAATTTCCCTCTTATGATTTAACTATGGTTATAAATCATTTTGGTTACATCCTGCACCATAACAAACAAGCGTAAGATGTAATGGCTTAAAATATGTGCTGAGAAAATACCCACAGCTTGTGGCCTTGGTTGTAAACCTGCAAGTTAACCATGATTTTCATACTTTTAAAGGTTTGTATGGCCAGGGACCATATGTGGACCACAAGTTCTAAAACATTTAATATATGACCCTTTGCAAAAATGGTTGTCAATATCTAGCTAAACAAACCACCATTTTGTTATGTCACAATCCAAATGGGGCTCAGCTGACTGAGTCACTTATCTTGCTTCAGGTATCTCAAGTGGTTGCAGTATCTCAAATGGGAACTGGGATTAAAGCTGAAGCTGGTTAATTATAATCTTGCACTTCTCCAAGTGGCTTTTTCCCTAGTTGATACCTCATCATCCAGGACCTCTCTACATGAGTAGCCTGAATTTCCCGCCTGATGTCTTGCAGCCACAAGAGTATAGAAGAGGAAGCTACCTTAATTAGATATATATTTTTGGGGGGGTGGGTATGGTTGGAGACCTTCCCTGTACTCCTTTTTTTCTTTTTTTTTTACCTTGTTGGTCATTTATTTTAAATACAGCAGTATGTATATGTCAATCCCAAACTCTCTAACTACTCCTCACCCACACCCTTCACCCCCTAATAACCATAATTTCATTTTCTAGGTCTGTTAAGTCTGTTTCTGTTTTGTAAATAAGTTGATTTGTATCATTTTCTTTTTTAGATTCTGCATTTAAGCAGTATCATGTGGTATTTCTTTCTTTGACTTCTCTCAGCATGACAATCTCTAGGTCCATCCACGTTGCTGCAGATAGCACTGTTTCATTCTTTTTAATGGTTGAGTAATATTCCACTGTATATGTGTACCACCTCTTTATCCATTCCTCTTTAAATGGACATTTAGGTTGCTTCCATGTCTTGGCTACTGTAAACAATGCTGCAATGAACACTGGGGTGCATGTATCCTTTTGGACCATGTATTTCTCCAGATATATGCCCACAAGTGAGATCGCTAGATTATCTGGCAGCTCTCTAGTTTTTTAAGGAACCTCCATACTGTTCTTCACAGTAGTTCTACTAATTTACATTCTCACCAACAGTGAAGGAGAGCTCCATTCTCTCCACTCTCTCTCCAGCATTTATTGTTTGTGGATTTTTTGATAACAGCCATACTATGGCAACCCACTCCAGTACTCTTGCTTGGAGAATCCCAGGGACAGAGGAGCCTAGTGGGCTGCCGTCTATGGGACTGCACAGAGTCGGACACGACTGAAGTGACTTAGCAGCAAAAGCAGCATACTGACTGATATGAGGTGTTATCTCATTGTACTTTTCATTTCCATTTCTCTAGTAATTAGCAATGTTGAACATCTCTTCATGTGTCTCTTGGCCATGTGTATGTCTTCTTTGCAGAAATGTCTATTTAGGTCTTCTACCATCTTTTGATTGGGTTGTTCATTTTGATGATATAAAGCAGCTTGAGATGTTTGTAAATTTTGGAGACTAGTCTCTTGCTGGTCACATCATCTGCAAATATTTTATTCTGTTCTGACTTGATGCTCTTCTTAATGCCTGGGCTAAGAACTTCCAGAATGCCACTTCCTCTCCATTCTATTTATCAAATTAGTCACAATTCTAGCCTGAATTCAAGTGGAAAGACATAAGTCCCACCTCCCAATTTATAGAATATCATCTGCCTATTGTGAGGGTCAGACATTTTGAAACCATCCACCTCCAGGACTTAACAATTTATTTCCTTCCATGTGCCAAGTATACCCATTCCCTTGTGTGTGTGCATGTGTGAGTGCTCAGTCATGTTGAACTCTTTGTGATCTCATGGACTGTAGCCCACCATGGTTCTCTGTCCATGGGATTCTCCAGGCAAGAATGCTGGAGTAGGTTGCAGTTTCCTCCTCCAAGGGATCTTCCTGACCCAGGGATTGAACCCGTGTCTCCTGTGTTTCCTGCACTGGTAGGCCTACACTTTACCACTGAGCCACCTGGGAAGCCCCAGACCCCCAAAAGTATCGTCCCTTTACAGTATCAGCTTCAACTCTAGAAATCCCTACTTTAAAATACGAACAGTGTAGATGAGGGTCCTCTGGTGTGATTTGTTTTACCTCCTTGGATATTGACATTTTTGAGCTAGGGACTTTGAAATAGGGACAGGTTTTCTGTACTCCATTCACTCAACACACAACAGTGAATGGGACAAATAATCCATAGCAGGCTCTCACTCTGGATGTAAGTGGAAAGTAGTAGGAAGAGAAGAATAAGCATCCCAAAGCCATTTGGATACATATATATATTTCCTTGATTAGAACTTCCACTTCCTTTGACGTGGCTCCCCACAGATGTTGGCTCCAATCTCCAGCCCTTACTTTGTCCTCAGAGTTAACTTCACTTTTGTCTAAGAAATGACTCAAGTTGCAGCTCATTAACTTCAGCCTGCATCCTGCTTATAGATTTGGTCCCAGGGCAACTTTTGCCATTATGAACTTCATTTATTCCTTTCAGTATAAGGTGGTATAATTCCTTTAACAACAAGTGTCAAATTATAATAAAATTATTTAGATTAAAAATACCATTCATTTCTTCCAAAGGTAAAACCTTCGCCACCATTTTCTCCTGTGAGGCTGTTGGGGTAAAGTATCCTTAAGATTATTAGAAATCATATTTTTGATCAAGAGACTTTTATGTCTAGGGGAAAATGTTTAGAAATAACATTTTTTTTTTTTGATGTTTAACAAAGGAGTTTACAGCAATCCTTGATTTAAAATTTATCTTAAGGTTGAGTTTTACCGGCAATGGCCTAGATTTGACCTTTGCTCTGAGTCTACTGCCTACTTTCTATTCTTTTTGGTCTTCTAGAAAAACTGAAACTAATACAAAGTTTTATTTTTGAAGTCAGAACATCCTTGCTTCTTTGTGTTTCCTCTCAGTTATCCTGACAAATTGAGCAGTTCCTTTTTAGCTCATCTGGCTTCTCATATACTTTATCATCGACAGATTTTTGTTTTAAACCAAACAAAACCATAAAACAGCTTACATTCTTAACATTCTGCCTCTATATCTCATTAACCAGATCAACAAGTTTTTTAGATTTCCTTTCATCTTTCATGATGCGTTCATTGACTGCTTTGTTTACTATAACTTAGGCCCCTTTCTTTTCAGCTCAAATAATTTCCTTCTTTCCTTTAATTCTAAATCTTATCAAGAAGCTTCCAGCTTCTACCCACCATGTTATCCCCAAATGAATGACACACACTGTAAGATTTTTTGTGTATGTGTGTGTGTGATAGCAATATGTTATTTCACTTCAATATTGTCAAGTAACAGGTAACTTTAAATTTGGTGGTTCATTCAACAACCGTTTTATTCTATTCTATGATTCTGTGGGTTGGCCAGAATGAGCTAGTACAGATTGTTTTATCTGTCTGGCCTGAGTTCTCTTAAGCAGGTATAATCAGATAGTGGCTGGGCTGTCTGTTGCTTCTGTGCTATTCTTTTTGGTCTCTCTCTGTTGTAGCTAAACTTCCAAGGCCTCATCATATGCTCTTTCTAGCAGGACAACTTGGACTTCTTGGCAGCTTAGGACTCTGTGATGGAGACCTTAGGCTGCTAGGTCTTCTTTTTTTTTTTTTTTTAATTTTTTAATTTTATTTTATTTTTAAACTTTACATAATTGTATTAGTTTTGCCAAATATCAAAATGAATCCGCCACAGGTATACATGTGTTCCCCATCCTGAACCCTCCTCCCTCCTCCCTGAGACCTTAGGCTGCTAGGTCTTCTTAATGACTGGGTCAGAAACTGTCACAAGTAGTTCAGATTCAAGGAAAGAAGCATTCCCTCTTCTCATGGTAGACAGTGAAGGGAATGGTGGATAGGTTTCACATTGTCTTTGGAAGTCAGCTAACCCATATAAGGGGTGTTGTGTGTCTTTAAAGTCAAGTTAAACTGTTGAAAAGCAGGGTTATAGTCTATTTTTACTATTTTTATTTCCATTTTAAAGAATAAAAAAATATGCTGGCTTACCCATCTTCTTCCATGCCATAAAGAGAAACAGGATACTAGAAATAAAGTGAGGCAATGTATAAATCAGAGTATTTTTGTCAGTTTGCACCATTTTAAGGGATCACTTGAACTAGTCTAACTGAAACATTTAACTGCCATCTAGAAATTTGCAACAATATTGGAGTTTGTAACAGCTTTGGTTATATATTCTATCCTTATTCCATGGGAGGACTGTAGGCTGTAAGAGTGATATAATAAATTTGTCTTGAAAACTTAAAACCCAGAATACTGGAAAACAAGTAAGAGCATTCAATACCACAAATGATAAAAACAGTAAAATTGAAATTTTTGGAGGATTTGGTGTCCAGAATTAGCAACATCTTAAAATGCACCGTCGAAGATCCTGGCCCCTCACCCTGACAGTTACACAAAGTAGACACTGAAAAGTCCAGTACTACTGAATTTTCAACATTGTGCAAATGGGGCAATATGGCTCATATAGATAGCAATCACAGCTATCTTTTATAACAGATCGCAATTTGGTTAACTGCTCAACCTAGACATAAATTCTAGCAGCAACATTTAATGTTCAATTACTGCATCTCTTTTATTGATATTGAAAACAGCACTTCGTTTCTCTTTGGAGGATTATATTTGCATTATTTTGTGAACATTTGGAAAAGAGTAGACAAACAAGTGAAAGAATGTACTTTTATTCTATGCCTTTCAGGAGAAGGAAATTCAGACTTCTTGTTAATAATATTTTTAATCATGTTGATATCTCACGTATAAATGTTACTCAGATATATTGCTGTACCATATATTATTACCAAGGTGCTGGTTTCAATAAAAATCAAATTATAAGCTCTCGGAATTTGAGTTGATGCCTAGAATTAGGAAGTTTTATGCAACTGCATATGAAAATTATGCATAACTGCCAACTCTAGGTTACTGTAATACCTTTTGAAACTTCCTGAATTATTGAACTGAATATTCTCTCTCAACATCCCTCACTGTAGTGAAAACACCTGTACAATGATTTTATATTCAGGCAATATTCCAGGTATGTTACCATTCTTAAGGTAAAAAATGTGTGAATTTATTTTAGAAATTGAGTAAAACACCTATTTTAATATAATCTCCACTTGGGTAATTACCATATGAAGAGTGTGCGTACCTTTTTTTTCTTTTTTCCAGCTCTTCTAATTTATTATGGTTGCATATTTGTATAGGTCCTAGAAGACACAGAAACTCACTCATTAGATTCCTTGCAATCTGTTAGTGTTAGTCTATGTAAAATTTACATGCCTTGCATGGAATTGATCACTGAATATATTAAGTCTCTCTAGATTAGAGCAGATAAATTTTAGTAAAGAGATCATTCTGTATTTTCCAAATAATTGCATTTGGTTGAATATATAAACTAAGCTTCAGAGACATATTTTTCTGAACTCCAATATGCAATAGTGCAGATGCACAGTAAACCTTGGAGTATCATACAAGCAAATTGGCTCCTGAGCAACAACAGAGCAAATGGTGACTTCTGCACTCAAAGGAGACAAGCAGATGGTGAATAATTCAGAGAGACTCAAAATATTCCAAACTTTGAAAATTGTACAAATAAATCACAAGCACAATACAAAGAGAGGTTGGCTGGTTTGGACTGTTATAACACAGTTCAAATAACTTTATGTGTGAAGAGACCCAACTTTAATCCAGGTGGATCCATGAATCACTAAAATTATAGGTGATTTAAATATCTCCTTAGTCTTGCAGAAGTTCAATATACTTTACAATATGCTGAAAAATACTATGGCTTATGATTTCATGTTACCCCCTGGTTCCAGTTCTACCCTTCCCTTATTCACTGTTGCCAAGTCCCATTTCCCTGCCCAGTACTAATTCAAATATGGAACATACAATTTTCACATGATGTCTCTTACAAACTATTTAAAAAATATAGATGCATTTATGTTACACCCAGATTGCATAAAATACTCAAGATCTATGGGAAAATAGCACTACAATACAAATAGCAAATAAGGTTAAGTTAAATGTTCGATTTTTCCTATGCTTGTTTACACACCACCTAGAATTCTCCTGGGTGCCATTTCTCTCTTATGATACATTTCACACTTATCCCTTTTTATCTGCTCCTATCACTTGATATTCCTAAGACATTTAGATGACTAAAAGGAAGACAACTTTAAAAAAATGTGTAAAATCTGTGAAAAAAATTATCCATGTAATAATGATAGCCTGGGGAAAAGATATGAGGTGTTATTCTTTGCTAAAATCAAGTTGAATTACTTAACCTATTTAAATATTAAAATATTTCAAAAATAAAATTGAAAATATGCATATAAAATACCAAAATCAATCATAATCCGACAGATATATAACTATAGTTAACATTTTAGTGTATTCCTTCCTAGTCATTTGATATATGATTGTCTATCCACTCAGAGATAACTTCAACTAACATTAAAACATTTCTTTACAATAATTTTTACTTGCATATTTGACACTATGCAGGCAAAGAGCAACATACTAATCTATAAAGATTATATCTGAGTGGACCTAACTCTAAGAGAATATGAAAAGAGGCTTGGTGAAAAATAACAGTAGATGGTTTATTATTCAGGCTTATTAAATACATAAAATCTGATAATTCAAGTAACTCATATGAGCTTTAGAATAAATGGATAATTACTTATATTTCTCGGTAATTAAACTGACACTCCTGTTAATAACTAATAAGTACATTTTTAATATCCACAGTCTCTAAATGCAAATATGTCAATTATTTTTGGCTGGTGATAGAACAAAAGAGTGTTTATTGTTCTTTTTTAAACAATCATCAAACACATGAAAATACGCCACTTGTAATTAATAAGGAAATGGCTCAAGAAAAATCTATTTTTCTGGGAAAGTATCTCAAAAATGTCTTAACAAACTAAAATAGTGAAAGAACGACTTTTTCTTCCTAAAATCAAGAACATGACAAAATGTCTTCCATCACCACTTCTATTCAGGACGATACATGAGGTTCTAGCCAGAGCAAGTAGCCAATCAGGCAAGATTAAAAAAAAAAAAAGTCCACGTTTAAAACTGCTTTATTCATAGGTAGTATGAACATGGATAAAGAAAATCTTAAGAATTACACACACAAAAAGTATCTATGAAAACTAATGAGCTAAATAAAGACTCAGAATAAAGATCAACATACAAAAACCAAATGTATTTCCATACTTTAGCAATAAATAACCCCTTAAAAAAAAGTAAAAAATGAAATTAAGAAACTAAGTATACGCATTGTAACAAAAATACTTAGAATTATAGTTGACAAAAGAAGTGGAAAAAGAGACACACACAAAACCACAAAATTTTGAGTTAACTAAAAAAAAAATTACTGAAAAATTTTGTGTCCACTCTTTTATAAGCTCATGGTAATTAAGTCTAAGCAGAGTATTTCAAAAGTTACAAAATATTTCTAAGATACGTAAAGCAAAAGATAAAAAAAGTAAAAAACAGCCTTAAAAAAAAAAAGGAATTTTCACTGCCTGACTTCAAAAGTCAGTATAAAAAAGGTATGGCATTAGCAAAAATGGCAGTGTAGGTAACTCTCGGGGCTCATTTCTCCACAAAAACAGGGGGGGGGGAATGAGCAAAAAGTGTCAGAAACAACTTGTGGGAACTCTGGAAAACAGTGGGAGGTTTACAGGAACCAAGTGAACGCCATATCAAATAAAAGCCACGACTCACCAGCGGTCTCGAAAAGAGGCAGCCCAGGTTCCCAGCGTGCGGCCAGGCTCCACAAAGAGCACAGTAGACTTTCTCGTGAAACTGCATCAGTTTTTCTAGAAGTTGCCTGAAGAACTGCTCTCTTACAGGCAAACTGGAACTCTCTTGAGAGGAAAAGTTTCTATATAGCGGGCGTCCTCGAAACACTGAAAGGCAAGTGAAAAACCTCTCTGCGACCTGGGGCAAAGATTCCTGGCAAAGAACACAGGAAACTTGAGTAACTGAGAGGAAAAAGCTGAAGATAGTGTTTCTTTAGATGAAGCAGGTTATGAGAAATCGCCCGCACACAAGGTGTTTAAAAGCCACACGTATGCCCAGGACTAGGCGCATGCTCAGACAAGACCAGACAAGACCTGGGGGAGAACTCGGGAGCTTTCATCCCGGCCAGATCTTCCCGCTCAAGGCGGGAAACCGTGCTGCCGACTGGAGCGGTAAGCGGCCTTGTAAAGCATCAGAACAACTTAATAGAGCCAATCTGCTAGGACAGAAGGAAATGGCAGCCCACTCCAGTGTTCTTGCCTGGAGAATCCCAGGGACGGGGGAGCCTGGTGGGCTGCTGTCTATGGGGTCGCACAGAGTCAGACACGACTGAAGTGACTTAGCAGTAGCAGCAGCAGCTAGGACAGAAAGGTGTGTATTTTCTTACTTTTTGTTCCAGGCATTTATGGAACTTCTGTTAACATGGCAACTTGTAGCTGTTGCAGAGTTTTCTTTTGTTCCAGGCTCCACTCAAAACTAGCTGCTTTTTGGCTTAGTCAGAAGATGCACGAGAGTAGCAGTCCTGAATGAGGATTATATTGCCTCAAAATCCTGAGACCCACAACTCCCTTTTGTTCTATTGTTTTTCTTTTCTCTCTCTCTCTCTTTTTTTTTTTTTTGTAGGAGGAGCCAGATACAGCTATTTATTCATGACTATAAAAGGGAGAACTTGACATGTCCACACCACTGGACCTCTAGAAACTTTTGTGAGGTTGGTTAAAGGCCCCTGAGTTTTTGTTGTATTTATTTCCCACCCGTTACACAAAAATTACTTAGCAATATGTCTAGACTAGGTGTGCTTCCTGATTACTAGGTCCAATCAACATAATCTCACTATTGTAGTGGACCAATGTGATGTCTTGTGGAAAGGAAAGGGGAACACTGTCCCTACTGACTAGACTATGGAGTAAATTTGTAGAATTCATGTGCTTCTGAGATGCCTTCTAGACACACCATGATAAAACAGCCAACAACATAGGCCTCTGTATATCAGTGTTCTGATTACAGCCCTGGTTCTGTATGTAGTCCATTAGAGTAACCATGCCCACCTTATTTGTGGCAATTAATCATAGTCACTAGGCTACTGCCATCAAGGCTTCCATTGTTACCATTACATTTTATGGGCCACAATTTGATGGTAGTACTTCCGGCTCTAATGTCTGGTCTACAAGCAAGAGCTGTTACAGAGTTTTTCAAGGATGCTGGGGCTTCTCTCATAGATATATCTCTCATAGTCAAGTGAAAGATATGTCCTTTTGGACACTCCAGGAGAAGTTGAGCAGATCTACATGTTATGTAACCCTAACATTAAAATATCCCTTGTCTCTGGATACCCACCTCAACATTATACTATAGCAGTTTTATTAATAGCATTTTAACTTCATTTATTACAAGCTATGTTTGCCCTTTAAAGTGTGTCAAGTTAAATATCAAACCCAGAATCTCTCTTTAGTGGCCAATATCAAATTCAGCCTGACCCAACTTTATATTCTTTTCATCATGATTCAACACGTTTATGACTGAGTCCCATACATATTCCCAGATTTTATTCTGCATAATAGTTTAAAAAATTCAGCTACTTTGGTGAGTAGTTCCCTTCCTTATGAGTCTAACTTTGTACCTTACCCTCTGCGGCCTGATAGGATTTGAGTCTACTTTTAGTCTAAAAGCAAAGAGAGATGGAAATGAATCAGCAGTAGCTTGCTGGTAAACTACCACAGAGGATGCAATTAGTTTCTTCAGGCAAAAGAGGGCTAACCCACTCAGACAGAGGAAGAATAGCTGCTTCTGTTGGTGAAGAAGACTAAGCAGAATTGATAGGTTTTCTGCCCCAGGTTCATCAGGATCCACTCAATATCCTATTCCAGTTTTTTAGAATCCCATTCCTTCCTAAACAGTAACTTCACTTTAGCAGCAGATATGCTATGGGATTAGAATTCAATTTCTGTTGTAATTCAGCCACTTACAGGATGATATTCTGGAACTGGTTTTTCAGAAATTTTGACCCATCAGTTGCAGGAAATAAGGATTTCTTTCAGGGCACAAAGAGAGGATTTTTAGGTCACTAATGCAGAGTTAAAGCTGAGAGTGTTCTTTTCACTACCCACTTTCTCAGCACAGTTCAAATCAACCAGCCAATTACATATACTCCTTAATTTGACTAAAATATTTTAAGGTAATAAATACATGATCATTCAGAATCTTCCTTTTTATAAGGATTTAATTTAGCAAAATACTATTAAGAAACAAGTCAAGAGAGTTGTACTCTACTCTAATTAGTGGAGTATATAGACCACTAAATTACATTCTTTCTCAGTCATGTCCAACTATTTGTGACCCTGTAGACTGTAGCCCATTCAGGCTTCTCTGTCCATGGGATTATCTAGGCAAGAATACTGGAGTGGGTCGCCATTTCCTCCTCCAAGGGATCTTCCTGACCTACTTATGTAACCCGTGTCTCCAATGGCTCCTGCATTGGTAGGCAGGTTCTTTACCATTGAGCCACCTGAGAAGCCAGACCACTAAATTAAATAACATTAATTCATTTTTTAGTAGTCTCAATTTATAATCATTTCATATCAAAATCCAGTCCTCTCTACATTTTCTTTCATTTTTGCTTCCTCTTTTGATGATAGTTCCCTTCTGAGAGAACTGTTATATAATATTGAGGCAACAAAAGTATTAAAAAATCCTATATTACATAGACAATTTATATAACTGACTCCAGTTTATTTGGAAAGTTATTTAAAATTCAAAATGCTCCTAAAACTGGCTTATTCTAAAAAACTATATAGCCAGCCAATACTGATTCATTGGGCCAGTAGCCACTCAAGAATTCTGGAGTTAATAACTGCATGGTCTTGAAATACCTGGCTTACTAAAAGTAGAAGACAGACATAAAGAGACTGGTATTGACCATTTTGTTTAAAATTCTTCAATTTTGTTGCAATGTACATGTTTACAAAACTCTGTCAAATTTTTAAAATGAAAACATCCTAAAGCAAATAACCACACCCTAAAAAACAAATATTTAGTCTTCCTTAAATGAATTTTCTGTGAAGGTATCAAATTACCCAGTAATGCTAACCTTTGCTCAGATCCATCTTTGCTTCTTAAAATATTGCTTCATTGTAATTGATACTGTAAAAATCAACTCTAAAAACATTCACTACTGTATTTAGAAATTATTGTCATCTCACTTTTATAATAACATAATTTTACTTTATAAACTGGAAAAATGACCAAAGATTTGAAAATTAACATACTTCTTGGTCCACATTACCCATCATTTTGAGGAATTGAAGGTGACAGAAGTATAATGGGTAATAACACATCAAATGAAAGATCCATGACTGCTTTGAATATTTAGTACTAAAGGTTAAAACACCTTTTCAGGAATATTTCTTAGCTACAAAGTTCATAATGCAGATTTTAATATTTACAGGTGGGAAAGTATGATAAATGTTAAGAACAAATTAGGATAAAGCAGAAGATATTCTCTGCACTAACTTGAAACATAAAGTAGGTATGAGATCTCGGTATCATATTCTGGTAGTGTAAAACATCATAATACTAAAATTTGCATTTTACATGTATAATATATGCCTGAAATTATGTTATTATTACATAATTTTAGTGACCACTTGATAAAAGACATGAAAAAGGCATGAAGTTACACCCAGGATTATCTTTGGAAGCTCTACTATTGTAGTGGAGGTCTTAAGTGCATAGTGGATATCTTAGCTTAATAGCATTGTGAATACTAAATTTTCTAAAAAAAAATTACTGAGACACTTAATAATAAAAAAAAATAAGAATCAGAGTCTTTCTGAATTATAATAAGCAGTATTAATGAAAGCAATGAATTCATGCTAAAATTTTTTTAGCATAATCTTGCAGCGCCAACAACTAGCATACCATACATACTTAATGATTAACAAAATGTATGAATTAAAACATTGGCTTAGTATGATCACAGCAAGCTATACCTGTGGAAAGATGGGTGAGGAAATCAAAGTGCTTGAGGACTGAATAGGAAGCTAGGAAATACGAATTGAAAAATATGAACTCTCTGAAGTAGGTTTTGAGGAGGCCAGAAAGACTGTACGGGAAAGGATATGTGAATTTATTTTCTATTTTATTGTTTTATTTTTATTTTTTGGAATATGTGTGGATTTTTATTTTTTATTTTTTTAATATAAATTTATTTTAATTGAAGGTTAATTTATTGTTTTTTTTTAATAACAAAAACTTATATGTGAAAAAAAAGTTAACCTGAGGAATCAAAATGAAACAGTATCTTGGTATAAATAAAGAAGAAATGCATTTTAGTTCTTCTGAAAAAATAATGGAAGCCTCAGGACAGGATGTTATTCTGGCCTCAAATAAGATAGTAGACAGCCATTTATTAAAACTAAGAATATATAGGTAGATTCTTTTCAGTTTGTAGTTTGGCATTGAGAAAGTAAGGGGTTTTTGACAATGTTTTTGTTGTTTTCATTTGCTTGTTACTTTTACTGGTGGTTCAGAGGTTAAAGCGTCTGCCTCTAATGCGGGAGACCTGGGTTCAATCCCTGGGTCAGGCAGATCCCCTGGAGAAGGAAATGGCAACCCACTCCAGTATTCTTGCCTGGAGAATCCCATGTATGGAGGAGCCTAGTGGGCTACAGTACACGGGTTCGCAAAGAGTTGGACATGACTGAGCAACTTAACTTTTATTTGCTGAAAGTATGCAGTAGGGGTGGAAAGGAGTTAGGAAAATAACTGTTGTAGGGAGTGAGAACAATAGAATATATGAGAAGTAGTACTTTGAAAAAATATTTATTTATTTGCATCTGTGCTGGATCTTTGTTGCTGCCTGGGCTTTTCTCTAGTTGTCGTGAGGGGAGGCTACTATAGTTGTAGTTTGTGGGCTCCTCATTGGGGTGGCTTTTCTTGTTGTGGAGCAGGGGCACCAGGGTTCACGGGCTCCAGTAGTTGCTGCTTGTGGGCTATAGAGCGCAGGCTCAGTAGTTACGGCACATGGCTTAGTTGCCCCGTGGCATGTGGGATCTTCCCAGATCAGGGATCAAACCCATGTCCTCTGCATTGGCAAGTGGACGCTTCACAAGTGGACTACTTCACCTGAAGTAGTACTTTTTAAATGATGTAAATCAATATACTATTGAAAGGTGTTCTTGAGGGCCAAGTATGTAAGTAGACTTCTTTTATGGTGTGACTTTTAAATTAGTGCTTGCTATTCCAATACATATGATGATATAAAGATATTTAGATTTAGGTGAGGAAAAGGTTCATCCAAACAGGTAGGAAAAAATCCTTCAGTCAAGAGTGCTATTAAAATTATTGTATATTAACTCTGTAACAGTGTGAAGCATTCCAAAGTGAGTTCTGATAGGAGGAGGAAAAAAAAAAAACCAAAAAACTGAAGATGGACAAATAGGGTGTGCATTCATAATGAATACCTAGAAACATATAGAAATATTTCCTATAGGATTGCATTGTGGATGGTTTGGAAATAGCAAAGACTTAAATGGATTCCTTTGGAAGTGTGAAGCAACTTTATGCCCTAATAGGCTGTGATGCATCTCCACTAAGGCTGATTCAGAAATTTCTAATATGTGAGGTCCTATGCAAAGTACAGCAGAGTATCATCCAGAGGAAGGTAAAAATAGTTAAGTATTTCCAAAAATTCTCTAAAGAATTAATAAATGGAAGAGGCTGGTAAGACATTCCAGGCAATATTAATTCCATAGTAATTTGAATGAATTATGTTAACTGACAAAGTATCCAACTGTAGAACACCAAAAATTCTGGGCATAGTCTCACATCCCTTTTAGGTAAACTTGAAGTAAAGTAAGTGAAATGGTCACAGAAACCAAAATCAGGTTTCCAAACTGGAAAAATAATGTTTAGACCATAGTGGATATAAGGTTCTTTGCCAAAACCCTCAGGATTGTGCTTTAATATTCACACAGACAAGAAATGATCTTGGGTGAACTAATGGTAGAGACCTTTTTGTCAGTATGAACCTTGAATGGACAAAGCATTAGTGAAAGAGTGAGCAGAAAAATCTTGGCACTCTGAGAAAGGGAGATAACCTTTTCAAACTCAGGTCTATAAAAAAAAATGGTGGCAATGAAATATTCCTTTAGAAATCTGTAATTTGTATGCTGCATTCACACTGGTGTAAGATTTAATATTATTCTACCTGAGTGGTCTATCTGAGAAACTAAAGTGGTTTCAGGTTGGTAGTAAGCACATGCACCTAAAAAATGCAAGAGCAAATCCTCTCTAGAAAAACACAGATCTGTTCAAGCCCCTATGATCCCTGACATTAACATCAAATGTGAGTTCATATCATATATGAAACGAATCACCAGTCCAGGTTCGATGCATGATATAGGATGCTTGGGGCTGGTGCACTGGGACGACCCAGAGGGATGGTACAGGGAGGGAGGAGGGAGGGGAGTTCAGGATGGGGAGCACATGGACACACATGGTGGATTCATGTTGATGTATGGCAAAACCAATACAATATTGTAAAGTAATTAACCTCCAATTAAAAATAAATTTATATTAAAAAAACATGGGGAAACAAGTTACTATAAACAGAACAAAGGAAATTTAGTCTGCAAGGAGTTTAGATATTAGAATTTCCGCATATGGATGGTAGAATATGAGTTAAAGAATGGAAAAAAAAAAATATATATATATACAAGGCAGACACTAATAATGAGAAAAAGAGATATTGTGTGTAAAGGCATTAAAAGTGATACAGAGAGTGCCTGCTTAATGAAAAAGAGTTTAATACAGTAAGAAACTACATTTAAAACTTCACCAAAAAGCATACTACAATTTAAAATTTTATAAAAGCATAAAAAATAACCACAAATTATGGAAGACAAAACTTTGCAAAAGAGTACAAAAATTGACAAATCCACCTTTATGTGTGGAGATTTAAAATTTTCTCTGGAACCATTGGTAGAATAAATAGCTTAGTAAGGATCAAAGGATTTTAAAAATATTTAAGTAATAAACTTGCTCTAAAGACATATACATATATACTTACACAATAAAATAAACTTATTTTCAAGCATGTAATAATCAAGAACTAACCCTTAATTGAAAGGATACAAAACCACAATTTTATAACTATAATAACATTAGTTTGGAAATTAATTTAAAATTTAATGAAAACTTTTCAAACTAGTAGGATTCTTTTAAATAGTAAGAACTATTTAAAAGAAGTAATTTAAATTTATGTTCATATAAATGAGAATAAAAGAGCTAAGAGGTGATGAACAAAAGGTCCAACCTAATAATTTAGAAAGGCCAACATAGCAAATGAAAGAAAATAGAGGGATAAAAAAAGATAAAAATAAGACCAGGATTGTTTATTGGTTCTTTGACGTTAATTATTTTGAAAATTTTAACATATATATATATATATATATATATAAATATGTATTTAATATATAGAAAAAGAAAACAGAGTGGCATAGTGACATAGCTACAGAATGACATAGCTACAAATGAATGACAGATTAAAATACCTTGAAAGAAAAATAGAAACATGATTGTTGCCTGTAAATTTAAAAATTTAAACTAGCAACCTAATTTCAAAGTATAGATTGTCAAGCATTTTCAAGAAGAAATAGCAAGATCACTTTAAGAATTTTGAATTCATATAATTGAAAAATGATGCTCATATAGAAATTGAATCATTGGTTAAAAATTGTCATGGACAGCATCTAAGAAAACTAAGTGAGAATGTATACATGACATTATTAAGAAAAGAAAATGTGAGTTAAACATTGGGCACCAAGGTGGTATATCATGTATCAGCATCTGTGAAGAGGAAGTAGCAGGAAAGTAGAGACTTCTGATGGGCTTGATAACTGGAGACCTTGCAGTCACTAAGTCATGTCCGACTTGTTGCAACCCCATGGACTGCAGTGCGCCAGGCTCCCTTGTCCTTCTCCCGGACTATTCTGGAGTATGCTCAGATTCATGTTCATTGAATTGATGGTACCATTGAACCATCTCGTCCTCTGCTGCCCTCTTCTCCTTTTGCCTTCAATCTTCCCCAGCATCAGGGTCTTTTCCAGTGAGTCAGTTCTTTGCATCAGGTGGCCAAAGTATTGGAGCTTCAGCTTCAGCATCAATCCTTCCAATGAATATTAAGGGTTGATTTCCTTTAGGACTGACTGGTTTGATCTTGTAGTCCAGGGGACTCTCGAGTATTTTTCAGCACCACAGTTCGAAAGCACCAGTTCTTCGGTGCTCAACATTCTTTATGATTCAACTCTCATATCCATAGATGATTACTGGAAAAACCATAGCTTTGACTATATGGACATTTGTTGGCAAAGTGATGTCTCTGCTTTTTAGTATGATATATAGGTTTGTCATAGTTTTCCTTCCAAAGAACAAACATCTTTTGATTTCATGGCTGCTGCAGCCAAGAAATAAAATCTGTCACTGCTTCCAATTTTCCCTCTTCTGTTTGCCGTGAAGTGATGAGACCAGACATCATGATCTTAGTTTTTTAAGCCAGCTTTTTCCAATAGATACTAACCTCAAAAATGAAAGATCATAAATGCTTATGGAAACCTTAGCAGGCCAATCTGATAAAAGCAGCTCTGACTGGAAGGGGCTTTGCAGATTGTAATTCCTAACATAACTACTTGCACTAAGAACAGACTCTTGGGAGTAAAATTAAGATTGAAAAGACAATGAAGATGAAGGGCAATCAAAAGAAAAGTACAGATGAAAATACATGTGTGAAGAAGATAAAGTAATTGCAGAAATTATGAAGACCCATTTTTGAGTAGTTTATGATTACAATAAAAGAAGCAATATTAGAGCTATGAAGCTCATGAAAACTATCTTCTCTGGAATCTTGATTATTTCTTGATCAGAATGTGGATCCAGAGTTTCCCAATCTACAGACATACCATTGACATTTTGGACCAGACAGTTGTTTATTGAGGGAAACTGTCCTATGCATTGCAGAATTTTTAGCCATATTTTAAGTCTTACTCAGTAGATGTCAATGGCAACCCACCAGTTATAATAACCAAAAATGTCTGTAGTCATTTCCAGGTGTCCCTGTGGTGAAGAGATCATCCCTGTTTGGGAGCTCATCTCACCTCATGAGTGATAGAAAAGAACTGTGGTTGAATTTCATACAAGTTGTGTGAAACAAAAAAAAAATGAAAATTATTAATAAGTAATTCCCCTAACATAGTGAAGTCACATCAGAGTGATGTGTCCCCAAAACACAAAATAAAATAAAATAAAATAAAATAAAAGAATTTACCAAAAAATATTTTAAAAAAACATAAAAATTACAAAATTTTAGAAATGAGATGATATGACAAAAAATGAATTGTAAAAATAAAACTTTTTGTAGAAAAAATGTATTTATATATATATATATAAATAAAATTATGTGTATTTTATGTGTATATAATGTATACTTTTATGAAAATGAAGGCTGAAATAGAAGGAATGAAGAAAACACCATTGGGATGGGAGTGGACTCACAACCATGAAAGCTGTTGAAGTACCATATATCTCACCATCCAGAAGACTAGGGAATTTATCGAGAGAGTTAATACTGAAGTTCTGTAAAGAGCTAGGGGAACTCCACTGCAGCATTAAAATGCAAAAATGCATGTTTAGTTCAAATAGAGGATCCACTATCCATTGCATTAGTGTGCAAGACTACCATTCAAAATTTAGTGAATTTTCCATACATATTTATAATAATTTTCTGAATTCTTATTTTTTCAACTCAGCTTCAAGATATACTTTATACTCTTAATTTATTTTAAGAGATTCTCAATTATAAATTAATCTGAATAATATTTATTATTTTCTAGTTGCTGAAGGATAACACTTGATATGATATTCTTGTTTTAATATTTCCATTTGATATATATTGCTTTAATAGCATTTTCCCAAAATTAGCACTTAAGCAAAATAATTTTATCAGGAAATTCTAATACTCTGGCTTAGTTGGGTGGGGATGCATACTGAGTTAGAAATACTTGAGGTACTTAAAAATTACATGATAGAATTTGCTTTTGAGATTTGCCCTCTGATGAGGTCAGACTAAAATATATATTAAATTATTAAATATTTTTCAAAATAAAGGAAATATATTGTAAAAATTAGAGGAACTTAAACTGTTATTCTGAGAAAATTCTACTTTTGTGATTAAAAAAAGTGCTGTTTTCTTAGAAGAATATAGATGCTAACAGTTAAAACTACTTTTGTAAAATTAGAAGGTATTTATGTAGTAAAAACTCGTCATGATAGTAAAAGAAAAATCATTTTTGGAAACTAAATAGAATGTACAAAATATCAAGGATTAGGGATATATAACAAAGTTTAAAAATATAAGTGAGATATGAAAAAAACAAGAAATATATCAAATAAATAAGCCCCACATGATTACCAATATAGTTCACCAAGCTTATTCATTTGTCTGTTTAATGTATTAATATATTAACTGATTTATTGATTTCTGAATATATAAAGTGAAAAATTTAAAGAAATATTTGTTGCCAAACAGTAATATAAAATTTTCATCTGTAATGGTGAAAACATTTAATCATATACGTTAAAGACCAACTTGAAATCCCAGTTCAACTGGCTGTAGTTTGAAAGTCCAATACTGCACCAGTGAATAACTTGAGAAATATATGTACCAAAAGAAAAATACCATCTTTCTAGTAGTAAAATCAAGGAAAGTAGAATAGAACAGAATGAAATTGTTTTATTCGTTACTTGAAGAGAAAATCAATGATTTTCTAATGGATGTTTTCTTCTTAGGGCAATGTATTTTATGGAATGGTTTCACTTGTCTTTTGTATATTAACGTTTTTAATGAAATAGTAGTCGTAAGGTATACAGTGTATTTTTAATATTTTATTATGTTTCTCCTTTTTCTTTGTAAGTTAATACTAACAATTTAAAAATACTTTTAATTATCAACAAAAGATATGTTGGAAAAATATGCATTCATGTAAATTTTGTATATAATATAAATGTCAACACCTAGTTTAGGTTAAGAAATATATCTGAATTTGGAAAGGCAGTTGTTTTGAAGTTAAGGACAGATAGAAGACTAGAGTATATTATTATCTGTACTTCAAACTTCAAAACATTAATAGATTTAAATGTTTAAAATTATCCTGTCATTCACAACTTGTGAGATTTTTAGTTTTATTTTGGGAAAAAATTCCTTTCTTTAAACTATATTTAGTGTTGATTTCATATGAAAGAATAAAATTTGAAAAGGGTAAAATATAATTTACTTGATGATATATAATACCAAGCCTTTCTGGAAAATTAATATAAATATGATATTTTTCTCACATAGGGATTAAAGAAAATTTGTTTAAAAACTTGCCAAGAGGAAATTTAGTTATAATCTGTAGGAAAGACCTTTATTAATGATTCAACTTTGACAACTTTATGTGAACCTCATAGCACATATACTATGTAATAATACTATGACTGGCTTTGTCTGTTTCCTGTGACTGACGTATCAACTTCCATTTCTGAATCTTAAAATCCCTGATGAATCTGTGTTCTTTCTAATTCTTGATATCTCAGTCTCACTCAGAGATGAAACAGAATATTTTGGAGAACCTTTGGCTCATTGAATTTTGAAGCTGGAAAGGATCAGTAAAACTTTCTTATTTATAAAGCTGTAGATGGGAAATAAGAAGCTCACAGGTTTTAAGTGGCTAAATTATTCCAAAGTCAAATAAAGTTTTTTAGCAATTAGGGTGCTTTTTACCACTAGTTTCTACTTTTACATTTACATTTTCATTCTCTTTGTCCTACCTCAGTGCTCAGAAAAGAAAAGAAAGTACATGAATTCATAAATATTTGTTGAAAGAATAAATTCATTTCATGTACCTCATTGGAATATCTTTTGAATGGAGAGATTCTCTGAGATGGAGAAGAGACTCTTGTTCTGATCTAAGATTTGGTACAAATTTAGGTGCTACATAGTGATAATTTATAATTTATAGACCTCAATTATGTACTCAGTCACACTTTTTTTTTCCTGTGATGAATTGGCTTTTTATGGTAACCTTTGTGTACCTGTTCTTTTTAAAATTTAAAAAAAAAAAAAGAATTTTGAAGTATAATTGACTTACAATATTTTATTAGTTTCAGGTATACTGTGATTTGTTTTATATGATTATACTCTATATAAAGCTATTATAAAGCATTTGGCTATATTCCCTGTGCTATCCTTGTATCTTTTTTTTTAATACCTAATAATTTATGTTTCTTAGTCCTCTTGCCTTATTTTGCCCCTCCTATCATCACTTGCCCACTGTTAACTACTAATTTGTTTTCTGTATCTGTGAGTTTGTTCCTGTTTTATTATATTTGTCAATTATTTTATTTTTTTAGATTCCACGTATAAATGAAATGCTAGATATCTTGAAAGTAAATAAAGTGTTTGTTTCCAAGTAAAAATATTTTGGAAGTAAATAAAGCATTGGTGAAAGAAGAAACTTATTTACTGAGTACCCACTGTAGGTCAGACATGATTTTAGTACTAGAATCCTAATAAAACAGTGGTGGTCCTTTCCCTTGTGACTCACATTTTAATAGAAGTATGCACAGAGCATAAAACAGCATGGAGAAAGAGAAGGTACTCTACCCTAGTGACTCCAAGAATGCTCAGAAGAAACGTGAGTACAAAGGAAATCTTGGAAGCATGTGTTCAGTAGGATGAGAGGATGGGAAAACATCTCAGCAAAGGGAGAAAGACGTGAAGCAGCAGAGGGGCCTGACAGGGACTGCTGGGGAAGAAGGCAAAGATGAAGGGAGAAACAAGGCTAATCTTGAACTAGGCAAACTGTCCGTGTAGAAATCAGGGTGCTGGAGTTGAGGGTGAATTGAGACCGCTATCTCTGGCTATGTGAACATATATCAAGGCAGTATGGAATCAAGGCAGACAATTATAAACTTAAAATGTACTGATGTTGAGATGTCTATGGGACTGACAAAACAATTGGTAATAAGCACAATAGAGAAGAAGAATAGGCTGAAAATTTAGAGTTCAAATAATGCATCACTTCAGCTTACTCTCTTTCCGTGGCTTCCCATCCTCTATCTGCATTATCTCACATAGAGCTGCCAACCTTTTAAAATAAAACCCCACACTATAAGAATAATTTTCTAAAAGATCAGTGAACGCCAAACAGAACCATCTCTTCTCAATACTCAAATATTTAACCAAATTTATATAAAACCTATTACACTGTCATTATTTTTCTGTGACATGGTAGACTGAGACCCTAATTTTGAAAACCACCGATGTATTCCAAAGGATCACATTCAAATAAAATTTTAACACAGAATATTATGATCAAAGCATTTCTTCTTTCTCCTGAGTGTATCCTGATGCTGCTGTTTCCAGCACATCTTGCCCTCTGATTATCCTTCAAGCCTGAAATGCCCGGCCCCTTCTGCCCAAGCTGGCTGTCCTTTTTGACACCAACACATGCACATGGCAAGCACCCACTTATTTTAGGTGGCACTCAGTTTAAATATCATCTCTTCTAGAAATCTCTCCCTAGAAGATCACCACCACTCCTGTTCTTCCACACAATGAACTGGTCAGTTCCCTAATAGAAAGAGATTGACTTGGCACATATGACATTCATCACAGTGTACCCAGAACACAGGGCTTATTACTAAACAAACATAAAATGATGATATCTGCACTGGTCAGAATCTTGGAGACCTACATGGACATCGTCTACAAAAACATGGCCACCAAAATGCTGCAGGAGGTCTGTCTTCATGATGCCACAGAGTGCTAATGTGGACTTGATTATTTTGAAGAGGAGTGTATTTTTAGCCCTCAGGGTAGAAAATAAATTGCATCAGTTAAAACAGCAGAAATTAATGATCAAAGTATAAGTAGCCCTCAGTCTAGGGATAAGAAACAAAACAAAACAGGATATGACTATATGCACAGCATGAGAGCAAGCTGCCTCTAATGAGTATATACCAGTGGTATCCCAGGGCCCACACCCGAGCAGACAGGAAGAGGTATCAGGTTACTGGTCTGCAAACCAAGCTGAAACCACACAAGCTTGATAATATTAAGTATTTATCAGGGTTTGTACTTTATGTGCCTAACTGAGGCTCCAGGGTTTTATCACCCATGAATGTAATATCTACTTAAAAATAAAAAGTTTTATCTTAGTACCCCTAGATATAGGAAAGAATCAAGGTAATTTTATTTTTTAATTAGTTTGTACTATAATAGATTTACAACAATTTTAATTAAACATTTCTTTAGTTTCAATAAATTATGAACACCTCAAGAATCAAAAAAAAAAAAAAGGAAAGAAAAAAAGGAGAACATAGGTGAACAGTATTACATATTTTTAAACCAATCACCTACATCTTTCCCTGTTCCCCAGCTTCTCTGCGCTAGTGGTAGTGGGATTCAGCATCAGAAGTGAGGCCAAAAATAGGCTGAATGCAGAGCTAGAGCTTTGTTCCCCTCTGCTTCAGGAAAGACACTTCAGTTAAGTAAAGCCAATAAATCAGCTATCATGTTTAAGTGCCAAAGCAGGCAAACCACTACGTGAACTTACCTGGGCTAAATGAAAATGTATTAAAAACATTTTTGGCTTTGAAGAACTTATATTTTGGCTGTAAAAACTTTAAAAAGAACTAAAATATAAATAGGTAAAGATACGTGGATATATGTGTGTATATGTGTCCAGAAAATATGTGCTTGAGGAGTGGTATAGATATTAAAATGCTACATAAGAAAGCTGGCATGATATGTAGTTGCCAAGTATGGGACAATTTGAGTATCAGCATATGTAATAACAGAGATTATAATCTACTGAAGAAAGTAAGATTCATGAGTCTGTACTCTATTGAATGAATGAATGAGTGAAATGTTTAGAGACTGATGGAATTAAAGAATCACCATTTGGCAACCAAGATAGTTAAACTTGACAAAAGAAAAATCATCAATGGCTTCTGAAATTGTTGAATAAAAGCATAATAGGAAATAAGACTTTAGTTTCAAAGCATTACCTCACAACACAATTATTATAGACTTTAAATGAATAACTTACTCTGGGAAAACCTGACAGATACCACCTTAAGCATGTGACCAAAATGAGCATCACCAGTAATGGGAAATATCAAAATCTTGCTTCACCTGATAAAATATAATGAAAAAAAAAGTTCTGATAAGATAAAATAAATACAAAATACTCTGTGATACTTCAGCTGAAAATTCATAACTAGAATCTAAGCAGAGGTAGAGGGAGAAGAAGACATCAGAAAAACCTAAACTAACATACTCTACAAAATGGCAAGCTTATGTCTTCAAAATACATTAAAATTATAAAAGATATGAAGAGACCGAAGAGTTGTCACAGATTAAAGGTGACTAATGACTTACCTGGTGACTCAGACTGTAAAGAGTCTGCCTGCAGACCCAGGTTTGATCCCTCAGTCAGGAAGATCCCCTGGAGAAGGAGATGGCTCCAGTATTCTTGCCTGGAGAATCCCATGGACAGAGGAGCCTGGCAGGCTACAGTCCATGGGGTTGCAAAGAGTAGAACACGAATGAGTGACTTCATTTTCACTTTTCTTTCAAGGGCTTCCCAGGTGGCTCAGTGATAAAGAAACCACCTGCCAATGCAGGGGCCACAGGAGATGGAGGTTGGATCCCTGGGTCAGGAAGATTCCCTGGAGGAGGAAATGGCAACCTACTCCAGTATTCTTGCTGGGATAATTCATAGACTGAGGAATCTGGCAGGCTACAGTCCATGGGGTCACAAAGAATCAGACACAACTGAGTGACTGAGCTCACATACACAAAGGTGACTTAAGAACATACAACAAATAAATATTAGGTATGATCCTGGACAGATCATTTTGCTCTAAAGTTCTTTACCAGATTGGAATTAAAATTTGAATGAAGTTTATAGATTAGATGATGCTGTGCTTAGTCACTCAGTCTTGTCTGGCTCTTTGTGACCCCATGGACTGTAGCACTCCAGGCACCTCTGTCCTTGGGGATTCTCCAGGCAAGCATATTGGAGTGGGTTGCCATGCTCTCATCCAGGGGTTCTTCCCAACCCAGGATTCAAACCCAGGTTTCCAGTGTTACAGGTGGATGATTATCATTGTAGGATGATTTGTAGGATGATTATTGTAGGATGATTATCAATATTATTTCCTGATTTTTATGGTTACACTACATATATATTATGGCTGTTTTTTATAGCAATTTTAGGTTCACAACAAAATTGAGAGAAAAGTACAGAGATATTTCATATTTCCCCTTGTCCCACACATGAAAAATCTCCCCAATTAATAACAGCCTTCACCAGAGTGATACATTTGTTACAGTAGATGAATCTACATTGAAACACCATCATCAACAAAGTTCATAGTTTACAATACAGTTCACTCTTGCTGTTGTACATTCTGTGATTATAGAATAATACATTGTATTTTTACTACCCTAAAAATACTGTTATGTATACATTCCCTCGGAAGGACTGATGCTGAAGCTGAAGCTCCAATACTTTGTCCACCTTGATGTGAAGAACTGACTCATTGGAAAAGACCCTGATGCTGGGAAAGATCGAAGGCAGGAGGAGAATGGGACAACTGAGGAGGATGGTTGGATAGCATCACCGACTCACTGGATGTGAGCTTGAGTGAGCTATGGGAGATGTTGAAGGACAGGGAAGCCTGGCGTGCTGCAGTCCATGGGGTCGCAAAGAGTCGGACATGACTGAGCAGCTGAATTGAACTGAACTCCCCCAACATGAATGAATCTTACTGTCTCCATAGGTTTGCCTTTTCAGGTGTCATACAGTTGGAATCATACAATATGTAGTTGTCTCAGATAGGCTTATTTCACGTAGTAATATGTATTTAAATTTCCTCAGTGTCTTGTCATAGCTTGATAACTCATTTCTTTCCAGCACTGAATAAAAGGTCATTTTTCTTTATACCACAGTTTATTTTTTTACTGAAGAAGATCTTGTTTGGTTCCAAACCTTGGCGATTGAAAATAAAACTGTTATAAACATAAGTGTGCAGATTTTTGTGTGGACCCATGTTTTCAACTCCTTTTGGTTGAGTGTGATTGATGGATTAAATGGTAAGAGTATGTTTAGTTTTGTAAGAAACTTCCAAACTGTCTTCCAAAGTGGCTTACCATTGTGCATTCTCATCAGCAATGAATGAGTGTCCCTGTTTTTTCCATATCCTTGCCAGTGTTTGGTGTTGTCAGTGTTCCTGATGTTGGCTACTCTAATAGGTGTGTCATGGTACCTCAGTATTTTAATTTTGTATTACACTGATAACAAATGATGTGGAACATCATTTCATATGTGTATTTTCTTGAATGAGGGGTCTGTTAAGGTCTTTGACTAATTTTTTTTATTAGATTTTTTGTTTTCTTGTTGAGTATTAAGAATTCTTTCTGTATTTTGAGTAGCAGTCTTTATTGGATGTGTCTTTTGTGAATATTTTCTCCCAGTCTGTTACTCTGTTTTCATTTTGTAACAGTGTCTTTAACAGAAAGGGAAAAAAAAGAAATTAAGTTCAATTAGGTCCAGTTTATCAATTCTTCTTTTCATGGATTGAGCCTTTGTTGTTTTCTAAAAAGCCATTGCCAAAGCCAAGGTCATCTAGAATTCGCCTATGTTATTTTATTGTTTTGCAAGCTGAATTTAGGTTTGTAGTCCATTTTGAGTTAATTTTTGTAAAGACGCTAAGGTCTCTGTCTACTTTTTTTTTTAGTTTTTCTCACAGCATTTATTGAGAAGACTGGCTTTGCTCCATTGTATTGCCTTTGCTCATTTGTCATAGATCAGCAGATGGTAGTAATGCATGTCTGTGCCTGGGCTTTATTCCATTCTATTGATCTGTCTTTTATTTTCCAACACCACACTATCATGATTAATACAGCTTTATGATTAGTCTTTAAGTCTTAAAGTTGGGCAGTGTCAATCCTCTTAACTGTTCTCCTTCAGTGTTTGTGTTGACTATTCTGAGTCCTTTCCCTTTCCATATAAACTTTAGAACCAGTTTGTCAAAATTAACATAATAACTTGCTAGGATTTTGATTGGAATTGCATTGAATCTGTAGACCAAGTTGCAAAGTTCTGAGATCTTGACAATATTGAGCCTTCCTGTCCATGAACATGGACTATCCCTCTGTTTATTTAGTTCTTCTTTGATTTCCTTCATTAGAGTTTTATAGTTTTCCTCATTTCTTAGGTTTATACCTAACCATTTAATCTTTGAAGGTACAAATGTATATAGTGTATATTTATTCTTTTCTTGTCTTATTGCATTATTTTAGTGATAAGTATTTGTTCACTGACCTTTAAGTATGATATTAACTGTAGTATTTTGTTTTACATGTTCTTATTCAAGTTGAGAAAGTTCCCCTGATTTCCTAGCTTACTAAGAATTTTTATTACAAATGGGTGTTAGATTTTGTCAAATAGTTGTTCTACATCTGTTGATATACTATTACTACATAAATGTGATTTTTCTTTTTTAGAATGTTGTTGTAATGAATTACATTAATCAGTATTATAATACTGAACCATAATTGTGTATTTGGGATTCAACTTGGTTGTGGTATATAATTTTTTTTTATGCATTCTCGGGTTTGATTTGCTAGTGTTTTGCTGAAGATCTGTTTTTGCATCTATGTTCATCAAAGATATTGGTCTGTAGTTTTGTTTTCTTGTAATGTCTTTGTTTTTCAGGTTAGGACAATATTGATCTCATAGAATGAGTTAGGAAGTATTTCCTCTGCTGTGTCTTCTGAAAGAATTCAGAAAGAATTGGTATAATATATTCCTTAAATGTTTGGTGAAAGAAAGTTATATTGTAATTTTGGCAATATTCTGGCTATCTATTGACCTGAAATAGACCATCACAAATTTTAGAGACTAAAACAAACACAAAACAAAACATTTAAAGGCATTGCCCACAATTCTGTTGTTGAGTGGACTCCAAAGGAGGATTCACATGTGATTTCAGTGAGAAGCAAAGGCCACAGTGTCTGAGTTAGAAGCGTGAGGTAATCATTACATGGTTGGCAGTTGATAGTGGATGTCAGCCAGATGCTCAGCTAGTGCTGCTGTCCATGATATTTTCTTAAATGATGCCAGAGTTCCTAGAATAGTGTTTATTCTAAGTGTTTATTTTTAAGTGTTTGTAGACTTACATCCCAGATGTCACTCCTTCTCCAATTTATTGGTCAAGGTAAATTAGTAATCTCAGATCAAATTCAAGGTTTCTTTGATATGCTGACCTTAAGCTGTGAAAAGCATAGACAAAAGGCTAGGTTGAAGCTTTTCATTTGATTACGTTGGGGAATTGTAATTAAAAACAAAATCTTCTCCTAACTGTCAATACTTAAAGGTAGTAGAGAAAGAAAACACTATTATTATTAAGATTGAACCAGAATGTGACCCATATCACTGGCAATCCACTCAGAGACTGTGGACAGGAATTTCACTCCCTTGTATATAGCCAAGCTTTATATAAGCCATTACATACCTGTTTTCATGATAAACAACAGCTAGTTCTTCAGAGGACCTCACAGCACTCTCTGTCACACTTAGTTCCTACAAACTTAGTAACTGTAAGTAACCATCCAAGTTAGCTTGTTGACTCTATCCAGATGAGAAACGGACATCTCATATCTTTATGTTAAGAGGTAATTTTGCAGCTTGGATAAACATTTCTGTTGAAGACTGTCAGCTGCTAATTATCCCCCAGACTGGAAAATAGGGATGCTATTTTCGTTAACATTTCTATTTCAAAATGTTGGTTCCTAGGCCCTTGAAAAAGACATTCCTGGTTCACAAAGCTAACAAAAAGCCTAGTTTGTTTTCAAATAATTTCTATGCATCTCAAAGAAAGGAGGAATTATTTATAATTTTAAGTCTTATGTAAATTCTCTAAGGAAAAGTAGGGAAGGAGAATGTTTTCTTTTATCTTCAAAAGATAATTTAGCCTGCTACATTTAATTCTGATTTGTTCATACAGTTAATAGTGGACACAATGTCACAAATTTATCTAGTCCAGTCCATTATATTTCTGGGAAGAGACATCCACTATATGTAATTAAATTATTTCATATCTCTACAGCACATTATCCTCAAGTTAAATGTATGCTCTTTGAGTAGTCTGGCTCTTTGAAACTACCTCCAACTGATTCATATTTTCTATTAATCGTGGCTATCAAGACTTAATTTTATTCCATCCTTAGATATGTTTTTGACTATTCTGTTTCTTATTTCAGAATTTTCTCTCGTGATGAATAAGGAATTTCTTATGTTCTGTAAATGATCTGTTTCCAAGTTTCTTAAGTACCCTGTTTGTTTCTCTAAATTTATCCAAACTTATATGAATTGTTGAAATCCCTGAAATCTCCCTTGATCATGTGATATTTCATGGGCTTAATTATTTCTTTATAAAATAAAGCCTTTGTGAGCATTCAGTCCCTAATTCAAAAAACATTTACCTTAGTGTTTTTATGAAGTGTTTCAATCAAAGTCAAGGAAAACAACTATTATGTTTTGATGAGCAATTGAAAGCAGTGGTGAATAAAACAAATACACAAATTAAGGGAAAATAATAAAAGTAAACCCCTCAAACATTTTTAATGTTAATTGGTGGGTCATTTTTTGCTTAAACATTAAAAGGGACTTATTGAGAAACTGCCAAATATATATGGATGTCTCCACTATTGTGAGACATAGAAAGATTTTAAATAGGAACTGTGTAGTAATGCTTCAATTAGTGTGTTCTATGTAGAAAATATCCTTTCACAGTAAGTGAGCTGAATAAAAAAAAAAATAAAAAAAAAATCTTCGTAATTCTGATGAAGCAGACTGCTGTGCAACTGCATGAAAAAAGATTTTTAATCAGGAGCATCTATTTGTTATGGGCCAATTGAAGCAAACACAGTCAACCCAAGGGAAATTTATGAAGTCTTTCAAGTTTATTATCCATGTACAGTCTCTCCTCTGTTTTCTGCTATAAGATTGCTAATGTCAATTTCAAATAGAATGCCCTATGCTTTGCTTATTTTATACTTCTTATCTTTGAAATTGGGGAAGATACAGATAAGCAGTTATTTATAGATTATGATTGATATACCATTATTTAAACATTTTCAATTAGATTTTTAAATGTTAAACAATGGATTAAAGGATTTTGCTTTGTTTTTTTTCTCTTTCTCTCCCTTTTCCTCTTCCCTTCCCTGTTATCCTCCTTATATTCTCACCTCCTCCTTCTCTACATCCCTTTCCTTCTAAAAAAACATAATAATATTAGGAGATGAGATATTAGGGTGGGAAACAGAAACTTTGAGGTTGTAGTCAGTCTTCTTAAAGTACACACACACACACACACACACACAAACAAGTCAATCTTCTTAATTATAAAGTACACACACATGCACACACACTCAAAAAAGTCAGCTAGTTCTTGTTTTGGGGGGTCCACTGGAGAAGGGAATTGTAAACCACTTCAGTATTCTTGCCTTGAGAACCCCATGAACAGTATGAAAAGGCAAAATGATAGGATACTGAAAGAAGAACTCCCCAGATCAGTAGGTGCCCAATATGGGAGATCAGTGGAGAAATAACTCCAGATAGAATGAAGGGATGGAACCAAAGCAAAAACAATACCCAGCTGTGGATGTGACTGGTGATAGAAGCAAGGTCCAATGCTGTAAAGAGCAATATTGCATAGGAACCTGGAATGTTAGGTCCATGAATCAAGGCAAATTGGAAGTGGTCAAACAGGAGATGGCAAGAGTGAACATCAATATTCTAGAAATCAGCGAACTAAAATGGACAGAATGGATGAATTTAACTCAGATGACCATTATATCTTCTACTGTGGGCAGGAATCCCTTCAAAGAAATGGAGTAGCCGTTATGGTCAACAAAAGAGTCCAAAATGCAGTACTTGGATACAATCTCAAAAATGACAGAATGATCTCTGTTCGTTTCCAAAGCAAACCATTCAATATCACAGTAATCCAAGCCTATGGCCCAACCAGTAACGCTGAAGAAGCTGAAGTTGAATGGTTCTAGAAAACCTACAGGACCTTTTAGAACTAACACCCAAAAAAGATGTCCTTTTCATTATAGGGGACTGGAATGCAAAAGTAGGAAGTCAAGAAACACCTGGAGTAACAGAAAAATTTGGGCTTGGAATACGGAATGAAGCAGGGCAAAGACTAATAGAGTTTTGCCAAGAGAATGCACTGGTATAGCAAATACCCTCTTCCAATAACACAAGAGAAGACTCTACAAATGGACATCACCAGATGGTCAACAGTGAAATCAGATTGATTATATTCTTTGCAGCCAAAGATGAAGAAGCTCTATACAGTCAGCAACAAGAAGACTGGGAGCTGACTGTGGCTCAGATCATGAACTCCTTATTGCCAAATTCAGATTTAAATTGAAGAAAGTAGGGAAAACCACTAGACGATTCAGGTATGACCTAAATCAAATCCCTTATGATTATACAGTGGAAGTGAGAAATAGATATAAGAGTCTAGATCTGATAGAATACCTGATGAACTATGAACTGAAGTTCATGACATTGTACAGGAGATGGGGATCAAGACTATCCCCATGGAAAAGAAATGCAAAAAGCAAAGTGACTGTCTGAGGAGGCCTTACAAATAGCTGTGAAACGAAGAGAAGCGAAAAGCAAAGGAGAAAAAGAAAGATATTCCCATATTTATGCCAATTTCCAAAGAATATCAAGGAGAGATAAGAAAGCCTTCCTCAATGATAAATACAAAGAAATAGAGGAAAACAACAGAATGGGAAAGACTGGAGATCTCTTCAAGAAAATTAGAGATACCAAGGGAATATTTCATGCAAAGATGGGCTCGATGATGGTATGGATCTAACAGAAGCAGAAGATATTAAGAAGAGGTGGCAAGAATACACAGAAGAACTGTACAAAAAAAGATCTTATGACCCACATAATCACGATGGTGTGATCAATCATCTAGAGCCAGACATCCTGGAATGTGAAATCAAGTTGGCCTTAGAAAGCATCGCTACAAACAAAGCTAGTGGAGGTGATGGAATTCCAGTTGAGCTATTTCAAATCCTGAAAGATGATGCTATGAAAGTACTGCAAATAATATAATGTATAATAAAAATTGCAAATAATATAATGTTTCTATCCATCAGTAAAGAAGAGAAATACTTACTTTATAGTAACATTCAGGCTATGAATGTATAATAATGAAATGTTATAGATGAAGATCCTTGTAACACCTTCTCACTTCCATTCCCCTGTCCTTCTCTCCAGTCATTTCCCAACTGAATTTTATAAGTAAACTTCTAGTTTATAGTTATGGACATTTATAAACAGTCCGCCCTAAAGGAGATTAGTCCTGGGTGTTCATTGGAAGGACTGATGTTGAAGCTGAAACTCCAATACTTTGGCCACCTGGTGTGAAGAGCTGACTCATTGGAAAAGACCCTGATGTTGGGAAAGATGGAGGGCAGGAGGAGAAGGGGACGACAGAGGATGAGATGATTGGATGGCATCATCGACCGGATGGACATGGGTTTGGGTGAACTCCGGGAGTTGGTGATGGACAGGGAGGCCTGGCATGCTGCAGTTCATGGGGTCTCAAAGAGTCGGACACAACTGAGCGACTAAACTGAACTGAACTGAACATGGTCTTCAATTTTTGATCTTTAATTTTTAATTTTTGATCTTTAATTTTTATTTGACTGTAATAAAGTGTAAAGCTAAACATTGGAGAGTATCTAGCAAAAATTATTTATTTACTTTTTTCATGTAATTGAAATTCGGTCATTTTTTCTCCTTTAATTAGATGATAACACTAATATTATATTGGTATGTGTGAATATAAAAAGAAATAAAATACTAAATACTGAAATATTAAAACATTTTTAAATTAAAAAACCATCTGACACAGCAAGATATTTAAAACAGTTCTCCACAATCTATTTGATATTTAGATTTTACATAATACCATTATGAGTAGTTATTCTAATTTAAGATTTTCACTGTCTTTTTAAATGTAAATACTTTATGTTGATTAAAGCATCTGTCTGCAATGCGGTAGACCTGGGTTCGATCCCTGGGTGGGGAAGATCCCCTGGAGAAGGAAATGGCAACACACTCCAGTACTCTTGCCTGGAAAATCCCATGGATGGAGGATCCTGGTAAGCAACAGACAATGGGGTCACAAAGAGTCGAAAATGACTGGGTGACTTCAGTTTCTCTCACTTTCACTATGTTGATAGATATTACAGATGATATAATGTTATTATTTTGATTTAAAGTTAACTCTTTCCTCATTTCTCTTTTTTTTTTAATTTTATTTTTAAACTTTACATAACTGTATTAGTTTTGCCAAATATCAAAATGAATCCGCCACAGGTATACATGTGTTCCCCTCTTTATAATTTATGTTATGGTTTGTTTTTCAGTTACATTTTCTCCTTTATTTTCTTCCAAGTTAATATGAAACACATTTTTATCATTTTCCAATATGGCATTTAAGTATCCATTTGATATTTCAATTGCACTGAATCAAAATAGTACTTTACCAGTGGATATATTAATGTAATAACAATCCAGAAAAAATCTTTTGTCTCTTCATTTTGAAGTAATTTTCCTCCTTGAAAAATGTTTTTCTTTCATGTAACATAATTATATATTAATAGATTTTAGAGAACCATTTGCTGTATATGAAGATAACTAAATAATAACTAAAGTAATAGAGAAATATATTTAACATAATTCAAGAAAAACAATGGACTGAATCTATATATTAAAATACCACACTGTGACCTAGAAAAATGGACAAGTGATTTATATACAGAAATATGCTACTAAATTTAGGCAATAGAATAAAAGAGGAGGCTGAAGAATGGGGCAAAATATTTATAAACCAGATATCTGATAATGGATTATCATCTAAAATACATAAGTTATTCCTACAGCTCAATAGCTAAAAACAACACAGCAATAAAATAGAAAAAATGATTTTAAAAAATGGGCTAAGAGTTTGAATAGCCATTTTCCTAGAGAAGATGTACAAATTGCCAACAGGTATATGAAAATATGCTCAATATCACTAATCATGATGGAAATGTGAATGAGATATTACCTCATATGTGTTATGATGGTTATTATCAAAACAAAAGATCAGGAGTGTTGTTAAGGATGGGGAGAAATTGGAACTCTCTACATTGTTGTTGGGAATGTAAAATGGTACAGCCTGTAAGGAAAATAATATGAAGTTTCCTCAAAAAATTAAAATAGCACTGTCATGTGATTCAGCATTTGGATAAATATCCATGGAAATGGACAGCTGTTATTCAGTGAGTGTAAATTTTAGTTATAAAAGATAAAAAAGTTCTAGAGATCCTCTGTACAATGTCATGCTTATATTTAACAATAGCAAAAATGCCTATTGGGTAGTACAAAAATTTGTTAAGAGGGTAAAGCTAATGTTATGAGCTTTTTACCACAATAGGAAGTGTTATTTAACTTGTTTTAAGTGTTGTATCAGATAGTGAAACATTTTAATTGACATACAGAATATAATGTAAAATAGAAATATCTTCAACGTCATTATCATTTCTGTAATTATTATGGTTAGTCCTAATTACTATGGTTAGGACTACTGCTGCTGCTGCTAAATCGCTTCAGTCGTGTCTGACTCTGTGCGACCCCATAGACGGCAGCCCACCAGGCTCTGTCATCCTTGGGATTCTCCAGGCAAGAACACTGGAGTGGGTTGCCATTTCCTTCTCCAATGCATGAAAGTGAAAAGGGAAAGTGAAGTCACTTAGTCGTGTCCGACTCCTCGCGACCCATGGTTAGGACTACAAAAATAAAAGAGCAAGTGTATAGTTCAGTAAGGATAAGTGATTTTATATATATATATGTATGTATGTATGTATAAATCAGAGAAGTTGTAATAGGTGGAGGTTTACACTATCTGGCTTCCCTGGTGGCTCAGATGGTACAGAATCCACCTGTATTGCGGGATACTTAGGTTTGATCACTGGGTTGGGAAGATTCTCTGGAGGAGGGCTTGGCAACCCACTCCAGTATTCTTGCCTGGAGAATCCCCATGAACAGAGGAGCCTGGCGGGCTACAGCCCATGGGGTTGCAAAGAGTCAGACACGACTGAGTGACTAAACACACAGCACATAACACTGTCTATATTTTTTCTAAATTTTTTTTAACACATAAACATTTTGTAAACTTTCATGTTATAATATTGTGAATTACAAACTAGTACAGAGAAAAAATAAAGTTAATTTCATCTACAAAGAAATGATAGAAATTTGATTTGAAAGCACTGAATTATGATATTAAAAATAAGCAGTCAAATCTAAAATGATTATCATAGGATTATCATTTTA
Organism: Bubalus bubalis; assembly: GCF_019923935.1. NCBI lineage: Eukaryota > Metazoa > Chordata > Mammalia > Artiodactyla > Bovidae > Bubalus > Bubalus bubalis. The sequence goes on along the minus strand of NC_059171.1, from coordinate 28,581,704 downwards.
ATATGAAATTTCACCTAAATATAGCTACTTGAAATTTATATTTGGAAAATAAAATAAAGGTTTCCCTCACATTCTGAAAGTAGAACATTCTTATGAAGCCTTTTGTAAGCTAAAGTGGCGTAAGTGAAAGAAGCAGATACCTTAGGACATGTCTTGCTAATGAATGCACAAATAAATCAAGATAAAACACAGATGTCCTAATAAGTAATAGTTTTTAAGTTTAGATCTTGGGAAATAAGGCCAATTTCTATTAACTAGGAAGTGTTCTCTGATTCTTCAAATCATAAGATCTAGCAGAATCCTGTTATCCATTAAGCTCTAATTACAGTTTAAAGTATCATACTTATTTGAGTTTTACCACTGGTACCTACAAAAGTCTGGAGAAAAATGCTACTCTGACAAAGGAAAAAGAATAAATTCCTTTCTAATTTCAGGTCCTTAGTTTTAATTAAATATCCATAATTTTCACTATACTTCATTAATAACATTTAATTCAATTTTACTTTTTGTCTAAATTCTTGGCATCTATTCTAATATTTCTTTGCAGTACATCTCCAAATGCATGTGGTGATTGGTGCCTAGTGATAGAATTTGGAATTAAGTCCACATATTTAGGTACCTATTGGGTAAGCAAAAATGCCTCTTCATTTGAGAACAGACCCCTCTTTACAGGCCAATGAATATTGGTGAATTTCATGGATGTAGTTGTGTCTGTTTAGCTTAATAGATGATTTATTCAAATGAGGCATGTAGCAAAAAAGAAATTAATAAAGTTATGTATCTGTGAAATATGATGACCTTGATTAAATGTGACAGGCATCTTAAGAATATATGCATGGATCATGGGTTACCTCAATGATTTACAAAATGCTGCAAATTCTTATGGAGCTCCATTAATTTTAACAGAAGTAATGTGATTACAAATGTGAAATTGGAGATCTCCAAGTGTATTACACAAGTGAAGGATTGCTTAAGCTGCTACTTTATTGAATACATAGTATATTATTTGTGCATATTAAAAGATAATAAGCAAATCTGCCCTCATAGCTAAAAATAAACTGAAGAAAAAGATGTCATTATTTTTACTTTGCCAACCATTATGCTGATTCTTCTATACATATGCATCTGTTCTTGAGATGATTATATATAAAAATATATAGAGCATGAGAGACACCTACTGGTTTTTATAAACTATTGAATACTTTAAGCACCTGTAAAATTCTATTCAGTTGACAACTTTGTAGTTACTTCATGTTTTTATCTGTCATGCATTTTAAAATATTTTAATAGACTTTTTAGAACAGTTTTCTTTTTAAAAATGAGTTTATTAAGATATAATTCACTCATCATACAACTAACTGATTTAATTTATACAATTCAGTGGTTTTTAGTATATTTAGAGAATTGTCCAAGCATCATCACAATTGATTTTAGAACATACTCACCATGTTCGAAAGAAGCCTCATCTTCCTTAACCATCACTTCCTAATCCTCCCAAACCTAGATAATTGCTGATCTCTCTGTACTTTCTGTCTATGTAGCTTTCCTTTCTTTGGACAAATGGATTCGTGCAACATCTGGTCATTTCTGTGTAGCTTCTCTCACTTAGCACACTGACTTTCAGTAGAACAGTTTTAGGTTCCCAACAAAATTGAACAGAAAGTACACCATTCCTATATACCCTCTGTGTCCCTCTCTTACAACCTTCCCTGCTATCTGCCTCCCCTACTCAAGATGTACATTTGTTACAATTGATTAACATGGACACATTATTATCACACAAATTCCACAGTTTCCATTCGGGCCCTCTCTTATTGGTGGTCATTCTATGGCTTTTGACAAATTTGTAGTGACATATATCCATCATTGTTGCTGCTGCTAAGTTGCTTCAGTCGTGTCCTACTGTGTGCGACCCCATAGACAGCAGCCCACCAGACTCATCCGTCCCAGGGATTCTCCAGGCAAGAACACTGGAATGTGTTCCCATTTCCTTCTCCAATGCATGCATGCATGCTAAGTTGCTTCAGTCGTGTACAACTCTGTGCGACCTCATGGACAGAAGCCCACCAGGCTCCTCTGACCACGGGATTCCCCAGGCAAGAATACTGGAGTGGGTTGCTGTTTCCTTCTCCAATCCATCATTATACATACAGAATAATTTCACTACCATAAAAATCCTCTGTGCTTTGGCTGTTTATCCCTCCCTCCCTCATTGATACAAGTATTGATGTAAGGTTTAAGTTTAAGGTGTTCTACCAGATTGCACCTAAACTGTCAAAAGTATGAGGGAATAGAACTAGATGTTTCAGATGTTAGATGCCATTCCCTTCTCCAGGGGATCTTTTTGACCCAAGTATCGAACCCGGGGCTTCTGCATTGCAGGCAGTTTCTTTACCGTCTGAGCCACGAGGGAAGCTTAATGTTTAAGATGCAAACAAATTAAAAAAAAAAAAAAAACCTACTTATACCTGTAGAATAAACCCCTAAAATTTCAATTATTTGCATAATAACTTTAATCTCAGTCTATTTTATGTTCCCACTTGATATTCCTTAATCTTGGCCTCTGTTATCTTTTCTTTGTACCCTTTGCTCTCTGCTCTTGCTGTATTCAAAACAGAATGCCTATTTCTTTTTCAGAATTAATTTGCTTTCTATCTTATACATTATTACCAAAACAGTTAATGAAATTTTACTCTAGGTTTACTTCAATCCACTAATAGTGACTGAAATGTTGTATTCAGAAAAACTCTGTATTGTTTAGAATAATAATAATTGCTTAAATTTCTAAATATTATAATGTCTTTGAAAATGGTAGAAGATTCCTTATAATTAACCTACCTTTCAAAATGAGTTTTACCTCTCATGTTTTATTCACAACCCTTGCTATTTCAGACTAGTGGATCCACCATATTAAAATGAAAAAAACCCAAGCCATCAAATGGGAGAGAACATGGAGGAGATCCATTAGATTTTTATGGACCAATTTTGGACGGTCATATCATTTCTTCTCACAACTCATCATTGCAAAACCTCAAAACAACAATTCTAAAGGATACCTGAAACAGTTGTACTAAGGAAAAATGGAAAAGTTTGTTGACCAGTTAGCTGTTCACTGTCAAATTAAATGTGAGATGTGTCAGAGATCATTGTGATGTGTTAGTAAAGAACCTGATGGCCTGGGTTACATGCACAATCCAGGGTCATGCTTATCTTATTGTCATAATTAATAGTACCACTTTCTAAAATGGTTGGTATCTATGGTAAATTATACAGTGATTTTATGTATTATATACATTCTCCATGGAGAATATCTGTCCAAACCCTTCCCTGAGGCTTTAATATACAACTCTATTCTATTTTAAACCATATATTTTAGAAATTTGTCTCCTCCATTATTTCCTTATTGACTATCATATTTCAGTAGACTTTCTGTCTTGTTCTAAATACAATATTTATAATTCTGTCACCCCATCAGGATATTATTTGGATTTTCCTTGCTTTGTTGCCAGATTTTCATTTGTGTAGATGGTAAAAAACACTTCTTACTTTTTTGTAGTTATCCTTAAGTTCTTTATAAACAGGACCTCTGGCCATGACTGAATGAAACAGTGCTTTAAATGGACACCAGTGATTTCTGAAGAGGAAGATGAATGATCATTTAGTGATTTTATTCTTTATCAATCTGCATAACATTTGGCATTATTGATTCTTCCTTCTGCTTTGAAATCTCCTCCTTCCTCCAATAACTTTAAACTCTTGGCCTTTACCTACTTTTCTACCTGCTTTTCTCTTTCTTTTTTAAATTCTGCTTTTGGATATTTTCTCAAGTTTAGCCATATCTCTTCTTTATTTAGAAATACTTTTTGTTCTGTTCTGAGAAGTAAAATTTATTGTTTTTCTGAGGATCTATTGTAAAAACAATTCTGTAAGTCCTTTGTGCTCTGATGTTGTATAGAGGTTCTACAATCTGACAACCCCTTGTGCATAGGTATTAGGATTTTATCTCAAAGAAACACTGGCAGCAATGGCTGGCTCTACAAATATAGACCAATATGAAACAAATCAGTAGTCCTCCAAGGGAAAATAAATTAACACAAAGCAATGTTGACAATGGTAACAAGATAAATCTTAAGAAATAGGATTGTAAGACATTAAAATGAGCATAATTAATATGAGCAGAAATAAGTATACTGTGAAAGTCATTCAGTCCTGTCTGACTTTTTGTGACCCCATGGACTATAGTCCATGGAATTCTCCGGGCCAGAATACAGGAGTGGATAGCCTTTCCCTTCTCCAGGGGATCTTCCCAGCCCAGGGATCAAACCCAGGTCTCTCTCTTTGCAGGTGGATTCTTTACCAACTGAGCCACAAGGGAAGCCCAAGAATACTGGAGTGGGTAGCCTATCCCTTCTCCAGCAGATCTTCCTGACCCAGGAATCGAACTGGGGTCTCCTGCATTGCAAGCAGATTCTTAGTCAACTGAGCTATCAGGGAAGCCCCAGAGAAATAAGGTGATACCTTATTCTAGAAACAAGAACAACCACCTTTTTAAAAAGAACTGTTTTGGCTTCTAACAGGGAAACATACTCATTCAGCTGTTTTCTCAGGTGACTAAGAGGAAGACAGCCCATTTCTTTTTCTAGGATGTCTTTCATTCATCCATGCTAATTATTTTAGAAGGGTGACTTCATTTTTTGTAATCTGCTTTAGTGGGAAGCTCTAAAATTCATCTCCTGAGGTATTAGGGTGACACTTATGTTTGCTTCTTTTTTTGTCTTGCTGATTTACTTTCCCCTCTTTTTCCTTCTGGACTTGAAGTATTTCACCCTAACCTCTACTGGCTGCCATTTTCAAATCATCTGTGAAAAACAAGCTTAAAATTATGCAGATACTGAAGAGAAGAGCAACATAAAACAAAGATAAATAAGCAAACAAAAATGTAAAACAAAGCGTGATGAAGAAATGGGAACTTGGAGGCATGATTATGCCAGTTACTATTTCTCAAAGTTGATAGTATCTTACCTGTACCAGAAATTGAAACAACACTTGTTACGATAGATCTTAGAATGGATACAGATGAAAAATAAGCTATTTAAGTAGCAGATGGATCATAGGAGTTCTGCCAGAACATAGCACAGATATATGGGATTTAAAAAAGATTTATCTTTTTAATAAAGTGAAAAAATATCAATTTTCTATATATTATTTGCTGTATTAGCAAAAATTGAGGAAAGTAGTAATTATGCTGCTATATTATATAAACAGTCTTATTATATTAAATCATATTTTGTAAGCAAACATAATGTTTTATAAGTAATTTACTATGAACATAAAAGATCCAAAGACCACCAAAACAATTTGTGGAAAAATAATTGTCTTCAAGGGCCTTGGTGTTTTTATTTTATGATTCATATTGAGTTGGCTTTATTCATTTTATTTTCTGAGAAAAATAGAGTTATTTGACTTTTGAATTTAATATAGAATTGAGTAAATATTCTTTTTCATCTTTGTTTGGAATTATGTAACATGTTTCATTCCTAACAGTGTATACTAGAATTTCTTGTGCTTTTTATTTTTACTTAAACAGACATTTTTCAGTTTGACCTTTATACAGAATAAGATATTTGAAAAATTCTCTTTTCTAATTTACAAATTTCTACCATGATTTTCTGGAGAAGGAAATGGCAACCCACTCCAGTATTTTTGCCTGGAAAATTCCATGGACAGAGAAGGCTGGTGGACTATAGTCCATGGGGTCGCAAAGAGTAGGACATGACTTAGCAACTAAATGACCACCACTTGCATAATATTTTATCATATGTCAATAAAGTTAATCTACCTCAAGATCAATAAATATGTTGATACATGCATTTTGCTCTCTTAGGTCCAGCTGTGACCCTATGGACTGTAGCCTGCCAGGCTCCTCTGTCAATGGGTTTATCTAGCAAGAATACTGGAGTGGCTTACCATTTCCTTCTCTAGGGGATCTTCCTGATTCAGGGATCGAATCTGCATCTCTTGCATTAGCAGACAGATTCTCCGCCACTGAGCCACCTGGGAAGCCAAATATGTTGATGGCCTCATTAAAAAAATCTTAAAAATAAATTCCCTTAAATATATTTTTGGTTACACGCATGCATGCTCATTTGCTCAGTCGTGTCCAACTCTTTGTGACCATGTTGACTCTAGCTCACCAGATTCCTCTGTCCATGGGATTTTCCTGGCAAGAATACTGGAGTGGGTTGCCATTTCCTTCTCCAGGAAATCCCCGCACAAATTTCTATGTTTTACTTTTCATTAAGTACAAAACTTAATAGATTTTTGTATTCATATTTAAACTGAGCCAAATAAAAGTTATATTTAAGGAGGTTTTTACTAGTAGATGGTGCCATCTTCACTTATGCAGTTCAATTTATACTAATTTAGAATTGACCTGCACCTTTTGAATGTATGTAAATATATTTTGAATGTATGTAAATATCTCACACACTGGCAAAGTAATGCTCAAAATTCTCCAAGTAAGGCTTCAACAGTATGTGAACCAAGAGCATCCAGATGTTCAAGCTGGATTTGGACTTCCCTGATAGCTCAGTTGGTAAAGAATCTGCCTGCAGTGCAGGAGACCCAAGTTTGATACGTGGGGTTGGGAAGATTTCCCTGGAGAAGGAAATGGCAACCCACTCCAGTATTCTTGCCTGGAAAACCCTCTGGACAGAGGACCCTGGCGGGCTGCAGTCCATGGGGTCATAAGAATCGCACATGATTCAGCGACTAAACCAGAAATCTGGATTTCCAAAAGGCAGAGGAACCAGAGATCAAATTGCCAACATCCGTTGGATCATCTAAAAAGCAAGAGAGTTCCAAAAAAAATCTACTTCTGCTTTATTGACTATGCTGAAGTCTTTGACTGTGTGGATCACAACAAACTGGAAAATTTTAAAGAGATAGAAATACCAGACCACCTTACCTGCCTCTTGAAAAATCTGAATGCAGATCAAGAAGCAACAGTCAGCACCAGACATGGAACGACAGACTGGTTCCAAATTGGGAAAGGAGTATATCAAGACTGTATATTGTCACCCTGTTTATTTAACTTATATGCAGAGTACATCATGCAAAATGCTGGGCTGGATGAAGCACAAGCTGGAATAAAGATTGCCAGGAGAAATGTCAATAACCTCAGATGTGCAGATGACACCACCCTTATGGCAGAAAGCAAAGAGGAACCAAAGAGCCTCTTGATGAAAGAGGAGAGTGAAAAAGCTGGCCTAAAACTCAGCATTCAAAAAATGAAGATCTTGGTATCTGGTTCTGTCACTACACAGCAAATAAATGGGTAAACAATGACAGACTTTATTTTCTTGGGCTGGAAAATCACTGCAGATGGTAACTGCAGCCATGAAATTAAAAGACGCTTGCTCCTTGGAAGTAAAGCTATGACCAACCTAGACAGCATATTAAAAAGCAGAGACATTACTTTGCCAACAAAGGTCCATTTAGTGAAAGCTATAGTTTTTTCCAGTAGTCATGTGAGAGTTGGACTATAAAGAAAGCTGAGTGCAAAAGAATTGATACTTTTGAACTGTGGTGTTGGAGAAGACTCCTGAGAGTCTCTTAGACTGCAAGGCGATCCAACCAGTCCATCCTAAAGGAAATCAGTCCTGAATATTCTTTGGAAAGACTGATGCTAAGGCTGAAACTCCAATACTTTGGCCATCTGATGTGAAGAACTGACTCATTGAAAAAGACCCTGATGCTGGGAAAAATTGAAGGTGGGAGAAGGGGATGACAGAGGATGAGATGGTTGGATGGCATCACCGACTCAATGGACATGAGTTTGGGTGGGCTCCAGGAGTTGGTGTTGGACAGGGAGGCCTGGCATGCTGCGGTTCATGGGGTTGCAAAGAGTCAGACACGACTGAGTGACTGAACCGAACTGAACTGAGAGGTATTTTATTTATGAGAAGATCTGAATGATGTTTTTCTTATAAAATTTATTCCATTAGCCTATCATATATTCTTCTAAACATTATTTCCATAAATCTATTTATTTGGGAGACCAAGAGCAAAATCCTGTTTCTCTCTGACTCAGTCATATGGCTGATATTTAATTAAAAACAAAAACTGATTATAAACTAATGATTTATAACATACCCCTAGGGGATCAGAGAGGAAAAGTTGACGTACTATGACAGATCCTTTCTTTCTACCCCTAGATATGGGAAACATTATAAATATGAAAATCAATTTATTTTCAGAAAGCATGTTACTGATTTAGTAAAGATAAAATTAAATAATCTTTGAAAGAGAGAGACATAAGAATTATGAATAGTAAGTCACTGATATTTGACCTGGGAAAAATAAAGGATAGTATGCTTCATCAATTGTTCATTTCCCTTTGATAGTGAATCACAACAGGAGAAAGTCAGACTTCTCTGAAGTGGATGCTTGATGCATTTTTAGAACCCAAAGGTAAGCAGCAGCCTCAGCAGAAGTTCTTACTGCTTTCTGTCTATGCAGTGCATTTCAATTAAATATAGATAGTTGTGATATAGGAAGAAAATTTTTTTGAAAAATGCCATTTATATATCACAATGAAGTTATTCTGTACATAGTACTGTTCACATTGAATTTACATGTAAGTAAAAAATGCATAAAATGAAGGAACTCTGAGAAAACAAAGGTATTTTAAATCAAGAAATGATAGAAGGTTGGACTTCAGGATAAATTAGGTCTCTACAATATAGTTGCACTGTAAAGGCATCTGCATAGAAAACTAAAAGGCCTTAAAATCTATTCTAAAATCTGACATGCAGAAAAACTGAGTTACCAGTGAAATGGAGAATAATGGATAAAAAGCAAATTGTATGACATGTAGAAATGAGTCTTGACTAAATCTACCCATTGTTGTTTACATGAATAAAAATAAATTTCTAGAGGATATAGTTTGTGGAAATATATGTCAAATACCACTTTATCAAGCCCTAATCCAATATTTTTCAGTCATTTTTTTTTACTTCCCCTCAAGCAAGAGATGCCCAAGTACTAGGACTTTGGCTGACAAGTTCTAATATACTTTTCTTGGATTGTATTTTAATTTTCCTAAGATATCCACATTCCCTTTTCCTCTCCCTTATTCCTATTGGAATGCAGATATTGCAGCAGAGATATAGTCTCCATATGGAGGCCACATAATAAAAATAAGAAAAGAAAAAGGGAATCAGGCAGATACAGGCCCTGATATAGTTGATTTACTGAACTGACAGTCTTAACAATGCTTGTTGTCATCTCCAGAGTCTCATCCTTTAATGTTAGCTGAATTCCATTATCTTTAGACTAAGACATGCAAGATAACTCATACAAGGCTTAGATTTTTCTTGTGTACCAGTTGTAGATAGACAGTATAATTTAGAATTGTTTAAAGGACAGTTGAAAAAGTGGGGACAAATGATAGTATGAGGAGGTAATGTAAGGAAAATTTTATAGCAATATTATGGGCAAAAAAGTTCTGGGAAGCAGAAAAGTCAGTGCTACAGGGAACAAGCTCCTTATACAGGGAGTGTACTGCTGAATTTTTACATCTGCCACTAAACATCAGTTTAACAACTCAAAATACTGCAGTGTGGAAACTGGTAACCTCTGTACCTAGATGCTAGAAGTGTTTCTACAGCCCTTGATGTGATGAACACTTGCATTGACTGAAATAGGCAAAGGATAGAATCTTCAAATCCAAATTTGTCTTAAGTTCATTTTTTGTATTGACAGCTCACACAGATATATCATAATGGTGAAACTGATGTCACCTATTAGTTCCCTTGCAGAAATGATAATAGAGTGAATTTTTTAATTTCTACCTTGGTAAATCAGGTCATATAAGACAAATGATTCTCTAAAAGATGCAAAAATATTCAAGAGATACTTGGAAGTCAGAAAACAAGTCAATTTACCACTTCCATGGCAGAGAAATTCTAGTTCTCTCCCTTCTGCTTTCTAAACTATTTGTTCAAAAGTTCTGTGTAAACATTATGAGCATGGTTGTGAACATTAAATTATCCTGTATCTGTATTTTTAATACATTAAGTAAATATACATAACATATATATATGATATATAATGTGTGTTCACCCAAAATAATTAGCTTTGTTGAAAAAAACAGCATTGGTAAAATAAGCTACATATTGATATTGACAGAGGTTTGCTAAGAAGGAAAACATATTCTGTAACACAAGTGAAAATGCTTTGTTTAGACTGGAGGCCCAGACTAGAGATTAAAAAGAAAAAAGAAGCCGCTTCCCCCAGAAAGATTAGGTGCCTATTGATAGAGTGAAAGCTAAGAATTAAAGACTTGAGTTCTGGTTATCAGCTTTATTTTGAAGTAAGTAATTAAAAGTATCACATAGGTAAGGATTTCATTTAAATTTTACCTCTACATTCCAGGAAAAAAACATAGTTTCTTAAGAGCCCCAGAGAGCTACTGACTGAATATAGTCATAGTATCAGTTGAGCGCTCCATCTTAATTGAAACATAGTGAGGACTAATGATCAAATCATGTTTCCCCTTCTCATTTTCCTTAGTAAGTATTATTCTCTGTGTATGTAGAAGTTGGTTTGTGTCACTATAGTCCCAAAATTGTTTCTGTGGGAAAGCTGGGTAGTACAAGGCCTTATTGTAAATTTAACTATGAAATGTATTCAAACCCAATTAAACACACAGGCAAATGCATACTGTTGTATATATTTGTTTCTCTTTGTGTTACATAGTGAATACTTCTTATTCATCTATCTTAAAGACTTCAGGCTATTTTTTTTTTTTTTTTTTTTTTACTTCTTCAGTCTGCTGTTATAGGGCTTCCAAGGTGGCACTAAGTGGAAAAGAACCCACCTGCAGGAATAGGAATCAGTTTTCCTATTTATTTGCTTCTGTAAGGCATTGTGGATCATAGTTGGTAGGGAGTCCAAATTATGTTTTCTTCCCAGGTGATGCTAGTGGTAAAGAACCTACCTGCCAGTGCAGGAGATGCAAGAGACATGGGTTCGATCCCTGGGTCAGGAAGATCCCCTGGAGAAGAGCATGACAACCCACTACAGTATTCTTGCCTGGAGAATCCCATGGACAGAGGAACCTGGCAGGCTACAGTCCATGGACTCACAAGGAGTTGGACACAACTGAAGTGACTTAGCATGTAGCACATAGGGCATTATGGATCATATTTGGTAGAGCATCCAAATTATGTTTTCTTCTTTTAAAAGTAACTGAGTTTTGTTCTGGCAAGCAGATACATTACTAGTAGATCCATTTTATCCTGCCAGGCTTAGAGTTATTCTTTCTTAGAGAATGTCAGTCTATTTTTGTATTTAACATGACTTGTGCTTCTTAACTCATCATATTTTTTCCTTTGTATGGCTTTTCTGCATTCCAACTGAATAACCAAGGTTTAGGAGTTTCTCTCTATTCCAGTTAGGTTAATTCCTAACTGGTAGTTCTAAGTAAATTCTTGTATTTATATCTGTGTCACAGGCTCAGACTACAGTGAATGACCACACAGACTGCTGGTATCCATTACTCTTCACAACTCCCATATATCTTAATGCCATGGTTGTAAATTTCAGCTGATATGAGATACTTAAGTTCTGCTCTCTGTTTTTCTGCCTTAAATTTAGTTCCTTTGTCTTAGCTATACTACCAGTGTTTCAGGGTAAAGTATTGTTTGGCTCAAAATCTTTAGGATGTGTGAAAAGAAGTACCAGTGTTCATTGGTAAGAGCTCTATGCTGAAAAAAGTCTTATGTGTCTCAGAACCACTTCCATCACTGTATCCTCCCATTTATCCCCCAGATTCTGACTCTGTCTCCTGTTGCCCTAGCAAGCATTCCAAGGGCATTTGCACATGGTAATAATTATCCCTGTGCGTGGTAAATTCCCCAGAGACCTCTTTTCCCCTATTTTACTGTGGATATTTCTTGACACCATGACCTCACCGACGTCACCTGCAGAGATAGGCTTCTGTGAGCCTTAGTCCATATCAGCTCATTCTGCCATTCTTCACCATGACAACCTATTTTATTCTCTGAATTGCATATGTTTTCTGTGTGATATTTTATTGCTTATATTTTAATAAATTTATTTAACATCATCTATCTCCATAAAGGTGATGATGACCATGATAACACTTTTGAATGCCTACTCAGTGGCTGGCATTTGTAAAAGTTCTTTATATACAAAAACTAAGGTGAAACTCTCAGCACCGATCTAAGGCAGGTACTAATCATGTCCATTTTTCAGAGGAAAACTGGAGGAGGCTCACCAGGGTTAAAAAACAAGCTCCAATTCACTCCACCACCAGTAGGTGAGGGTGGACTTTTAATTATGCCGATAAGTTCAACTTCAAAGCCTATGGTTTTGACCATTGTCCTGTTCAGTGTCTCAACTGAAAATAGCTCACAGGTATAGAGAACTCCCTGTGTGCCTGATGCTCTTCATGAGCTTCCATGTTGAATAATTTAATCCTGCAACAGCCCTCTGGGGGAATCGTGTCCCTTCCGGTATCTCTGCTGGAGAAATTGAGGCAAAGAGAAGTTAAATCATTTTCCCAAGTCAAAAGCCAGTGAGAGGCTGATCCTAATTGGGATTCAGGAACCTGAATCCATAGGACATGCTTTTTACTAGTGCGCTCTTTCACCTCTAGGAAGTAGGGGTCACGTTAACCTTGCTAACTAATGTACCTCCAGCACTCAGGTAGAGCATGGCACTTTATAAACATTGAAAAATGGACCAAAGAACAGTAATGAATATATCAGCAGTGTTAATATCAAATACATATATAACTGTATATAACTTTAGAGTATGGTTGAATAGGACTTATTTTATTTCTTGTAAAAGCCATTTTTTTTTCTTAACCTGAAATATATTTGTTACTCTGAAGCCATTAGGTAATATTATAGATTCCTCCCATTGTCTAAGCTTCTAGGGAAAAAAACGTTAATATGCCCTGTCATGATTATTTTCCTTATTATATTTAATATATACTTTAAAACCCATATACATATAATTGCATATAGATTATTATATATATATAAATATAATTGCATATAGTCCCCCAAATCATGTTTTACAGCATGTTTACTTTTTGTTCTCTACTGCATTAAGACATTTTATCTATATATTTTGATTTGGATTTTAATGCTTTTAAGATAATATCAGGAATTGAAGACATATTTAGAAAAATGAGTAAACTAGAAAATTATATGAAGAAATTATACCTCTGTAATTACTAATCCCTTATATATTTTTGACATATAACTTAAGATTTATAAATAAAATTGGTGGAAAGAACATCTGTTTCTTGATTAAATCCGTTTATATTGATATAATGTGTCTTGCTGGGTGTTACATTTTTTTGTTTTAATTTTATTGTAAATTATTTAAAACATCACTGTTTCTCATCTTCAGTAGAATTGAAAATTAAAACTGTCTTTCAATTATTAATATTATTTCTTTGCAGTTGTGTGAATAGACAGCTATTTTGCTTAAAATTTTAATATTCTGATGTGCTAATTTGGTTCTATAATTAGATTGATATTAGTTTATTATGATTTTTAAAATAATTTTTAAATGCCATATTTAAAACATTGTGGTCACAGTTGCACTATGCTGACTTGTAGTGCATTTTCTCCTTTTCTAAAGCTATTACATAAAATAACTGAAATTAAAATATTTGCAAAAATCATCTGAAATTATTCACTAGTTAAGAATTTTCTGACAGTTTTTACTTTTTTACCATTTGCTTCCTTATTTGATATTTATAACATTCTTGAAAATCAGTGATTATGCTTTTCAGAGCAAGCCATTGAGACTCAAAGAGTTCAAGCAAGTTATTAAATTTCACATTGTGAATAGGTAGAACAACTATTCATAAGCATGGTTTCCAGAGTTCAAATGCATTTATCATTTTTGTAGCTTTATTAGATTTAGGATAATGAGTTGCTTTTATATGTTCAGAACTAAAAAGCCTAGAGAAGTTAACTCTAAAAAATATTAAGGAATACATTTAAAATCTCATATATGTATATTGCTACCTTTCCATTTTATGTTGAGTACCATTCTAATTTTCCTTCCTTAACGGCTTTTACCCTTAAAACAAACACTTCAGAATCTATTACACATGTGGCTCAGTATAAATAGTGAAACTGTTCTTTGAGAACAGATATGTTACCATTTTTTTTTTCTGTGTAATCATTAATTAGGAAAATCAAACCAAGCTGACTGATTTTATGATTGATGTAAATGATGATAATATGAATTGTGATAATTATTTGACATTACTATTGTTTCTCTAAATTCTGGATTTTTAAAGTAAATCTCAAAAAAAGAATATCAAACAGTTCTACCTTATGGCCACAATAACATGAAAACTCTTTATATAATTTGTGAACCAGTTGCTTATACTGAGTATAAGGTGTTGTTTTTTGTTGCCAGCTATTCACATGGCTTGTGGAACCAGGTGGGAGCATTAACTACTAATTAGCAAATACATACAAAATGTTGCAAAATGAATGATGACAGAAAAATATATTTAGTATTTAAGCCTAAAATTTCATTAAAAAGTTTCAAAACATAAAAATACTTTTTAGATACTTTAGTACATATATTTTTTATTTTAAATTTACTATTGGATATTTTTAAGTAAAAGGAAACTAAGTTTTAATATCAGAATTAAAATGAAATAATTTATTTATTTCTGTTGCTGAAAATGACATTGGGCTTGGAAATTGGAGAAAATTTACTGCTATTGCAAGAGTTAGTCTCCAAGTAGATCATTCATTCATTTCTTGACACAATCAATCAGCATGCATGCATTTAGCAGGCAAGTATTATATTAGGTGGTGTGACTAATTGGCAAAAAACTGTGGTGCCAACAGAATAGACTCTTTCATTTGTGCATAAAACGTACTATCTGAATATATTTAGAAATACATTAGAACAATGATTCTTAAATGTAATTGCATACAAACCAACTAGAGGTTGGTGAAATTGTAGGTCTGGATTGGGGCCTGAGATTTCACATTTCTAGCAAACTCATAGGTGATGCAGATGTTATTGGATTATAGACTAAACTTTGAATAAAAAGATATTAGCAGCAAACAAAATTAATTTAGTAACTTAAAATTCATCGTATTACTGTTATTTTGACTTAATTCACAATTATAGACTGGTGAGTTCTTTGAAAAATTGTGTTCTTTTGATACATACCTTAAGATTTTCCTATATTTTACTTTCCTGTATACTCCTATATATTTTCCTTGCTATATACTCACCCTTCTATAAATGCTTATACTAACATAATATTCTGTACTTTAAAACTATGCTACCTTTTCCCTTCTGAGTCATATCTGTAGAATGATTCTTATCAGTTCATTGTAGGCTAAGAAGATGGAATTAAAAATCTTTCTTTATTCTGTTCCTCTTTCTGGGCTTCAACTAATCTGTCACTTGTTCATCAGTATACCTGAAAAGAATATTATACCACTTCCTATGTAATTTAAGTTTCTTGTAACACTATATTTTAAAATTCCTTTTATATATCCTTATATTATTTTTGTCATGCATTTTACCTTTATATATGCATACATTTTACCTTTATATATATATGCACAAAATAAATTATTTTTCTCTTAGCTAGTTATCTTTTAAAGCCATTAAAATAGCTTTAAGAAAAAATGAAAATAATTTTATTTTACTTTCACTTAATTCATTCTAGCACACTCTTATTTCTTTGTGTTAATCCAGGTGTGTGCTGGCAATGAACACTTTAATTTTGTTAATGTAAAAGTATTTATTTCTATATTTCTTTATAAGCTTTGTAGTCTCTAAGCATTTGTGAATTTAAGAATAAGGAAATCTCAGATGTTTTGGATGATACAAAAACTAGAAATCTTTAATATGTGGAAAAACCCATTTCTCTTTGTCTGAAGATAGGCACTAGAGAAGGAAATGACAGCCCACTCTGGTGTTCTTGCCTGGAGAATCCCAGGGACGGGGGAGCCTGGTGGGCTGCTGTCTATGGGGTCGCTCAGAGTCGAACACGACTGAGGTGACTTAGCAGCAGCAGCAGCAGCAGCAGGGGTAATATTAGATGTAGTCTCGAAGTCTCGTCTATATATGAAAGTAGACAATTTAGATTTGTTTGAGACTGTTGAAGAGGTGAGTAAAACTTATTTCAAACATAGAAAAAAGCAGGGATATTCAATAAGTCTAAAAATCGTGATTGAGTGTAGAACTGAAATTGGAAGTGAATTTCCAAGAAAATTGCTTAATGAAAATATAGTAGTGTTATAATGAATCATGTTATATATATAATAGTAAACAATATATTTTGAGAACTTACCATTGAGACTGCTTGAATATTCTTAGAACAATGTGGAAATGCAATATAAAACTTTTACCTTATTGCATAAGTACAACAGTTAAAAAGATGCCAGCATGATGCATATTATTTCTGAATTTAGCAGGCTTGATGCTGTATATCTAGATAAAAGGATCAGATAAAAGGCAGAACTGGGGCCATATACAAGAAACAGAATACCTGTGGCGGATTCATTTTGATATTTGGCAAAACTAATACAATTTTGTAAAGTTTAAAAATAAAATTAAATTAAAAAAAAAAAACGAAACAACAGTTGTAAAAAAAAAAAAAAAATAAGACGCTGGAGGTCCAAGAATTCCAGTAATAATTAAACAACATATAAAGAAACATCAACATGTGGCTATTTTAAATTGAGAAAATTCAAGAAATACTAGGCTGTGGGTAGTTTTAGGATGAAGAACACTTAAAACTTTGGAATAGAAATTCGTTTATGAAGTGAATATGCATAATATTAGTACTATTTAGAAAAACCACAAGGAGGACTTAACAACTGGCCCAATGGTTAAGACTTTACCTTCCAATATAGGGGGTGCTAGCTGCATCCCTGGTTGGGAAGCTAAGAGCTCACATGCTTCTCAACCAAAAGAACAAAACATAAAACAGAAGCAATATTGTAACAACTTCATTAAAGACTTTAAAAATGCTCCTCATTAAAAGAAAGAAAAGAAAAGGAAAAAAAAAAAGAGAAGAAATGATTAATATTTAATTACTGATACTGAATTTTCAATATAAATCTATCATCTGACATTAAACTTTATATATTTTATCTCTGATTTTCAGAAGACTTTTTTATAGTGTCTATGGGAGAGGATTCAAGAAAAATTGGATTCACCAAAAACTGGGGTAAAACAAATGTATAGTTATTGTTAATTCTTTTTTGCTTCTGTTTTTAATGTAAACTACAAAGTGCATTTAGTTTGTCCTTTTGCTACCATTAAAGGGATTTTAAAGGTAGACTTTCATAGAGTTCAGATTAAAATACTAAGATCCATGAGAGCATATATCTTGGCATGTAACAGTAGTACTATTAATTATATGTACTTTTTATTGACAGCTTACTGCTTTTTACTAGTCTACTCTTTTTACATTACATTATTTCATTTAATTGAAATATTCTGAGACCTAATATGCCTCTGTGTCATGATGCAATCTTTATCTTAGAAATGGAGGGGAGGGACATTTGTAGGAGAGAGCAAATGCCATAAGACTTAGACTGGCTTATTCACTAGATAAAATTTCAGTTCAGTTCAATTCAGTTGCTCAGTCATGTCCGACTCTTTGCGACACCATGAATCGCAGCACTCCAGGCCTCCCTGTCCATCACCAACTCCCAGAGTTCACTCAGACGCACGTCCATCGAGTCGGTAATGCTATTAAGCCATTTTATTCTCTGTCGTCCCCTTCTCCTCTTGCCCCCAATCCCTCCCAGCATAAGGGTCTTTTCAAATGAGTCAACTCTTTGCATCAGAGGGCCAAAGTATAGGAGTTTCAGCTTTAGCATTAGTCCTTCAAATGGACACCCAGGACTGATCTCCTTTAGAATGGACTGGTTGGATCTCCTTGCAGTCCAAGGGACTCTCAACAGTCTTCTCCAACACCACAGTTCAAAAGCATCAATTCTTCGGCACTTAGCTTTCTTCACAGTCCAACTGTCACATCCATACATGACCACTGGAAAAACCATAGCCTTGACTAGATGGACCTTTGTTGGCAAAGTAATGTCTCTGCATTTGAATATGCTATCTAGGTTGGTCATAACTTTCCTTCCAAGGATGTCTTTTAATTTCATGGCTGCAATCACCATCTGCAGTGATTTTGGAGGCCCCCCCCCAAAATAAAAGCTGACACTGTTTCCACTGTTTCCCCATCTATTTCCCATGAAGCGATGGTACTAGATGCCATGATCTTCGTTTTCTGAATGTTGAGCTTTAAGCCAACTTATTCACTGTCCTCTCACTTTCATCAAGAGGCTTTTTAGTTCCTCTTCACTTTCTGCCATAAGGGTGGTGTCATCTGCATATCTGAGGTTATTGATATTTCTCCCGGCAATCCTGATTCCAGCTTATGCTTCTTCCAGCCCAGAATTTCTCATGATGTACTCTTCATATAAATTAAATAAGCAGGGTGACAATATACAGCCTTGACGTACTCCTTTTCCTATTTGGAACCAGTCTGTTGTTCCATGTCCAGTTCTAACTGTTGCTTCCTGACCTGCATACAGGTTTCTCAAGATGCAGGTCAGGTGGTCTGGTATTCCTATCTCTTTCAGAATTTTCCACAGTTTATTGTGATTCACACAGTCAAAGGCTTTGGCATAGTCAATAAAGCAGAAATAGATGCTTTTCTGGAACTCTCTTGCTTTTTCGATGATCCAGCGGATGTTAGCTATTTGATCTCTGGTTCCTCTGCCTTTTTTAAAACCAGCTTGAACATCTGGAAGTTCACGGTTCATGTATTACTGAAGCCTGGCTTGGAGAATTTTGAGCATTACTTTACTAGCATGTGAGATGAGTGCAATTGTGTGGTAGTTTGAGCATTTTTTGGCATTGCCTTTCTTTGGGATTGGAATGAAAATGGACCTTTTCCAGTCCTGTGGCCACTGCTGAGTTTTCCAAATTTGCTGGCATATTGAGTACAGCACTTTCACAGCGTCATCTTTCTGGATTTTAAATAGCTCAACTTGAATTCCATCACCTCCACTAGCTTTGTTCATAGTGATGCTTTCTAAGGCCCGCTTGACTTCACATTCCAGGATGTCTGGCTCTAGGTGAGTGATCACACCATCGTGATTATCTGGGTCGTGAAGATCTTTTTTGTACAGTTCTTCTGTGTAGTCTTGCCACTTCTTAATATCTTCTGCTTCTGTTAGGTCCATACCACTTCTGTCCTTTATCGAGCCCATCTTTGGAGGAAATTTTCCCTTGGTATCTCTAATTTTCTTGAAGAGATCTCTAGTCTTTCCCATTCTGTTGTTTTTCACTATTTCTTTGCATTGATCGCTGAGGAAAGCTTTCTTATCTCTCCTTGCTATTCTTTGGAACTCTGCATTCAGAGGTTTATATCTTTCCTTTCCTCCTTTGCTTTTCACTTCTCTTCTTTTCACAGCTATTTGTAAGACTTCCCCAGACAGCCATTTTGCTTTTTTGCATTTCTTACCCATGGGGATGGTATTGATCCCTATCTCCTATACAGTTTCATGAACCTCATTCCATAGTTCATCAGGCATTCTATCAGATCAAGACCCTTAAATCTATTTCTCACTTCCACTCTATAATCATCAGGGATTTGATTTAGGTCATACCTGAATGGTCTAGTGGTTTTCCCTACTTTCTTCAATTTAAGTATGAATTTGGCAATAAGGAGTTCATGACCTCAGCCATAGTCAGCTCCTGGTCTTGTTTTTGCTGACTGTATAGAGCTTCTCCATTTTGGCTGCAAAGAATATAATCAATCTGATTTCGGTGTTGACCATCTGGTGGTGTCCATTTGTAGTTGGTCTTGTGTTGTTGGAAGAGGGTGTTTTTTAGGACCAGTGTGTTCTCTTGGCAAAATCCTATTAGCCTTTGCCCTGCTTTCATTCCATATTCCAAGCCCAAATTTGCCTGTTACCCCAGGTGTTTCTTGACTTCCTACTTTTACATTCCAGTCCCCTGTAATGAAAAGGACATCTTTTTTGGGTGTTAGTTCTAAAAGGTCTTGTAGGTCTTCATAGAACCGTTCAACTTCAGCCTCTTTAGCATTACTGATTGGGGCAAAGGCTTGGATTACTGTCATATTGAATGATTTGCCTTGGAAATGGACAGAGGTCATTCTGTTGGTTTTGAGATTGAAGCCAAGTACTGCATTTCGGACTCTTTTGTTGACCATGGTGGCTACTCCATTTCTTCTAAGGGATTCCTGCCCACAGTAGTAGATATAATGGTCATCTGAGTTAAATTCACCCATTCCAATCCATTTTAGTTCACTGATTCCTAGAATGTCGACGTTCACTCTTGCCATCTCCTGTTTGACCACTTCTAATTTGCCTCGATTCGTGACATTCCAGGTTCCTATGCAATATTGCTCTTTACAGCATCAGACCTTGCTTCTATCACCAGTCACATCCACAGCTGGGTATTGTTTTTGCTTTGGCTCCATGCCTTCATTCTTTGGAGTTATTTTTCCACTGATCTCCAGTAGCATATTGGGCACCTACTGACCTGGGGAGTTCCTCTTTCAGTGTCTTATCATTTTGCCTTTTCATACTGTTCATGGGGTTCTCAAGGCAAGAATACTGAAGTGGTTTGCCATTCCCTTTTCCAGTGGACCACATTCTATCAGACTTCTCCACCATGGCCCGCCCATCTTGGGTGGCCGCACATGACATGGCTTAGTTTCATTGAGTTAGACAAGGCTGTGGTCCGTGTGATCAGATTGACTAGTTTTCTGTGATTATGGTTTCAGTGTATCTGCCCTCTGATGCCCTCTTGTAACACCTACCGTCTTACTTGGGTTCTCTTACCTTGGATGTGGGGTATCTCTTCACAGCTGCTCCTTACCTTGGACGAGGGGTATCTCCTCATGGCTGCTCCTCCTGACCTTGAACGTGGACTTGCTCCTCTCAGCCCTCCTGGGCCTGTGCAGAGAAGGAGATAAAAGGATCTTTTTTTTTTTTTTTTTCCAGTTTTACTCTGGGCTTTGGACAATGTGGGCTTCCCTGGTAGCTCAGCTGATAAAGAATCTGCTTGCAATGCAGGAGATCTCTGTTTGATCCCTGGGTTTTAAAGATGCCCTGGAGAAGGGAACTGCTACCCATTCCAGTATTCTGGCCTGGAGAATTCCATGGACTGTATAGTTCATGAGGTCACAAAGAGTCAGACACTACTGAGCAACTTTCACTTGGAAAGTGTGGTATGAACAATCATTACATGCTTGATATTTTATAGTATGCTTACTTAAATCAGAGGAATGTCACTAATCACAATAATGTTCCAGATATATGAAAAAATGATATTAATAAAAGCTATATTTGGATAGTATCCTGCCCATAACCTTAGAAATTAAAAGGAGTAAAAGTTACCTCATGAGCAGTAGAATATTTGACCAAGTCATGTCCAGGAAATTAGACCAAGTGTGAAGTTTCTTACAAACATAAGTTTGAAATAAATGTGAACTTTTTGTGTCTGTCTGTACATTTGAAATAATTTAACTATGTAATGTAATTGTAACCAGATCATTGAAAAAGTTGGACTCATAGGTATAAGCAGAAAATCAGTATTTTTCTCTCATATCTCCTTCAGATTTGTTCTGTTAGTGAATTCTTGACTGTCTCATTCAAAATCTTGAGTAGGTACTCTTCCCACTTTAATAATTTTTATTCTTTCAGGTAATACAAAATAGTTATATCCCAGTATAAAATTAATTATATCAAAGTATCCATGTTTTCCAATAAAGTCTCCCATTGCAATAGTTTAGGGTGACTTCAGTTTGAAAATCTTCAGTGGCATAGGTTAAAGGGAACCTGCTTATCTTAGTTTCCATTCTACATTTTATAGTCCACTTTTTTCTCTGTATACTGCTTTAAGCTTTTTTACACCCTAGGATAATGAAGGAGAGGTAAGATATGGAAAAGATCTGACTGAAGTTTAACTTAGTTAAAATCTAGTTTTGATAACCTTTATTGTTGAATATGCTAGTTTGGGCTTTCTTTTCATGGGCTAGTTTTATAAGTCAGTTAAAGATTTCCTACTTAAGTCCTACACCTGCATTTTCCTACAAAGCTGATTTCTTCTCAAGCTGTCTGGTTTGACTTCACCTTAGCCTTTGGGCTTTTGTTGCTTCATGCATTCGGGGGTTGGGGGGCGGGGGGGACGTCTAAAACTCCCTCTAGTTAGACCACCTGAGGAAGGACTCAACAGAATTCCAGGCAAAACTATTAATAGCTGCATTCAGCAAGGGCTTGCATACAGTTCATTTAGAACATTTAATCCTGCCCTGTCATAGTTAGAAATGCAGCTCTTCTCTGTTGTAGCTCTGTCTTTTTTTCTGACAGCTAAAGCCATCTTCTTACTTTTAGATTATTTTTGAAAAATAGGCAGAAAATCTACCCCCCATTCTTGTGACACTCACACTCATGAGATGCAGAACAAGCAGTTTAAGTAGGTCTCTTGAGGATCCTTCACTCATTTAAAGTGAAGAGAAAACATTTTCTTCTCTAACTCTAATGTGGGCTTCCTTGAAGACAGCAGGCTAGGAAGAAGCTAAGGAAGATTCATTGTGCTTCATAGCAAAAGTAGATATTGCTGAAGTTGGACATATGGGTGTAAGTCCTGACAATCTTCTTAGTCCTGTTACTCCTGGATAACCTGGGATTCCTAAACTCCAAAAGGTACAGAAGAAGAAAGGGATTCTGAGATTGTATATACTATAATCAATTCATTTCTCTCCATTTGGGTAGGGGAGAGTGAAAACTATACACCAGAATGAAAAAGGTATAGCCTGACTACTCAAGAAGCTTAAAAATATAAAAGAGAAGGCTATCATGAAGAAGTAGGTAGCTGACTTGTCATGATTATCCCTATATTATGCAATATAAGAAATATGGGGAAGGAAACTGGAGAGTAAAAATAGTTATAACCAACACATCCTCTGCACTTCCCTTCTGTTGAGCAAGGAAACTAACGGTGTTGGTCTGTTACTGTTCTTTAAATAAAATAGTCATTATTATTGGCAACCTATCATGCTGTTTGTTAACGTATATTTTGTAAGAAAATTGGCTTGATGGGAAGAGATGCTCACTTTTGTGACAGCTTTAAAATACATTTTTATCATTTAGCATTTCTCAAGTTCAGTCTCTGTGGGAAGCAATCTATTATAAGGCAGATTTGTCTAACAGATCCTCCAGACCTTCACAGATTCCTCCCTCCAGGGCTGATATTTGTGGTGATAAGAAACATAAAGAAAACCATTAAATAAAATAAAAAAGATAAAAAATATACAAGAAAGTACAATTTATGTCTTTATTTTGTACTTTTAGAAACATGCAGCTCAACCCTAAAGAAAGCTCATCTATTGTTAACAAAACTTAGAATTAGCTTGCTCAGAATTAATGTTTACAAAGCACATAATGTTTTTGCATTTTAGATAATGTCTTTCTATTAAACACTAAGTGGCAGTATTTTTTCCAAAGATACTTGTGTCTTTTTATTATTTTTATATAAATTACACTACCAAGTTCATAGGAGAATACAGTATTAGTATTCTAAGGTCATTTCTAGATCACATTTCTATTAAGATAAAATAATTTTAAATAAACCTCAGTTTCTTTGTAGCTATTACTCATCAAATCAAATTTATGGGAAACAGAATATAGCCTTAGATATTAAGTCAAGTAACAACAAAAGGGCTTCCCTTGTGGCTCAGCGGTAAAGAATCCTCGTGCAGTGCAGGAGCTGCAAGAGATGCTGGTTCAGTTCCTGGGTAGGGAAGATCCCCTGGAGGAGGGCATGACAACCTACTCCAGTATTCTTGTCTGGTGAATCCCATGGACAGAGAAGCTTGGAGGCTACAGTCCATGAGGTCACCAAGAGTTGGACATGACTGAGTGACTTAGCACGCACACACGCAAACAACAAAAAATGTCACAATGTGTTAAAAGCAGCCTTAACTACAGTTCCTTATATTGTACCTTGAAAAGTATTCGCCATTTCTAGTTTAATAAATAATGTTTTTAAGGAGAGAAATTTGTTTTTGTTCACAGGAGAGCAGTATAATTCAGTGGTTGTGTAGAGACCCTGAATCAAACCCCTGGGTTCAAAGCCAACCTTGTCACTTATCAACTTAGCAAATTACTTTGCATTTTTGCATCACAGTTTAGTTTTTCTGTGTAAAGCTTTATAATACTGCTTACCTTATGAGATTTTTGTGAGAGTTCAATTTTTTATTCATACAGTAAATTTCAAATAGCACATGATACACTGTAGGCAGTTTATGAGTGGTTACTACCAATGTAATTAGCATCATTGAGAAAACAAGATTGTGTTATGGAGATATATTTCATTTCTGGTCTTCAATAGTAAATATATTATTTGCCTGCCTCTGTACTACGAAACAAACTTTCAAAACTCTTCTATTAATAAATCCCACTTTCTGCTTCATTGAGAATATTGAGTCTCCGTTTTTAGACAATTTTCTTCAGTTTAAGAGGATAGTGTATCTCATTGTTGAAAGAAGAATCATTCACCTACACCCTGGATAACATTTCCACACCTTTGCCACGTCTTTGTTTCTCAGTCATTTGCCTTCTCTATTTTCTATGTTTCTATACATTTTGCTCATGTACTTTGCTTACTTAACTCATGCACATATTCAGGTGTCATCATTCTCAACCATCATCCTGCAAGGTTTTTGTGATCCCACATCACTAACACATATTTCTAGAGATTGTACCATAAATAGAATTCTCTATGGATTCACTTCCATTTCTTGTATTTATATCTGGATTTTTCTCTAGAATAATTCTTATTTAACAGAAGCCACGATGTCTATGGAATGGAATGTGGGATCAGTAAGTATCAGCTTTTCCTATGTAATATCACTGCCAGATTAGAGAATGTCACATACTCATTCTATACTTCTACTCCATGATATCTATGGCCCTACTGGCTCCTAGTTCTTATACATTTGTGCATAATAATTCTCTGTTGTCTCTTTTATGGGCTGTAATTCCTTTATCTGTCACTTAAATAATGGTTTTCTTTAGGATTCTAAAATAGACACTATATTTCTTCTACTCTTTATTCTACAGGATAAAACTCTTCATTCCCTTCAGTTTTCCCATCAATTTCATATATTTACATTTTTATAATCAATATAACCTTTATGTACAAGACAATGCACAGATCTAATGTATAGTATAGTGAGTTTTAACAGTGTCATCTCAATCAAAATATAAAATATCATGTTTATCTCAGAAAGTTATCATGTAACTCTTTTAAAATATACTGTGTTAAAATATTGAATTTAAATATTATAATTAAATAAAAGTTTTTAAATATACCAAAATTTGTGAAATCACCTGAGGCAGTGCTTAAGAGGAATATTTTCAGCATTAAATGCTTATATTCAAAAAGAAGGATGGAGCTGACATCAAAGTCCTAGTGTTCTTGATACAACAAAAAGCAAATTAAACTCCAAGCAGAAGGAAGAAGATGATAAAGAGCAGGAATCAATAACATTGTAAAAAATAATGTAGATGGATTCATTAATCCAAATATTGGTGCTTTGAATATAAAAATAAAATTGATAAAGCTTTAGCTACATTGGCAAGAGAGGAGAGAGCAAGCACAAGGGAGAGGGAGGAAAGAGATGACCAATATTAAGAATGAAAGACAGAACATCCATATAGGTTGTATAGACATCAAGAATTATAAAGGACTATTATATAAGACTTCATGTCAACAAATTTAATAAAATTGCTATCTTAGACAAATGAATAAATTCCTTGAAAGACATAAACTACCAGTTTACTCAAGAAAAAATAGATAACTTAAGAGCTTTATATATATTGAAAAATTGCAGTTTTTCATTAAAAAATCTTAATATAAATGTATGTATACACAGATGCTATTTCAAGAACATACACACAAACTGTCAGGCCCAGATGGCTTCACTAGTGAAATCTTACAAACATTATAAGACAAAATAATATCAGTTCTATATAGCTTTCCAGAAAATGAAAAAGAAATATTATCTAACTCACTGTATATAGTATTACCCTTTTTCTTTCTATTCTTCAGATATTGTAATTTCTAATAATGCCAAAGAATGTTCCAACTACCACAAAATTGCACTCATCTCATAGACTATATATAGTCCGTGGCAATGACAAATAGATTCAAGGGATTAGATCTGATAGAGTGCCTGAAGAACTATGGACAGAGGTTCGTGATATTGTACAGGAGGCAGTGATCAAGACCATCCCCAAGAAAAAGAAATGCAAAAAGGCAAAATGGTTGTCTGAGGACGTCTTACAAATAGCTGAGAAAGGAAGATAATCTAAAGGCAAGGGAGAAAACGAAAGATATACCCATCTGAATATAGAGTTCCAAAGAATAGCAAGAAGAGATAAGAAAGCCTTCCTCAGTGCTCAATGCAGAAAAATCTAGGAAAACAAAGAATGGGAAAGACTAGAAATCTCTTCAAGAAAATTAGAGATACCAAGGGAACATTTCATGCAAAGATGGGCACAATAGAGGACAGAAATGGTATGGACCTAACAGAAGCAGAGGATATTAAGAAGAGGAGGCAAGAATACAGAGAACTATACAAAAAAGAATATCACGAGTCAGATAACAACAGTGGTGTGATCACTCACCTAGAGCCAGACATCATAGAATGCAGTCAAGTGGGCCTTAGGAGGCATCACTACAAACAAACCTAGTGGAGGTGATGGAATTCCAGCTGAGCTATTTCAAATTCTGAAAGATGATGCTGTGAAAGTGCTTTACTCAATATGCCAGCAAATTTGGAAAACTCAGCAGTGGCCACAGGACTGGAAAAGGTCAGTTTTCATTCCAATTCTGAAGAAAGGCAATGCTAAAGAATGCTCAAACTACCACACAATTGCACTCATCTCACATGCTAGTAAAGTAATGCTCAAAATTCCCCAAGCCAGGCTTCAACAGTATGTGGACCGTGAATTTCCAGATGTTCAAGTGGGATTTAGAAAAGTCAGAGGAACCAGAGAGCAAATTGCCAACATCCACTGGATCATCGAAAAAGCAAGAGAGTTCCAGAAAAACATCTGCTTCTGCTTTATTGACTATGCCAAAGCCTTCAATTGTGTGGATCACAACAAACTGTGGAAAATTCTTAAAGAGATGGGAATACTACACCACCTTTCCTGCCTCCTGAGAAATCTGTATGCAAGTCAGGAAGCAACAGTTAAAACTGAACAAAGAACAGCAGACTGGTTCCAAATCAGGCAAAGGAGTACGTCAAGGCTGTATATTGTCACCTTGCTTATTTAACTTATATGCAGAGTACATTATGCAAATTGCTGAGCTGGATGAAACACAAGCTGGAAAAAAGATTGCTGAGAGAAATATTAATAACCTCAGATATGCAGATGACACCACCCTCATGGCAGAAAGTGAAGAAGAACTAAAGAGCCTCTTGATGAAAGTGAAAGAGGAGAGTGAAAAGTTGGCTTAAAACTCCACATTCAGAAAACTAAATCATGGCATCCAGTCCCTTACCTCATAGCAAATAGATGGGAAACATTGGAAACAGTAAGAGAGTTTATTTTGGGGACTCCAAAATCGTTGCAGATGGGGACTGAAGCCATGAGATTAAAAGACACTTGCTCTTTGGAAGAAAAACTATGACCAACCTAGACAACATATTAAAAAGCAGAGAAATCACTTTGCTGACAAATGTCTACATAGTCAAAGCTATGGTGCTTTTCAGTAGTCATGTACAGATATGAGAGTTGGACCATGAAGAAGGCTGAGTGCTGAAGAATTGATGCTTTTGAACTGTGATGCTGGAGAAGACTCTTGAGAGTCCCTTGGACTTCAGGGAGATCAAACCAGTCAGTCCTAAAGGAAATAATTCCTAGATATTAAATGGGATGACTGATGCTGAAGCTAAAGCTTCAGTACTTCTGTCACCTGATGGAAATAGCCAACTCATTGGAAAAGACTGATTCTGGGAATGATTGAAGGCAAAAGGAAAGGGTTGCAGCAAAGGACATCATTACTCAATGAACATGCGTTTGAGCAAACTCTGGGTGATATTGAAGGATAGAGGAGCCTGGTGTGCTGCTATCCATAGGGTCACAATGACTGGGACATGACCTAGTGACTGAAAAGCAATGACAAATACTCTAATTTTATTTTCACACTTTCTGGGATTATCTCTCAGCCAGGGTTTCTGCATAGCTTTTCACACTTACTTCCAAATGCAGAATTCTAATCTGCTACCTTTAATATGTATGACTGTAGCTTTTTCTACCACTGTTTCTGTTGACCTTGGAAACAGTTGAGTGTTACTCTCAAGCAGATAAGCCACAAGCATTCAATAAATGCCCTATCCAGTTACATTTGATTTTCAAAATTAAGCTGTCATCAAGCTTCTGTTATATTTTGGACACTTTCCAATGTCTAACTTTTTCTTCCAGTTTTTACCTTTGTTTTCATGGGGTATTCCCATCATCATTGTTCTCCTTTGGCATTACTGAAAAAAAATTTATTTTTTCTTCCAGAGCATACTTTCATACTTTTTAAAGGTTTATTGACACAAGAAAATATGACATATTTGAAGTGTATATCTTAACAAGTTGTGGCATATGTATACATCCATAAAGCTCTCACCATAATCAAGCAAATACACATAAAGTCACCTCAAAATTTCTTCATGTTCCTTTTAAATATCCTCTACCTTTTTTGTTTTCCTGTCCCAGAGATATATTGTTTTGCTTTCTATCACTAGCGATTAGGCTGTATTTTTAGGAATTTTATTAAAAAAAAATTAATACAGTTTTTTTTTCTGGCTTATTTCACTCAGCATACTTGTTATGTGATATATTCGTGTGGTTGTATGTGTCACTGGTTTATTCCTTTTTAGTGCTATGTTTTCATTTTGTCATTTTGCCATTATTTAGTCCTTTACCTGTTGATTGACCTTTGGTTTGTTTCCAGTTTTGGATTATTCCAAATGAATCTTGTATAAACATTGCAAACAAGTATTTTTTTTTAATAGACTTATGCTTTCATTTATCTTGGGTAAATATCAAGGAGTTTAGTGGCTAGGTTTTATAATTTAGTTTTTGTATAATATTAGTATTTTAAGATTCACCAAATAGTTTTCCAAAGTGATTGTGCCACTCAAAATCCTCACTGCAGTGCATTTGAGTTTCAGTTACTCTAAATCCTTGCCAATATTCCTTTTACGTATCTTTGATTGGTTGATGGTGATGGTTTCATAGGAGTATATATATGTATCAAATTTTATTAAAACATACACATTAAAAGTACTTACAACATTATGATCAATAAAATTATGATGGTCACTTAATTTTTTCTGTGGACTGTAATTTTATTTTAAAATATAGATATATACATGCATTCATTAAATTTCCACAATGTGTGTGTGTTTTCTCCCAGCTCATGCTTTAGTATTTGTTACAGGTATTACCAGATTTTAAAATGCTACCCTTACCTGGTATATATACTACATTTGATTCTTTTAAAGCCACAGTAAGATTTCATATGTAAAGAAAATGAGACAACAATTTCAGAAATGCACATGTGTTTAGTCTCTAACTGAAATCTCATTTTGTGCTGTGCCACACTACTGATTAACAAATCATTTACGAGACTTTGATATATGTGTGTGTGTGTGTATAGCATCTGAACAGAACCTAGAGTTTCTGAAGCTCCTAGATTCTTTGCTCCTAGCCTCTACCAGCATTGTGTGCAGCCACTTGATTGGTTACCTGAACAACAAAGGTAAAGCGTAGCCAGACAGCAGGAATGATGAACAATGTCTTCTGCTCCGTAAGTGGCTTTTAAATACAAAATGTAGCCACTTGAATATCTGTCTTGGCAGACAGCTGGAGGGTGTGCCACAGCCCAGAGTGGACCAAAGCCTGACTTCACTGCTGTAGGGGGTTTTATTGAAAGTTCCCAAAGAACATAATACACTAGCCAAGATGCTGGATTTGGAAGCAATGGGGCTAGGCTAGACATCTGGTAGGTGAATTGCGAGCAGCAGTTATATACTGTAGCCATTTATACCAGCTGTTTCTCTCCATTTGCCAAATTGTTACATGGTATTCTAACTAAAGTGTATGTATCTGAAAATTAGAGCTTCACTATTGTTTTTAAATGTTTCATATTATAACTTTTATAATTAATACAAGAAATACTGATAACATAATTGCCAATGAAAGAAGGAATGTACTGTAAGTCCTTAAATATAAATTATATCACACATATTAGCATGGCTGTAAATAGCTTTAAACCTTTTATAACCTGTTATGAGACAAAAGATATCTCTCATCAAGGATGATTCTCAAGGTATTCAGGAGACTATTAACAAAAAGTCTAGAAAAATAATTGTGTGAATCTAATTCAAACATAATAGTTGATATAAAAATTTTAATGGAAGCAAATAAACATAAAGTTGAACAGGTTTTATTTGGACATATATAAATTTTGTTTTAATAGTTATTTAAACACTTCACATTTATTATAGTCATATGGGAAAAAATGTTATTAAGTTTCCAAGTTATATATAGATTCTCCTACATTCTCTGTAATTTATTGCAGTTAGGAGTACCTGTAGCATCATTTCATATGGATGGATGCTGTGAAATTTGGTGAGTGCTGCCCAAGCAAATGTAATATCAAATAGCAGGTAGTGATCAACCATTGCTTCCAGCCTCCTGTGTAAAGATAATATTCTTTTGAATGTTCTTTTTAGCAGATACTGTTCACTTAAAAAATTAGGACCCTGTCAGAAAAGTTATAACCACTTTCAGTACTCGATAGGAATTATAAGGTGATCCATCTAAAAAAGTAGGGAGGTCATCTAAAATTTTGAGTTACTTTAAGTCCAGTCCACAATATTGAGAAGTTCAGTCAAATTAACTTTTGAATTTTCCCCATAAGCCATGGAAGCATAGATAGCCAAAGAGTGAAATGGTTTCCTAAAACAGTGATAGGGGAGGAATTTTCAGGCATTAACATTTTTCCTCCCTCTTAAGTACACATGCAGCTTGCATATTAAAGGAACCCAATTCTGTATATCTGCATGAGCAGCAGTATTCCTGATGTTTTAGGAATCTTTTATAAAAATATTTTTCATTTGCCTTCCCTTCTCTGCTGCTGCTGCTGCTACTCCTAAGTCGCTTCAGTCATGTCCAACCCTGTGTGACCCCATAGATGGCAGCCCACCAGGCTCCCCCATCCCTGGGATTCTCCAGGCAAGAACACTGGAGTGGGTTGCCATTTCCTTCTCCAATGCATGAAAGTGAAAAGTGAAAGTGAAGTCGCTCAGTCATGTCCGACTCTTAGCGACCCCATGGACTACAGCCCACCAGGCTCCTCCACCCATGGGATTTTCCAGGCAAGAATACTGGAGTGGGTTGCCATTGCCTTCTCCAACCCAAACAATTGGGGAGGGCAAATCACTTTAGTGAGACTACCAACTCAAGAGCTAACTCCTCTTCAGAAAGTGGAGTCTTAACTGCTGGATCACCAGAGAAGTCTCAAGGGTCATTTTTTTTAATTAATTAATTTATTTTAATTGGAGGCTAATTACTTTATAATACTGTGGTGGTTTTTGCCATACATTGACATGAATTAGCCACAGGTGTACATGTGTCCCCCTGTCCTGAACCTACCTCCCACCTCCCTCCCCATTCCATCCCTCTGGGTTGTCCCATACACCATTTTGCTCAATGTTTCAGCTGCTCTGGACTCTTAAATTTCTAAAGATACAAACAACACAATAAAACTAAGGATTTTGCTATATTCTTTGCCTACAATATTATTTTCCTACATATCGACTAAGGTTATAACTTCACCTCTTTTAAATCATTGTTCATGTGTCACCTTCTTCAGATCAGATCAGATCAGATCAGTCGCTCAGTTGTGTCTGACTCTTTGCTACCCCATGAATCACAGCACGCCAGGCCTCCCTGTCCATCACCAACTCCCATTTAATATTCAATCTTAGCAAGTCTCCAACATTTCAGTTATTTTCTGTGGCTCTCATTATCATACTAAATTATTATAAATAAAATTTATTTTGTAGATGTATTTACTATTTTATGTTTGTCCCTTTCAGTAGGGTTAAGTATCATAAAGAGAGGAATTTTATTTGATGTTTTACTCATTGATGAATCCCAAGCACAGAGAAATGGGCTTCCCAGGTGACACTGGTAAAGAATCCACCTGCAGGAAGTGCAAGAGATGTGAGTTTGGTCCCTGAGTTGGGAAGATCCCCTGGAGTAGGGAATGGCAACCTGCTCCAGTATTTTTGCCTGGAAAATTCCCCAGACAGAGGAGCCTGGCAAGCTACAGTCCATGGGGTTGAAAAGAGTCAGACACAACTGAGCATGGCACAAGCACAGAGAAGAGCCTCTGGTGTAGAGTAGCCATTCATAAATTTTCACTGAATGGATGATAAATGTATGTATGAATGATGTCTTTTAGAAGGAAATGTGCTTTTCCGGTTCATTTAGTGATTTACAAATGGTCTGTCAAATTACCCTTCACCTAAAAATCAGAAAAGAAATATGGAGGTAGTTTCTGCAGTAGGTCTCTGGAATAGTGGAGTGAATTTTTCTTTCATGAATTAAGTTTTCTCAAAAGAAACATGATTGGAAAAAAAAAAAAAACAGTGCATATATTTAGTTTAATAAACAAAGCCTTAGCAGGGCTTAGAGAATGAATGTTCATAAGTTCTAAGTTAGTGCTGCTGCCGCTGCTGCTGCTGCTAAGTCGCTTCAGTCGTGTACGACTCTGTGTGACCCCACAGATGGCAGCCCACCAGGCGCCACCGTCCCTGGGATTCTCCAGGCAAGAATACTGGAGTGGGTTGCTATTTCCTTCTCCAATGCATGAAAGTGAAAAGTGAAGTCACTCAGTAAGTGTCCAGCTCTTCGTGACCCCATGGACTGCAGCCTACCAGGCTCCTCTGTCCACGGGATTTTCCAGGCAAGAGTACTGGAGTGGGGTGCCATTGCCTTCTCCCTAAGTAGTGCAGTGCATGGTTTGACTAAAACCCAGGACCCTAGAAAAGAGTATATGTGTGTGTGTGCTAAGTCATTTCGGTCATTTTTGACTCTGTGTGACCTCATGGACTGTAGCCCACAAGGCTCCTCTGTCCATGACATTCTCCAGGCAAGAATACTGGAGTGAGTTGCCTTGCCTTCCTTTAGGAGATCTTCTCAACCCACGAATTGAACCTATGTCTCTTACGTATCCTACATTGGTAGACAGGATCCTTACACTAGTGCCACCTGGGAAGCCCCAGAGAAGGGCATAAAACTATAGTAAAAACTAAAGAAACAAAAATAAGCAATCTTTAAACCATTAATTCAACTTAATTTTTTTCCACTTAATGAAAGATACCTTGCTAAATATAGTAGTCATTTTGAGGATAATTATTCAAGAATATTAATTTCTTGTAAATGAATAATATTTATGCAGAGGTAGACTTGTGAAAATATAAACCTTATTTTATTGAGATAAGCAATTACATTAATGGGACTATTTCAGTACTTCCTTTTCTTTCCTATTCAATTATGATACTATTACTACTTCTCTCAGCAACATTGGTACCCTCTGAAAGTGATACTGTTGTAATGGGCTCTCTAGAGGAACTAGGGATTCCTTCAGCTGCTGTTTCTACAATTTTAGTCACTTCCTTACTGTATTTCTTGAGTCAAAAGTAGTTGGAATCTCTTGGAAATTTTATATCTTTACATTTGTAGGGGGAAAAAAAACCCCAGCAATTTCTCAGAGTGTTATTCTCCTCAAACTGTAGTATCATTTGATTTGACCATGGGGCAAGTTTCAACCTGGACAATCAGAGCATAGAGGGTTAAGACTTCCCCTAAATAGTACTGAGGATTGATGAAAGGTAGAGACAGAAAAGGGGACCTAAATGGAAGCAAAGCTTTCACACTTTACTCAAAATGTTTTTATCAGTAGACTGCTAATAAATATATCTATTACAATATCCAGAACAACCAATAAGCAAAATATGCAAAGATATATTCAAAAACACAAGAACTGTTAAGTAACTTGGGAAGACAAAAGGAACAAAAGAAAAACAAGCAGAGGAAACCAGGAGAAGACAAATAAAATGACAGGTTTAAGAGCTGATATTATCAACAATTGCCTTAAATAGAATGGAGGAAAAAAATATGACCAAACTGTACACCATGTACACGTGACTCCTCCAAATTTAATAACAAAGGTAGATCAAAGCAAAATGGTGGGAAAAGATATACCATACAAATATTAAGGAAACACATGCAGAGAAGTAGACCTCAGAACAAATAAAATTGCTAGAGACAAAAAGGGTCAATATACACTAGTACAATGATCAACTCACGGAAAAGCCATAAAGGTTTTAACTGCGTATTCGCCAAAAGTGAGACCTAAATACATTAAGCAAAATCTAATTAGATAGAAGGATAAATCAATATCTTATGATTATACAGTGGAAGTGAGAAATAGATTTAAGGGACTAGATCTGATAGACAGAGTACGTGATGAATTATGGACCGAGGTTTGTGACATTGTACAGGAGACAGGGAGCAAGACCATCCCCAAGAAAAAGAAATGCAAAAAAGCAAAATGGCTGTCTGAGGAGGCCTTACAAATAGCTGTGAAAAAAAGAGAACTAAAAAGGAAAGGAGAAAAGGAAAGATATAAACATCTGAATGCAGAGTTCCAAAGAATAGCAAGGAGAGATAAGAAAGCCTTCTTCAGTGATCAATACAAAGAAATAGAGGAAAATAGTAGAATGGGAAAAACTAGAGATCTCTTCAAGAAAATTAGAGATGCCAAGGGAACATTTCATGCAAAGATGGGCTCGACAAAGGACAGAAATGGTATGGACCTAACAGAAGCAGAAGATATTAAGAAGAGGTGGCAAAAATACACAGAAGAACTGTACAAAAAAGATTTTTATGACCCAGATAATCATGATGGTGTGATCGCTGACCTAGAGCCAGACATCCTGGAATGTGATGTCAAGTGGGCCTTAGGAAACATCACTACAAGCAAAGCTAGAGGAGGTGATGCAATTCCAGTTGAGCTATTTCAAATCCTAAAAGATGATGCTGTGAAAGTGTTGCACTCAATATGCCAGCAAATTTGGAAGATTCAGCAGTGGCCACAGGACTGGAAAAGGTCAGTTTTCATTCCAGTTGCAAAGAAAAGCAATGCCAAAGAATGCTCAAACTACTACACAATTGCACTCATCTCACATGCTAGTAAAGTAATGCTCAAAATTCTCCAAGCCAGGCTTCAGCAATATATGAACCGTGAACTTCCAGATGTTCAAGCTGGTTTTAGAAAAGGCAGAGGAACCAGAGATCAAATTGCCAACATCCGCTGGATCATCGAAAAAGCAAGAGAGTTCCAGAAAAACATCTGCTTCTGCTTTATTGACTATGTCAAAGCCTTTAACTGTGGGGATCACAATAAACTGTGGAAAATTCTTCAAGTGATGGGAATACCAGACCACCTGACCTGCCTCTTGAGAAACCTGTATGCAGGTCAGGAAGCAACAGTTAGAACTGGACATGGAACAACAGACTGGTTCCAAATAGGAAAAGGAGTACGTCAAGGCTGTATATTGTCACCCTGCTTATTTAACTTATATGCAGAGTACATCATGAGAAACACTGGGCTGGAAGAAGCACAAGCTGGAATCAAGATTGCTGGGAGAAATATCAATAACCTCAGATATGCAGATGACACCACCCTTATGGCAGAAAGTGAAGAGGAACTAAAGGGCCTCTTGATGAAAGTGAAAGAGGTGAGTGAAAAAGTTGGCTTAAAGCTCATCACTCAGAAAACAAAGATAATGGCATCTGGTCCCATGACTTCATGGCAAATAGATGGGGAAAGAAGTGGAAACAGTGTCAGACTTTATTTTTCTAGGCTCCAAAATCACTGCAGATTGTGACTGCAGGCTATGATTTTTCCAGTAGTCATGTATGAATGTGACAGTTGGACACTAAAGAAAGTTGAGTGCTGAAGAATTGATGCTTTTGAACTGTGGTGTTGGAGAAGACTCTTAAGTGTCCCTTGGACTGCAAGGAGATCAAGCCAACCAATCCTAAAGGAGATCAGTCCTGGGCGTTCATTGGAAGGACTGATATTGAAGCTGAAACTCCAATACTTTGGCCACCTGATGTGAAGAGCTGACTCATTTGAAAAGACCGTGATGCTGGGAAAGATAGAGGGCAGGAGGATAAGGGGATGACAGAGGACAAGATGGTTGCATGGCATCACCGACTCAGTGGAGATGAGTTTGGGTAAACTCTGGGAGTTGTTGATGGACAGGGAGGCCTGGCATGCTTTAGTCCATGGGGCCACAAATAATTGGACACAACTGAGTGACTGAACTGAACTGACTGATAAATGTACAAACATACAACTGTAATTGGAGAATTTGACATGTCTTTTTCTTATTTCTTTTTCTTTTTTTTTTTTAAATTTTATTTTATTTTTAAACTTTACATAACTGTATTAGTTTTGCCAAATATCAAAATGAATCTGCCACAGGTATACATGTGTTCCCCATCCTGAACCCTCTCTTATTTCTTTTTCAAGCTCTATTAAAGTTTATTAAGATTCTCATATTGGCATAACTTTAGTTAAGAACAACCCTGATCACAATCACACCAATTGCTATGTATAGCTTAAATGTGAATGGATTACTTCTCTTAAACAAGATTAATTGGGGAACAATTTGTGAATGAATATTATGTCCAAGAATGTGCATAATAAATATTTAGTATAATCACTTATATTCCTGATTCATTGGTTTTGATAATGAAATAATTGAAAATCACTAGTAGACTCTGGGTAGAGAAGGAAATGGCAACCCACTCCAGTATTCTTGCCTGGAGAATCCCAGGGACAGAGGAGCCTGGTGGGCTGCCATCTATGCGGTCGCACAGAGTTGGACACGACTGATGCGACTTAGCAGCAGCAGTAGACTGTGGTGAACTTGATAAAACATAAAACTTGATTTGATAATGATAAATTGTATGTGGTTAAGCAATACAAGCCCAGCAGTATATTAAAAAAGCATCTACTTTTTTTTTAAGAGTGAATAGGAAGCATGCATTTTTAATAAGAACATTTAAATTATACTCTTTGTAATAAAAATAATTATCCTCCAACAATTGAAATTTAAAATATAAAATTAAACAAAAGATCAAAACTATATTTAGTCAAAATACTCCAAGTGAGACAGATTTAAAGATTTTAAGCTAACAATAACTGTGAAAGAAAGGTTGAAATATGCTAAATTATTCAGCAAATAATTTTATGTTAAAGACTTTTCAAAGAGAAGACTAAAGAACATACCTCACCTGTAGGCATAAAAGTGTTAATTCAAATTATATGTTCCTCTTGGAGTTTTTGGTTTTACTGATATATAATTCATATATCATGTAATTTGCCCATTTAAAGTGTACACTCAATGGTTTTAAAAATATATTCAGAAAGGGCACCTATTGCCACTTTCTAATTATAAAACACTTTCATCACCTCAAAAATAAACCCCATACTTATCAGCAGTCATTATTTGTTACCTTAACCCTTCTCCCTGCTACCCAAAATACACAGTTTTGTTGACTATTAATGTCTGTATACAGATTTCTCTATTCTGGACTTTTTATATAAATTGAATCATGCAATGTGGTCTTTCATGACTGACTGCTTTCATTCAACATAATGTTTTCAAAGTTCATGTTGTACCATGTATTGGTATTCTATTGTTTTTATTTGTCAAATGGTACCCCATTTTTGAGTATATAATATTTTGTTTATTCATTTATCACATATGAATATTTAATTGGTTCCAATTTTTCCTATTATGAATAACTTTCCTGTGAGCATTTGTGTAAAAGCTTTGTGTGGACAGATTTCCTTTCTTTTGAGTATATACTTAGGAGTAGACTATGCTTAATGTTTTGATGAATCACCAATTTTCTAAAACTATTGCGCCATTTTACAGTCACATCTATAATGTGCGAGTATTCCAATTTGTCTAGATTCTCTCCAATACTTTTGTCTCCAATACTTGCAGACAACCTGGTGAACGTAATGGCCTTTTATTATGGTCTTTATTTGCATTTTCCTACTGCCTATGTGCATGTTGCTGAAATGTGCTTCTTATAATTATAATATCAATATTTTAAAAGAAGAAAACATTTTAGAATACTTATATAAACATTAAATAGTGACTCTGATGACAAGAAAAAAGGTAAATGTTTAATAAAAATTCAGGTTTGGGGAAATCCAATTACACATTTCACCAAAGATACCATTGCCTTTTCTTTTCTTGGGCAGTTAAGATGTGTCAGGGGAAGGCCATATTAATATGTTTCATACTATCAACGGAAAATTCCCCATTATTCTACCCCTGAAAAATATCTGAGAAGAAAAATATTCTGAAATAATCATGCAATATGTTGACTATTTTATTTTAATTTTGTTATGTGAACAATTTGTTGATACAGTAACACTTTATCACTTCAAATTTATGGAGGAATTGGGTTAGCTGAATCCTAAATAAGGATAAGCTTACTCAATGAATATTATAAAGAGAAGGCTATCTCTTTTTGTCTACCAGCGATACATTTTTTAGATTTCCTTAAGTTCCTGATCCAATTCTTCAAGTTGTAGGGCTATTATCAAGAGCCCTAGTACCTCTGAAGCGACTTAGCAGCAGCAGCAGCAGCACCTCTGTATAGTAATTTAGGTCCTTTAAGAAGCAGATGCTGTGATGGAATAGGAAATAAAAGAGATTTGTTAGGGGAAATGCCTGTTTACATTTAAGGCAGCAGGAATCAGCGAGGAAAACTTCCAGATCATAATAAAATTTGATACTTTTAAAGGGAAAGGGGTGAGGAAGAAGAACTGGGTAGAAAGTGAAAGTCACTCAGTTGTGTCCGACTCTTTGCAACTCCATCGACTATACAGTCCATGGAATTCCCCAGGCCAGAATACTGGAGTGGGTAGACTTTCCCTTCTCCAGGGGATCTTCCCAACCTAGGGATTGAACCCAGGTCTCCTGCGTTGCAGGTGGATTCTTTACCAGCTGAGCCACAAGGGAAGCCCAAATTGAGTAGAAAAAGGCTTAAACTGCAGTGTGACACTGAAAGAATATTAACAAGACCCCTAATGAGTTTGAAAACAAACTATCAATTAGAGAAGTTCCATGATGTGTATGAATTAAGAAGTTCTTATACTTTCATTCAGTTATTGACTGGGAGCATCCTGGAAATAGTGGCAAGAGGATTAATGACAGATTTCATGGTGCAGCAGCAGGACGCTACTATCAATTTACTACATTACTTACAGTAGTTTCCCTCTTAAATGGAGATACGGGTGGCATACATCCATGGTTTCCATAGCTCATCCTTTACATAGTATAAATTCACTTCTCTGTCTATATTTTTAGAACAGTTCTTTCATTGTTTCTATGCAAAGCTTAGAAGAAGGAATTTAGTTAGATAGACTATAGGCCCCACCACTGCAGTTGACCTCAGGGCTACAGCTGGTACTCACTTTCTTTTCTTCCATTCATACATTCTAAATTTTCCTCACTCTTACTTTCATTTCCATGATTTTGTTAATCTGGCACTATGAGCTAATTGCTTGTTTCTGTAGGGTCTGTACCCTGGTGGTGAAAATCTTCTCATGGACAGTGGCACTGCTGCACACGATCATTGACTTTCATAATTTGGTAAGGTAACAGCAGGTGTTAGCGAAGTAGGATCTCACCAATACTCATCTCTGCTCCCATTGTGTTTAAAAAAAAAAAAAGGTATCACTGTCTTCTGTTAATCTGCATATCCCTGCCAGAATAATTGTTTTGCTATCCCTTACTAGGCTCTGGAAACCAAGCATTCAGAATGTTCAGGTAGAAGTTGTAGTAGGCAGTTGATTAAAACTTTACTTTATCTCTTGGGCTTCCCTGGTGGCTCAGATAGTAAAGAATCTGCCTGCAAAGTGGGAGACCCGGGTTCAATCCCTGGGTCGGGTCAGGAAGATCCCCTGGAGAAGGGAATGGCAACCCATTCCAGTATTCTTGTCTGGAGAATTCTATGGACAGAGGAGCCTGGCAGGCTGAAGTACAAGGGTTGCAAATAGTTGGACATGACTGAGTGACTTTCACTTTATCTCTTGGCAAACAATGACCCCTCATCCTTTTGGACCGTATCCTCTAACTTCATAGGGCTAGTGTTGAAAGTTTAGAGCTTCCCCAGTGGCTCAGCAGTAAAGAATCTTCCTGCAGTGCAGGAGATGCAGGAGACATGGGTTTGATCCCTGGGTTGGAAAGATTTCCTAGAGTAAGGCATGACAACCCACTCCAGTATTCTTAACTAGAGAATCCCATGGACAGAGAATCCTGGAGGGCTACAGTCCATAAGGTCACGAAGGGTCAGACACGACTGAAGTGACTGAGTATGCATACTGGTTGAAAGCTTGGAAGCACAGATTTCCCCAGTAGATCACTGGAACTAATGATAACTGGGGACTCTCTTGCTTTCGAACTTGGACCACATATTTTACCTCCTTTGACCTTCAGTGAAGAAGTGAAGTCACTCAGTCATGTCCTACTCTTTGCGACCCCATGGACGGTAGCCTACTATGCTCCTCCGTCCATGGGATTTTCCAGGCAAGAGTAGTGGAGTGGGTTGCCATTACCTTCTCCAGAGGATCTTCCCAACCCAGGGATCGAACCTGGGTCTCCTGCATTGTAGGCAGATGCTTTACCATCTGAGCCACCAGGGAAGTCTTTGATTTTCAGTAGTCATGTCTACTAAGTCGCTTCAGTTGTGTCCGACTCTGTGTGACCCCATAGATGGCAGCCCACGAGGCTCCCCTGTCCCTGGGATTCTCCAGGCAAGAACACTGGAGTGGGTTGCCATTTCCCTCTCCAGTGCATGAAAATGAAAAGTGAAAGTGAAGTTGCTGAGTCTTCTCCAACTCTTAGCAACCCCATGGACTGCAGTGTCTGACTTGATGTCATGTTAAAGTACCCTACCTTCAATTTATGACACCCAGTTAATCCTCTGTGAGCCTTCTAGAAGTCATAATATATCACCAAGACTTGTAATTTCTATGGCAATGTTTCTGAATACAGCCTTCTGCCCAGTACTCACTTGCACAACTGAGTTAAACTAATCAAAGCTGTACCCTGCTTGGCCCATTGGTGAACTGAAGGATCTTTGGAGATAAACTACGTGCTCAGAGCATGTGAATGCAGTACAGCTGCAAAGGAATCTGAGTTTCAGCAAAGTAAGGAAGAAAGATATGGAAATGGAAAATGCTATTGAAAATTGCTACATTGATTTCCCAGGCAAGAGTACTGAAGTGGGGTGCCATTGCCTTCTCCCGTGTAATGTAAGAGAATAACAATAAATAAGACCTGCATCAGTGAAATTCTTATCTACTTTAACTTCTAAATGGCTATCATCATGTCTCCTTTAGATTAGAATAAAATCCTCCCAACTCAAATATTTGCCTTTTGTCTTGCCTTGTTCATTTCCAAAGTCAGAAGTTTATATAGCAAATGTGATTATGTAACTCTACTGTTAAAACCATTCATTGCCTTTCTACTGCCTCCAGTCCGCCTGTCAGCTATATTTGCTATGGCAGGCATTCATCATGTGAGCTGTTAACTCTGCAGGTTTTCAAAATCTCTGTGGGTCCAAGACCCTGCCTGATCTTGCATTTGTTTACTTCTCGCTTCAGTAGCACATATACTAAAATTGGAACAATACAGAGAAGATTAGCATGGCCCCTGTGCAAGGATGACATGCAAATTGGTGAAGTGTTCCATATTTGGGGGCTTTCCTGGTGGCTCAGAAGGTAAAGCATCTGCCTGTTATGTGGGAGACCCAGGTTCTATCCTGGGGTCGGGAAGATCCCCTGGAGAAGGAAGTGGCAACCCACTCCAGTACTCT
Source organism: Bubalus bubalis (assembly GCF_019923935.1). Classification (NCBI taxonomy): domain Eukaryota; kingdom Metazoa; phylum Chordata; class Mammalia; order Artiodactyla; family Bovidae; genus Bubalus; species Bubalus bubalis. The sequence continues at coordinate 28,539,561 of NC_059171.1, read as the reverse complement.
TGCCTGGAAAATTCCATGGATGGAGGAGCCTGGTAAACTGCAGTGCATAAAATTGCAGAGTCGCACACGACCAAGCAACTTCATTGCTTCTCCATTCTCTTTTGGGGCTTTCCTCATTGCTCGCTGGTAAAGAATCCTCCTGCAATGCAGGAGACCCCAGTTCATCCCTGGGTTGGGAAGATCCACTAGAGAAGGGATAGGCTACCCACTCCAGTATTCTTGGGCTTCCCTTATGACTCAGCTGGTAAAGAATCCTCCTGCAATGTTGAAAACCTGGGTTCAATCCCTGGGTTGGGAAAATCCCCTGGAGAAGGAAACAGCTAGGCCTGGAGAATTCCATGGACTGTAAAGTCCATGGGGTTGCAAAGAGTTGGACACGCTGGGCTACTTTCACTTTCTTTCCAATTTCAAACTATTTCTTCCAGTCATTCTGAACTAACTTGAGGACTTCAGTTCACAATTCTCTACCTAGAAATTTCATGGAGATTAGAGTCAGAAGGACTGATTCTACTTTTTCCACCCCCAAAGCCTTTGACTGTGTGGATCACAATAAACTGTGGAAGATTCTGAAAGAGATGGGAATACCAGACCACCTGACCTGCCTCTTGAGAAACCTGCATGCAGGTCAGGAAGCAACAGTTAGAACTGGACATGGAACAACAGACTGGTTCCAAATAGGAGAAGGAGTATGTCAAGGCTGTATATTGTCACTCTGCTTATTTAACTTATATGCAGAGTACCTCATGAGAAACGCTGGGCTGGAAGAAGCACAAGCTGGAATCAAGATTGCAGGGAGAAATATCAATAACCTCAGATATGCAGATGACACCACCCTTATGGCAGAATGTGAAGAGGAACTAAAGAGCCTCTTGATGAAAGTGAAAGAAGAGAGTGAAAAAGTTGGCCTAAAGCTCAACATTCAGAAAACTAAGGTCATGGCATCTGGTCCCATCACTTCATGGCAAATAGATGGGGAAACAGTGGAAACAGTGTCAGACTTTATTTTGGGGGGCTCCAAAATCACTGCAGATGGTGATTGCAGCCATGAAATTAAAAGACGCTTACTCCTTGGAAGGAAAGTTATGACCAACCTAGATAGAATATTGAAAAGCAGAGACATTACTTTGCCAACAAAGGTCCATCTAGTCAAGGCTATGGTTTTTCCTGTGGTCATTTATGGATGTGAGAGTTGGATTGTGAAGAAAGCTAAGCACCAAAGAATTGATACTTTTGAACTGTGGTGTTGGAGAAGACTCTTGAGAGTCCCTTGGACTGCAAAGAGATCTGGCAGTCCATTCTAAAGGAGACCAGTCCTGGGTGTTTATTGGAAGGAATGATGCTAAAGCTGAAACTCCAGTACTTTGGCCACCTCATTCGAAGAGTTGACTCATTGGAAAACACTCTGATGCTGAGAGGGATTGAGGGCAGGAGGAGAAGGGGATGACAGAGGATGAGATAGCTGGATGGCATCACCGACTCGATGGACATGAGTCTGAGTGAACTCCGGGAGTTGGTGATGGACAGGGAGGTCTGGCGTGCTGCGATTCATGGGGTTGCAAAGAGTCAGACACAACTGAGCGACTGATCTGACTGACTGAATGAGCAAGTACTTTTTCTGTAACTTTGTTTTCCTTATCTCAGTAATGCAAATTTTTTACTGGCTTGTAAGCAATTCTCTGTTTGTCTACAAATATGAGCTTTTTTTTTTTTTTTTTTTTTGCAAGTAACATAAAATGTGCTCAAGCAGAGGAACTGCAATTTAAATAATAATATTTTAAAGGGGATTTTGAATATTTTGTTACATTGTGGGTATTAGTAAATCTTTCATTCTTACATATATTTATATAATTTGCTTCAAAATTCTTTTGAGGCAGTCTGGGAAATTGTGGGACTCTATAAAGATGATCAAGCATTTTATTATTTTTAAATATACTGCAGAAATAAGTGAAGCAGCAACTGAATAAGTGCAAAATGTAGATTACTGTGAAAGCATGATTTTCTGAATGATTTCCTGCTGTGATAAAAGAATAGTTATGGAAATGACTGATCTTATTTATGATCATTTATTTAAAATATAAGTGTGAAGACCTGTGAAATTAAAACCATGCTAATATTCCCTCATTATCTATTTTACTAATAGGTGCTCTTAGATTCATATATCCATGACAGTAAATAATGAGGAATTAATCTTTAGTTTGGTTTTTTACTTTGAGAATTTTCTGTTCTGAGGCTGTACTTCTCAGACTAAAGGGAAGAGAATATTTTCAGTAAGTGGAAACTTTCAGAATCTTTTGAATCACACTAACATTAAATAGGTGTCTATTCTAGACTGTATCCATTTTCCGAGCAATATAGATAGGAAAAGCACCCTTTTATGAAGGTCAGATACACTTGTTAGGAGCTATGTACTATGAGCATATTATTAGTGAATCTCCATGGCGTTAGTTGCCAAAAGAAAATGGACGTATTATCCCTCTGAAATTCTGACTAGTTCTAAATACCTTATCATTAGAGACATAAAAACATTGGTAATATTACTCCAAATACATAAATTCTTAATAAAACTAAAATTAGAGAAAATAAAGTAAGCATCTTAATTATCAGACATTACTGTGGTCCTTTACACAGTGGGAAAACAAAACTGAATTCCAAATAATTCAGAAACTCTAGAAGGAGTGTAAAATTTATGAAATTTATATCAGTAATATGCATTAGCTTAATTCATCTTTTCTTAGCATTACAGTTTGATGATCAGTTTCTAAGTGTAAAATGTCAAAAAAAAAGAGGTGACTGGTAATTTGATTAAATTTTGAAATATCACCTCTCTTAAATTATGGTTGATAGTATTGCACCCAGTATGCCATTGTTGCATTGTCAATTTTAAATGGATATAGGATTTATAAATCTATAATAAAATGTACTAAAGGATTTTTTTTAAAGATGCCTGTATCAAACTGCATTGAATGCCTTCTGAATTCTTTGGTCATAACAGTAAATTGATGGCATTACTATCACTTCTTGGCAACAAATCATGAAAGAAAGGCTGAGATACAGGGGAGAAGCTTTATTCACACACACAATTTCAATAATACAAGGGGAGTATACCCAATTACCAGTAAGCAAATTGGTTTTTGTAGACATGTTCTATATTTCACAAGCTTTCTCCATTGTGAAAATTTCAACCAAAGATATTAAATATAGATGTGCACACATAGAACAATTCTCTAATCAATACCACAGGACTTGGAGACAAATGAGAAACAATCTGCTTCATGAAAGCAGGAACTAAGTTCCTGTTTATTGTAAGTTTGCTTATGCTTTTGATTTACCATTATGCACTTTTTCCTGCAGATTTCTGAGACCTCCAGAACTCAGTGAGCAATCACATTTAAAGTTTAAAGTAAATTACCATTGAATTACATAAATGTTAAGAATACCATGTGTGCATGTGTGTGTAAGTAGCTACACAGAATTCAGATTAGAAAGAATGTAAATGGTTCAAAACAATAGGACTAAAAAGTAAGACTTTTTAAAGATAAATTAAAAGGAGGTGTCCAGCTCTCATTTTAGATCTAGTATGGGCTTCCCTGGTAGCTCAGCTATAAAGAATCAGTCAGCAATGCAGGAGACCTGGGCTCGGTCCCTGGATTGCACAGATACCCTGGACGAGGGCATGGTAATCCACTTTAGTATTCTTGCTTCGAGAATTCCATGGACAGAGGAGCCTGGCTGGCTGCAGTCCATGGGGTCACAAGGGTTGGGAACAATTGAGCAACTAAGAACAGCATAGCACATGCATATTTATAGAGATAAAGATGTTTTATTTTTTAACAGCATGTATTTTCAACCTTCTGTTCCTTATAAAAGCAATTTTTGAAACAAATACACTAAAAAAAAAAATGTACCGTTGGTAACATTTTCTAAAGAAATGCTTAAGATTAGTCTACAGATTTGGTCTTTGAATTCCTTGTCTTTGTGATACAAGCATTCTAATTCTAAAATCAATTTTAGTACAATATTATTGCTTTTCTTTAGAGTATATTAAAGGATTTGGCTCCATTTTGTTTTTATATTTGCCTAGGAACATCCTTTAAACTTCATTCCTTTTTCTTCCCCATTTGCCCCACGTCTGAGAAAGGTAATGTGAAAGACTGGCTGCTGGATTATTTGCTACAGTGAAAAGTTCAAGCCATATAAGTCCTAATTCCACAGAAACCCTCATCTAGGTTCCATCCTTAAACTTCATAAAAACCTAAAGACAGTCCTTTTTTCCTCCTTTCTCTTCTACAAGCCAGTTTTCAGAGCAGTTTAGGAAGTCTGCACTACTCTCCCCAGAAAGCCTTATCATTTTAATAATAAACCTTTCCCAAACCTCTTGGGATATGCATGTTGGTGGGAGGGGCATTATCAAGGTCAACATTTAAACCAAATTTTGGAATCCATTCTGACTCTGAAGAGTAAATACAGTAGTGAGCACACTATACTCATTAATATACTCTTAAACATAAGAATAATTAAAATTTATGTTGTCATGATTTGATTTAAATATTATCACATTATAATTAAAGTGCTGCAACTATATGAAAGAAAATAAAATGGAAAACATACAAATACTATGTACTTATTGTGTATTTAGGGGCTTCTGTGATAGCTCAGTTGGTAAAGAATCTGCCTGCAATGCAGGAGACCTGGGTTTCAACCCTGGATTGGGAAGATCCCCTGGAGAAGGTAATGTTTGCCCACTCCAGTATTCTGGTCTGGAGAATTCCATGGACTGTATAGTCCATGGGGTCACAAAGAGTGGAGCAGGACTCAGTGACTTTCACTTTCATTGTGCATTTAAACTTAAAACTGTTTCTAAAGAATTTTAATTGCTATAGAGTGATGCACTTTTCTATAATAAAATGTAATCCATTAAAATGAGAAAAAAATATGTTAAATGGGTATTCAATTTTAAATGTTATTTGAATGTTATTCATTTGGAAAATTGTAAAATAAGCATGTTAAGTAGTCATGTACTGCAAAATAATAAATTTATTTCCATAATATGACATGGCAGAATTTGTAATATGTTAGAGAGAATTACCTGCATCACAGTGCATGAGTCTGTTTTTTTTTAAATTAACTATTATTAATGTCCTAAAGAAATGACATCAATAAAATTATAAAAGCTGTAATTGATGATGGGAATGCCGATGTTAATTCCTCTCTGCAGTAATTGTTTTAGTCAGATAATAGTGTTTATTGTAACCTGATTACATTAAGAAATGCTGGCATTTTATATCATTTGTTATTTGAAGTAAAATTGATAAGACCAAAATCAATGAATTTCTAATAGAAATGAAATAAAATGATTGTCCTAATGTTACATGTTAATATCTAGGTTTTTTGACAAATAACTTTTTTTTTTTTTTTTACATCATGCAACATATTATGCTCTTTTGGTGATTTTGGTCTCTTTCATGGCTATAAAAATGTGCTGTTGACACCCAAGTTCACGTCTCTGATCATGAAATTTATATTCAACTACCTATTTCAACATTATTTGTGTGTCAGACTTTTTGAACTCGTATATACAAAACTGTACTTGTAAGCAACCTTCTCTTTCTCAGGAATTGTTTTATTAGGTATTTAAGCCAAAATAGTTGGAATTATCTTGTTTAATATTTTCCCTCATAGGTCATATCTAATCTGCTCTCTAATACTTCCAACTTTATTCCCAAAATATACCCAGAATCTGATCATTTTTCAGAACTTAGACTTATATACAATTATTATGACCAACCTAGATAGCATATTAAAAAGCAGAGACATTACTTTGACAACAAAGGTACGTCTAGTCAAGGCTATGGTTTTTCCAGTGGTCATGTATGGATGTGAGAGTTGGACTGTGAAGAAAGCTGAGTGCCAAAGAATTGATGCTTTTGAACTGTGGTGTTGGAGAAGACTCTTGAGAGTCCCTTGGACTGCAAGGAGATCCAACCAGTCCATTCTAAAGGAGATCAGTCCTGGCTGTTCATTGGAAGGGCTGATGCTGAGGCTGAAACTGCAATACTTTGACCACTTCATGCAAAGAGTTGACTCATTGGAAAAGTCTCTGATGCTGGGAGGGACTGGGGACAGGAGAAGAAGGGGACAACAGAGGATGAGATGGCTGGATGGCATCACCGACTCAATGCACATGATTTTGGGTGAACTCCAGGAATTGGTGATAGACAGGGAGGCCTGGCGTGCTGCGATTCATGGGGTTGCAAAGAGTCAGACACAACTGAGAGACTGAGCTGAACTGAACTGAGGCCAAGCTATCATCTTTGTTTACTTGCATTACTGCAGTAGATTCCAAGTTACTCTACCTTTTAATAATCTTTACTTTTTCAGTCTATAATCAACAAGCAGTAAAAGTGATTGTGATATAACTTCAATCAATTATATCACGCCAGTGTCTCCCCGTCGCATAAAAACAAAATCCTAAAATTAACTTTAGGTTCTATATGATCAGGCTCTTGTTATTTCCCTAAATGTCTGCTCTTATGTTTATATACTCATCTAAAAAAATGCCAGTTAAATTTCATCTCAGGACCTTTGCACTGGTCGTTTTCTTCACTTTAGATGTTCTTACACTAAATATCTGAAAGTCTCAGTTCCTTACCTCCTCAGTTTTTCACCTCTTTCTAATAATTTTTATGTAAGAATCTATTTTCATGTACTTTCAACTACTAGTTGAAAGTGCACATTTTAACTAGTGCACAATTTAAAAACCTACTTATAGATGGTGGTGGTTTAATATATTTACAACTAATAATGAGTTTCCCTCATATCCCTGGGTGGCCAAATAGACTACATAATCTTTGTGCTGTTAAAACTCCCTATGCATTATTTTCCCTTTCCCCATTCATGGTGCTCAAATCATCAGAGCCTCAAGAGATAAAAAGGCATCTAAATCATCGTTTCAAGTAATATTACCACTCATAAGGACAATTAATTTGGAATCTATATGAACAAACAACTTTCATATCATTTGGGCTGCATACTTTATGGTGTATTTCTTAAAACAATGTTTTCTTCATTAATACACCATTCTATATAAAATCCAGAGAAGGCAATGGCACCCCACTCCAGTACTCTTGCCTGGAAAATCCCATGGGCAGAAGAGTCTGGTAGGCTGCAGTCCATAGGGTCGCTAAGAGTTGGACACAACTGAGCAACTTCACTTTCACTTTTCACTTTCATGCATTAGAGAAGGAAATGGCAACCCACTCCAGTGTTTTTGCCTGGAAAATCCCAGGGATGGGGGAGCCTGCTGGTCTCCCGTCTATGGGGTGGCACAGAGTTGGACACAACTGAAGCAACTTAGCAGCAGCAGCTATATAAAATCTCTATCTTTGGCAATCCTGAAGCCTTTCTTTCTCTAATTTTTGGCCTTGGCATTTGTCAATTGTAATGTATACAATGTTTTACTTATTTACCTGTGCATTATACCATGGTTTATATAAAAATGCTTCTAATGTGGTCATTTTTAGGATCTACTCCAGCAATCTGCTTTTTTTCCCAACTCCAAGACTTTCTCTTTTGGGAATACCAAAAATTTCAAAACCTCTTCCTGTGCAAGCATTATATATATTTACAGTATTTTCAAGCAATGAAACCCAAATCTGTCTCTATTTCTGATTCACTTGGATGCTCATCTATACTAAAAACTACTAATATAGTATCAGACTGTCACTGCTATTTATTTGAATTAAAGATGAATATTATTTACTTTTTTCCTTAAAAGAATGAAATGCCAGGAATGACAAGAAATTTCTGTGATCAAACTTTTGTTAATATTATCTAATTTCCATACCTTAGTGATAAAAATGGAAATTCTATATAAATAATATCCATACCCCCTCAATTAGAATGTATATTTTTAAGGATAGAAGATTTTGTCTGTTTTGTTCGGTGCTATATCATAGCACCTAGATTTGTACCTGACAAGTGGTAGGTAATCATTATATATTTATAGATTAAAGAAAGAATAAATATTTTTCTACCTATTTGATGAATGAAACTATCACAGTTTAAAGAGTGTGGTCTTTGTAGTTGAATTGGTCTCTAAACCTGAAAAACTACATACTGGGTACTTGGATTAGGTAGTCACTGAACCACTCTGTGTTAATTTTCTCAACAATAAAGTGGACATGATAATAGTAATAAAGCTAATCTCGGTTTTTAAGAATTCAGTGAAAAAATTCAGGCAGTATTCTATGAACAGAAACTAGGGTACTTTTAACATATAAGATATTAATTTTAATCTGACATTTTGGGATGTTTTTCCTTTGTATCACATATATAAGTTGATATAGCTTAAAATAAAGTTTTAATAATTTTGTTTATGATTGTTTTCATAAGCTTATAATTATGGGACTCTCAGATTGGATACCAATATAATCTTTGAAATATGTATTTTTAAAGTTTCCATTGCATTTATTCTTTGTAATGTTTCCTAGAACCTACATTATGAAAGAACAAACACTGATTCTTTTTTTTTTTTTCTTATTACATGGTCATACTGTAAAGCCATTTCAAAAGTTCTGGAAAATATTACCATCTAAACTCTTGGCTTCCTGACAGTAGTCTTTTTTTTTTTTTTTTTTTTTTAGCTTTTTTTGTTTGTTATTAATTCTAGGGGGGAGACATGATAGTTTCTATTTTTGATAATTGATCCTGACATAATTCCATGTGAACCAGGTAGAGAAGACAAAAAGTAGAAATATATACAACCAAAGGATATATGATGGAAGAAGAGTCACTAGAGAAAAGTGAATAGAAAGTATATGTTATATTTTTTGTGTACTAATTTGAAATCCTCCTAATTTAGACATATCTTAATTTTCAGATTTAAGTGAAAATGCATGCACTAGCAGATTAATCTGGAGATGTAACACCTATTCTTGGAATTCACTCACTATCTGTTTTCTTAGAATTTTAAATTCTTCCAGAAACATGTAGAAATAAATGAAATGTTTCAGAGAGAACATTTCTACAAAGTTTCAGGATTTAATTTTTTTTCTTTTTTCAAAATGAAAGAGATTTGTTATCCTAGTGTTATCTTCACCATTTGTAAAGAATTAAAGGCAAACATTTTCCAGTGGTCTAAATTAATAGATTCCAGATATTTATAGATCCCTCCTTGTTTCACAACAGCTAAATGAAAATTTTGCTTCAGAAAGCACCATATTTACTTTATTTTTAATCTCTGTGATTATACCTAATTAGTAAACAAAACACACAATAAAAACTCTCAATGTATCAAAATTATCAAAGAGCAGAACTTAGATAAAAAGACAGCATATTAGCAATGCCTTAACATCTATTTCTGCTTTGACTATGCCAAAGCCTTTGACTGTGTGGATCATAGTACACTGTGGAAAATTCTTCAAGAGATGGGTATACCAGACCACCTTACTTGCTTCCTGAGAAATCTGTATGCAAGTTAAGAAGCAATAGTTAGAACCGGACATGGAACAACGGACTGGTTCCAAATTGGGAAAGGAGTACATCAAGGTTGTATATTGTTACCATGCTTATTTAACTTATATACAGAGTACATCATGAGAACTACTGGGCTGGATGAAGCACAAACTAGACTCAGGATTGCAGGAGAAATATCAATAACCTCAGACATGCAGACGACACCACCCTTGTGGCAGGAAGTGAAGAGGAACTGAAGAGGCTCTTGATGAAAGTGAAAGAGGAGAGTGAAAAAACTAGCTTAAAACTCAACATTCATAAAATGAAGATCATGGCATCCAGTCCCATCACTTCATAGCAAATAGATGGGGAACCAGTGACAGACTTTATTTTCTTGGGCTTCAAAATCACTGCAGATGGTAACTGCAGCCATGAAATTAAAAGACACTTGCTCCTTCGAAGAAAAGTTATTGACCAACCTAGACAGCATATTAAAAAGAAGAGAAACCACTTTGCTGACAAAGGACATCTAGTCAAAGCTATGGTTTTTCCAGTAGTCGTGTACGGATGTGAGAGCTGGACCATAAAGAAGGCTGAGTGCCAAAGAATTCATACTTTTGAACTGTGGTGTTGGAGAAGACTCTTGAGAGTCCCTTGGACCACAGGTAGATGAAAGCAGTCAATCCTAAAGAAAATCAGTCCTGAATATTCATTGCAAAGATGAATGATGATGAAGCTGAACCTCCAGTACTTTGGCCACTCATTGCAAAGAACTGACTCATTAGAAAAGACCCTGATGCTGGGAAAGATTGAAGGCAGGAGATGGACGACAGGGAACAAGATGGTTGAATGGCATCGCTGACTCAAAGGGCATGAGTTTGAACCAGCTCCGGGAATTTGTGATGGACAGGGAGGCTTGGCATGCTGCAGTCCATGGGGTCGCAAGGAGTGGAACACTACTAAACAATTAAACAGACTGACTATTAACCTTTATACATATGAATTGAAGTGAGAGTTGCTCAGTCGTGTCCAACTCTTTGTGACCCCATGGACTATAGTCTGAGAGGCTCCTCTGTCTATGGGATCTCCAGGCAAGAATACAGGAGTGGGTTGCCATTTCCTTCTCCATCTGACCCAGGGATAAAACCTAGGTCTCCCGCATTGCAGGATGATTCTTTACCATCTGAGCCCATATAAAAGTAGACCATATAGTAGTTTATTTCATGATGTTCTAATGGTTAGAGCAAAACATCTGTCTTTAAATCTCTTGTAACACTACTGATAATATCTTTTTACTTAGGAATTCTATCAGTTTTTAATAATATTCATATGTAATAACATATAAGTGAATGCTTAGTTTCTATCACTGCTCTTATTAAGAAGAAATTCATTTGTATAATATCTGTATTATTTACTATATAAGATTATTAAAAGTTTCACACAGACTTATGGTCTCCAAATAATGTCACAGTCTATAAACTAGTACAACCTGAAGCACAAGTTAAGCACTTTTTGCTACCTAATAATTATTTTAATATGTTTAGTTTGTTGCCCTTCCCATTACCTTCATGTAACCTTTTCCATATACTTAGAAGGGTGATTCCTCTAAAACCACCTAAAATTTCAGACAGGTTGAGATTATAGAGGTGAAAAATCCTCCATGTTCAGATGCTTAATATTTCATGTTTTGTTCCCACTAATCATTAAATCACTCAATATTTATTGTAGTTATATACAGTTGTACCCAGGTGGCACAGTGGTAACCAATCCACCAGCCAATGCAGGAGACACGGGTTTGATCCCTGGGTGGGGAAGATTCCCTGGAATAGGAAATGGCAACCCACTCTAGTATTCTTGCCTGAAAAATTCCATGCAGGAATCTGGCAGTCTACTGTCCATGGGGTCGCAGAGTAAGACATGACTGAGCAAATGTACGCACACACACACACGCGCGCGCGCGCACACACACACACACACACACATTCAGATGTGCCACACACTGTTTCATTAGATATGACTATAATAGAGAACATGGCAAATGGAGACTCTGCTCTTGTCTGAATCACATTTTAATTAGAGAAGGAGAAAAATCAATGAAAGATGTAAATGTCACTGGTGCCATAAAGTAAAATTGCCACGGTGCAAAGAAAGCCATAAATTAGGGATTTTGATGAAGAAACCAAAGTGTAAGACACTTAGAATGTTTCTGTATACATGAGAAAGAGCCAGGCATGAGAAGACCTGAAGGGCACATCTTCCCTGATAACCATAAGAACTCTTAATGGGGAAATGTTTAACAGTTTCTGGAAGTCAGGAACAAAACCATCTGGAGTATAGTGCTCTAGGTAAACAGTGGTAGGCCACATATCGCATATATAGGCTAGGGATAGATCAGGCTGGTGCGCACATGCTAAATCACTTCAGTTGTGTCTGACTCTTTGTGACCCTATGGACTGTAGCCCGCCAGGCTTCTCTGTCCATGGGATACTCCAGGCTGGAGTGGGTTGCCATTTCATCCTCCAGAGCATCTTCCCCACCCAGGAACTGAACTCAGTATGTGCGCTCAGTCATGTCCAACTCTTTGTGACCCCTATGGGCTGCAGCCTGCCAGGCTTCTCTCTCCATGGAATTTTCCATGCAAGAATACTGGAGTGGGTTGCCATTTCCTACTCCAGGGAATCTTCCCCACCCAGGGATCAGACCCATGTCTTTACCACTGAGACACCTCTGAAGTAATAAATGGAGCTAACATTAATTATAAGAAAGGAAAAATGGAGGCATTAATATAAAGGTTGATCATACAAGATATTTATAAAGAAGTGACGTTTTAGTGTGTACAAAATCAGTTTCACAGTAAAGCTTGGAGAAATTTTTTTCAGGCATTTTTATAAGAAGATATTAAGATATATGAACTATTAACGTTGATTTTGTTAATTTCTTCTAAAGTCATAATGTTCCCAACAACTTTGATTGTCAGGTACAGTGAATCATCTAGCTGACTCAAATAAAGGAACAGAGGAACACGTTAGAACATAAAGTAAAATCCCCCGGGATTTCAAATCAGTGTTTATCTTTAGAGGAAGAGAAGCTACACAGTCTTAGTTGCCAAGATCCAGTCTCCTTTCTCAGGGCATGCATGCTTTTTCTTTTCCTGTTGTCTCTCATGCTTTTTACAGTCTCTATCATATCCTCATTTCTTCACTAACTCCTTGTTTTCTTGGAAGATAATTTTGCTTGCTTGTAGCCCAGCATGATCCTTATGTTGTTGTTTAGTCACTCAGCTTTGTCCAACTCTTCTGAGACACCATGGACTGTAACCCACCAGGCTCCTCTGTCCATGGAATTCTCCAGGCAAGAATACTGGAGTGGGTTGCCATTACCTCCTCCAGGGAATCTTCCCCACCCAGAGATCAAACCCACATCTCTGTGTCTCCTGCATTGCACTCAGATTCTTAACTACTGAGCTACTGGGGCAGCCCAAACATGACCCTTGGCCCTAAGTAAATACAAACTCACATTCAAGTGGCCACTACTAAGGGGTTATAGCAATGGACAGTTTTCAGAGAGAAAACAATAGATAATAGGTAGCTTGTCATCTGTTGGACTGATTGCTTTACTTAGTTGTGTTTAACCTTGTTAAAAATAAGCAGTGGCCTAAGTAACATGTCTATATAGACTACAATGCTACACTTTGTTCCTTTCTTCTGGCTGATTATGAGGCCAATTAATTCAGAGTGGTAAATGGCATTTCATTAAGTTCAAAGTAACTTTCAAATATCCATGTTTCCATATCCCTTAAGTTCAGAATGTATTTATTATGATCTTGCTATGTAGCAGCTATCATTCTAAGTTTTGGAGGGTCTTCAAGTATATATATAGAAAGAAAACCAAGTTCCAGTAAGAGAAGAAAGAAAATTATTAAAAAGTATAGAAGAAATAGCATAAAAGTAAAGAGATTGCTAAGGACATGGATTATACTATTTTAAATTAATTGACTTTATTAAGAAAGTGGAATTTCCTTAAAAGACTTGGAATAGTCATGCTGGATGATAAGGTATTCAGACAAAGAGAAGGGTAAGTAAAAAATCACTGGGGCAGGAATATGCCTGCTCTGTTGGACAGGCAGAGGACAGGCAGATAGCTTGACCATCGTGATCAAGAGACAGATTGGAAGATAAGACCAAGGGGTAGAAGACAATTTTTGTATTCAGGTACCAAATAATAATACCATGAAGATTCCTCCAAAGATCCTTACAAAGCCTTTAAATCTCACTTGTGCCCTCGATCTTATTTCTCCCAAGTCTTCACAATTAGTGTCTCTCAGTGATTCTCACTCACTTTGATGCTGTAATATCTTTTTCTATCGTCTGTCTCTGTGTGAGTTTAATGCAGCCGTTGGGGACTTTTCTTGTGGTCCAATTGTTGAGACTCTATGCTTCCACTACAAGGAGTACAAGTTCAGTCCCTGGTCAGGGAACTAGGATTCCACAAACCCCATAACACAGCGTAATATATACCTACCTACCTACCTACATACATACAACCTTTAAGAAAATAACTGTAGTCATTGACCAAAACAATGAAACAAATATTCCTTGACCAATTTGCTTCCTTTACTATCAAAGCCATTCAACGGCCATTTCAGGGATAAAAATTTAAGAAGGAAAGGCAACCCTAATATTACTAATAATTCTATTTCATGATACCTACAAAACATGCCATGTGTTTTGTGTACTTATTTCATTCTCTCACAAAAGTTGTGTATGATCAGGAGGTCAAAACCCATAGAGTTTAGAATCAGTCTGTGGTGTGTTTTTGACTTGATCAACATTCTGTCAAACTTTCCAGAATCACATTTGGCTTCCAAAGATACATTTCAGACCCTTTTTAAAAGCTGGATAACTGGGCTTCTCGGGTGGTGCTAGTGGCAAAGAATCCATCTGCCAGTGCAGGAAGCACAAGAGTCACAAATTTGATCCTTGGATCAAGAAGATCCCCTGGAGTAGGAAATGGCAACCTGCTCCAGTATTCTTGCCTAGAAAATCTCATGGACAGAGGAGCCTGGCAGCCTACAGTCCATAGAGCCACAGAGAGTCAGACATGACTGAGCAACTGAACAAGCAAAAAGGGCTGAATGAGACTCAGAGATCCTGGAGCAAAGGGTAGGCTATGTAATGCAGAAGGAAATGGCAACCCACTCCAGGATTCTTGTCAAGAGAATCCCGTGGACAGAGGAGCCTGATGGGCTGCTGTCCATAGGGTCACACAGAGTTGGACACGACTGAAGTGACTTAGGATGCATACATACATTGGAGAAGGAAGTGGCAACCCACTCCAGTATTCTTGCCTGGGGAATCCCAGGGACAGAGGAGCCTGGTGGGCTGCCATCTATGGGGTCACACAGAGTCAGACACAACTGAAGTGACTTAGCAGCAGCAGCAGCAGCAGCAACAGGCTGTGTAATGACCTCTCTTTTTTCATCCTATCTCTATATCATAAGGAGCTTATAAGTAAGGAGAAGCTTATGAGAGAGCTTTTATTTTAACTTGTACTTTTCATGCTTGCATTTAATATAGAAACACTTCAAGGGGAAGATAGCAGCTGCCATAAAGTGAGATTTGCTCTCTTAATCCTGCTTGCCCTTTCTCTTGTTCCTAGTCAAGCATAATTGGAGTTGGTATTTGTGACTAGGGTGACATTTGTCAGTCAATTTAATTCTTCTTTTAGCTGCTAGAAATTTGTCACATCTGTGATTGCTACTAATTAGGATATCCAAAGCCTAAAAAGGCTTGTAATTACTGTGGTAAACTTGAATTAAAAGAGGAGAAACTATTAAAGAACTTTAGAAGTATATTTTTCGGGATACATTTTTTAAAGACAATAACAGAAGGAAACCACACACACATTCACACATTTGTAAATGCACACAATGTTTCACAATGTAATAAGAAAAATATATCTATTTATCTTTATATCATTTGAAAAGTCATCAAGTAGTTGGCTTACTTTAAAACATATATGTGTGTGTGTGTGTCTGTGTGTGTATATACACACACACATACATACAGCCAAATATATAGCATCATTATTTTATTAGGATGACTGATATAAAATTAGTTTTAGTATTGAGAAATATATCAATTTTGTGTGGTTGAATAAAATGTGTATGTAAAGATATTCTTGAAAATTTTCAAAGGTATGAGGATAGTTTCAAACATCATCATTTCCTATTACATTCCTTAATGGGCTAATACAGTGAGACTAATTTAAAATAAGCACTGGTATTCTTTCTCATTAACTTACAAAATAGATGACATTTAAAACTCAATGTAGATATAAAGGTCAAAGATAACTATTTTAAAGGCTCATGTTTTTCTTTTACTCTGGATCTAAAATAAGATCTCTTTTATAGTATACAAGTAAAAAAAAAGTTTTTAGATTTTCAGAGTCAGGAGTCAAGATGCATGGGTACTCTAGAAACGTTGAGAGCATTTGCTTGCTGCATGAATGTTAATTAGAATAAAGCAGTCATTATAAAACAGTTGTCTTAAGTCAAAATTCTGCCTTAAAAGTTTTTCAAAATGGTTTGACTTTTATTTAAAGAATGTATCTTATTTTAGCTGTATAAATTATATTTGCATTCTTAAAATTTTCTATTTCACATTCATATATGGATTTTTACTTTAACTGACATATATAGGTTTATTTAATCAGCAATTCAGATTGACCATGATAACTTAAAAGAGAAAACAGTCAAATTATGTCACTTCATAGTTCACAACTGTGTTGAACAGACCCTAATGATCTTATCTTCTAGTGCTCATGCCTTTGTATAATTTTCTCTTGCTGAGTGTGGACGTGCAGTGAGAGTTGTTTCTAACCAACAGAATATGTCAAACATTATGGAAAATTATTCCTATAGCCATGTCCTATTTTATAAGATTTCATTTCACTAGAAGATTCAGACTAAAAACTTTCTCCTTTACTGGCCTTTGAAAAATTAAGCTGCCATGGTGTGAGAGGATCTGGAGAGATGACTCATCATAAAGAAACTTTAAGAAGCTTCTAGGAGCTCATAGCAAGCCCTGGACAGCAGCTAGCACGTTATTGGGACTTTATGCCTACAATTGCAAAGGGAATTTACAAATAGGCTGAATAAGCTAACAGGAGGATCCATCCCTTGTCAAGCCTCCAAAGGAGAACCCAGTCTGGCACATAGAAGCTTTGCATAGGACCCAGTTAAGTCATGCCCAGATTCCTCATGCACAGAAATTATGAGATAATAAATGCTTTATTTAGAATGCTAAGTTCATGGTAATGTTCTGCACAGAAATTAAAACCTAGTAAACATTTAAATAAGAAAAAGTTAATATCAGTTTTATAGTTAGCTAGTCTTAGAAATCATTTTAAGTAACACTCTAGAGAAGTATTTTTGACAAGATACTATAAATATATTCCTAAATAATAATTTACATAATATTTAAAACAACAAATCTACTTTTTCTACTTGGTCATTGCTGTCTTTTCAATATTCCCTTTCTAAGTTACTAAACAAAGTACATGTGTTCAGTTCAGTTCAGTTCAGTCGCTCAGTCATGTCTGACTCTTTGTGACCCCATGAACTACAACACGCCAGGCCTCCCTGTCCATCACCAACTCCCGGAGTTCACTCAGACTCACATAAATCGAGTCAGTGATGCCATCCAGCCATCTCATCCTCTGTCGTCCCCTTCTCCTCTCGCCCCCAATCCCTCCCAGCATCAGAGTCTTTTCCAATGAGTCAACTTTTCGCATGAGGTGACCAAAGTACTGGAGTTTCAGCTTTAGCATCATTCCTTCCAAAGAAATCCCAGGGCTGATCTCCTTCAGAATGGACTGGTTGGATCTCCTTGCAGTCCAAGGGACTCACAAGAGTCTTCTCCAACACCACAGTTCAAAAGCATCAATTCTTTGGCCCTCAGCTTTCTTCACAGTCCAACTCTCACATCCATACATGACCACTGGAAAAACCATAGCCTTGACTAGACGGACCTTTGTTGACAGAGTAATGTCTGCTTTTCAATATGCTATCTAGGTTGGTCAGAACTTTTCTTCCAAGGAGTAAGCGTCTTTTAATTTCATGGCTGCAGTCACCATCTGCAGTGATTTTGGAGCCTAAAAAAATAAAGTCTGACACTGTTTCCACTGTTTCCCCATCTATTTCCCATGAAGTGATGGGACCAGATGCCATGATCTTCGTTTTCTGAATGTTGAGTTTTAGCCAACATTTTCTCTCTCCACTTTCACCTTCATCAAGAGGCATTTTAGTTCCTCTTCACTTTCTGCCATAAGGGTGGTGTCATCTGCGTATCTGAGGTTATTGATATTTCTCCCTGCAATCTTGATTCCAGCTTGTGCTTCTTCCAGCCCAGCATTTCTCATGATGTACTCTGCATAGAAGTTAAATAAGCAGGGTGACAATATATAGCCTTGACATACTCCTTTTCCTATTTGGAACCAGTCTGTTGTTCCATGTCCAGTTCTAACTGTTGCTTCCTGACCTGCATACAGATTTCTCAAAAGGCAGATCAGGTGGTCTGATATTCCCATGTCTTTCAGAATTTTCCACAGTTTATTGTGATCCACACAGTCAAAGGCTTTGGCATAGTCAATAAATCAGAAATAGATGTTTTTCTGGAACTCTCTTGCTTTTTCGATGATCCAGTGGATGCTGGCAATTTGGTCTCTGGTTCCTCTGCCTTTTCTAAAACCAGCTTGAACATCTGGAAGTTCACGGTTCACGTATTGCTGAAGCCTGGCTTGGAGAATTTTGAGCATTACTTTACTAGCATATGAGATGAGTGTAATTGTTCCGTAGTTTGATGTGTACATGTGTACTTGTAATTAATTTCATGGGCTTCCCCGGTGGTGCTAGTGGTAAAGAATCCACCTGCCAATTCAGGAGCTGCAAGAGACACAGGTTCAGTCCCTGGGTCAACCCCTGGTTGAGGTAATGGCAACCTGCTCCAGTATTCTTGCCTGGAAAATTCCATGAACAGAGGAGCCTGGCAGGCTAAGTCCATGGGGTCTCAAAGAGTCAGACACAGCTAAGCACAGATATCCAGTATAAAAATTTCATAACTATTATATACTTTATATATTTCTTTCTGTTGATTATAATTTTCTTGTGTTAATATAACACTATAAAATGTTAGATTTCAACTCAATTATGAAGAATTTCATACTTTCTAGACTTATATTCCACAAAATTATTAATTTTAGGAATTTCTGGTTGAGGAGCACTTAGCCCACACATTATCAGAGATGCTACTCACTGATACCCAGTGCCCTTGACATTCTTTTACTCAAGTGATCATGCTGCTCACCTGTCTCTTCTCTTACAGTATCTAGTCCCTGAGGTTTGGGCTTGTCAATGCTGGAATACCCCGTCATTTACGTAACTTTATTTCACTGTCTTTTTTATTATTCTGTAAGTTTCAATGCCAAAAATTAACCCCCATTCCTTGGATAAATGTGCATATATCTAAATCTTACTTATGACCTGGGTATAAGTTCTGTCCCATAGGGTTCCTGGTCACATGAAATAGAGTGGCATGTTGGAGTTCCAGATTACATCTATAAACATATTTGAGAATCAGTAAATCCCTTCAAGTTCAAGGCATTCTAGAGCCTAATTTAACCAAACCATGTCTAGCATATAGCATAATATCAAATAGCAACTTAGCAAATACATGTTTAGTTCTGACTCTGACAAACAGTATTTAAAAAATTATTATTTAAAATAGAAGTCAGTATAATATAAAAAAGAAAAGATAAGTCTAAAGAGAACAAATTTTAAAATGTCCTTCACATATACCACTGTATCTCTTTAAAACAAATATTCTAAATTATTAATTTATAATAAAAATATACAACTTTTCTATTTTGTAATTTAACTTTTGAGTAATTAAAATTTTAAACAAAGCTATATACTGTGTGCATTTTAAAGCATTATATAGTACAATGTTTATATTATTTTTTAAAAATTTGTGTAAATGTTTGTATATTTTGCAAATATATTACATACACATGTGAGTCTTATTATAGGTGTTTTTAATAATGTCCAAGATAATAAAACTCAGCTTATGGACTTTAAAATACAATATATCATATGATTTTGTGAGGTAGGCATGTGCTATGATTTTACCTTCATACCTCAATAGAGAAATAAGAACTCCATAAAACTAACACAGAGTGTTTTTACAGTATCATTAAAAATACTGGAATAGGGGTTCAGATAGAATGTCCCAAAGCAATCTATAATGCTGCCACTAAATTTTATGAAAGGTGAAACTTAGTAAAATTTAAAATAACCTTAAAATGACTAGAGATGAGGGAACTTCCTTTTATTGACTTGTCAGCAGCATGGGAATTTTCTTTCCTGTCATTTTAATCTTGCATTTATAATTCCAGGAATTCTGACATCTCTGGAAGATGATTTTTTGATTACTCAGGTATTTGGTAACTATTTTAAATGAAAAATGTTTTAATCATCATTCATTTCTTCAATTGATATTTTTTGACTGCCTATCAGGTGCAAGATGGAATATCAGGCTGAGGCACTCTACCTTTTTATTTGATAGGGAATATATCTACATTTTCTTACTGATTATAGTTTTGAATTCCAAACTCTGACAACACTGAAGAGAAGAGGTTTAATCTGGTATTTTGAAACCTATCTTTTTATTCACGTATTTACTTATTTTTCCAAATAATACATCTGACCATATTGAATTCACTACTGTGATTGAATGAAGTGGTTTTTTGCTAGTTAACTTGGACTGATTTAATGACATTGATAAGCTGAAAGCATGTTTCTAATACTAACTAGCAGACATTTTTATAGAATAAGTTTTTCAACCTATGCCATGAATAACTGATATATTTATGATTTTAATAGATCTCTGTTCCTCCCAAATATAATATGACATAATATACTTAAATGAATTAATCAGTGAAATAAATTTCAGTGTTTGGGGAATCACTCTATTTACAATTATTCTGTGATCGTGAAAAACCAAAACAACACAATTTGTAGTTAAAAAATAATGTAATTGTCGGGGGAGTGTGTAATTTCCTTATTTGTGTCTCACGGCAGAAAAAATTTGAAGTGACCGGTGTTACAGCTCCATGTTACAGCTCAGTTTTATTTGGCAAGTAATGGGAAAATACATCCTCGAGGCATGAGGGCAGGCCAACACAAAAGACAAAAAAAGAAAAGAAGCCCACCCCCCAACCCCCGCTCAATTTTGGCTCTTCTTTTTATGTTTTTTCTCCTCCCCGTGAACCTGCCTTATGTAAATTAGGCTAGCCAGGAAGGCTGTTCGTTTGACCTGAGGTTCTCACTCTGGTCCTCAGACCTTCCTTTGTTCTGTTTTCATGGGTTTTTCCCTCCTTTATCTTTTAGCCACTGCCGTTCTTGACTCGTTTTTCCTATTCTAACTACCTAACATTCCCCTCTCAAGAGATGGGAGGCCCAGTTCTTTGGGAATAGGGCCGTTGAGGTCTCTCTGGCTACTTCCTGTTGAACTGTGATGGTGAGGGGCACTGGGCTTCCCACTCTTGCTAGTCTCAAGCCTCAGAGTCCTTATATTGGTGTCCATCTGAGGGTGAGTTGTAGTTTCTGGGGTCAGCTGTAGTTTTATATATCTTTGTTGAACTGGCACTGCATGTTGTAGCTTTTGACCTCAGCAGAGACAAAAAGGCCTAGACAATTGATAATACATGGAGCAACCATAAGCAGCATCACTATGGTGATGAAAGGGATTAGTAGGGACATTAGCCAACTCCAAATTTCCCCTCGCCAGAAGGATCCCACAAAGAGAGATTATAGCCACCCTGAGAACTCTCCAGCTCATTCTTTGAGATCCAGTAGGATCTGAATATTGTTCTTGAGGACTGTGAGACTTTCTTTAACTTAGCTGGAGGTAGATTTACCCAGAAACAACATGTCTCATTCAAGATGGCTCAAGTCCCTCCTTGTTCAGGGATCAGGAGATCTATCTCCTTTCTATTTTGGAGTACAACCCCAGCCAAACTGTGTTGTCTTTTTAGAGCTGTCCTGAGAAATCTTATCCCCAGAAACTTAATTTTGGGAGTGTTCATTAGAAAGACACTCATTTGCAGTCCTGAGTAGGTATATAAGATCTCCCAGGAGTTCACAGGTGTATGGAGTGTCTTTTTCTGTTTTCTTCCATGGCTTGACTTGTGAGTAGTGAATCCAGGAGTTGTGTCCTGGTACCTTGACTGCTGTGGGGGTAGAAAGTATTACAGGGTAGGAGCCCTTCCATGTGGGCTGGAGTTGAGCCTTTGAGTACCATCTTTCCAGACTTTAATTAGGATTGGGTCCCTGGAGCACATAGTGGTAGCTCTTTAGAATCTTTTGGGTCCTCATTGATGCCCCACAAGTGGGTATCCTATTGGAATTGTCCAATGGCCATGGTATAAGACCAGAGGGTCAGAGCCTCTGGATCTAGGAAGAGGTCATTGACATAAACAAAAGGTTTTCCATATAGCATCTCATAAGGACTAAGACCAACCTGTTCCTTAGGGGCAATACAGGTGTGGAGGAGAGCTATTGGTAAAGCCTCCTTCCATCCCAGGGAGGTCTCCTGGGTTACCTTTTTATCACTGATTTTAAGAATTGGTTGGCTCTTTCTACTTTTCCTGAAGACTGAGGCCTCCAGACACAATGGATATAAGTAATGTCCAATGCTTTAGAGACCTCTTGGGTGGCTTTAGAAGTAAATGATATTTCATTGTCACTTTGTAATGACCTGGGCAGAGCAAATCTCAGAATGATCTAATTGAGCAGTTTTTTGTTTGTTTGTTTGTTTACCACTTCCTCAGCCTTCTCAGTCTGGGTGGGAAAGCCTTCAATCCATCATGTGAATGGATCTATCATGACCTATTGGTATAAATACCCTTGAGAAACTGGCATCTGGATGAAGTCTATCTGCCAGTCCTCTCCTGTGTAGAGCTAGGTCTCATGCCATTGGACAGACTGGGCCAACTGGGGTCTTTGAGCTCCTTGGGGGTTGTTTAATTGGCAAGTGGGACAAGAGGAGACCACTTGCTTTTTAATCGTTTGGAGGCCTGTTCCTCTGAAGGACCTTTCTAGTAATCTTTGGAGGTCCTTTTCCCCTAAACAAGTGATGGCATGTAAGGAGTTAACCAACTTCCATTGGAGGTTCCCAGGCAGAAAAAAGAGTCCCTCCTTGTTGAACCATCCCATATGATCTTGAAAGCCCTCACTTTTAGCCTTAAGAGTCTCACTTTCAGTATATGAAGGAGTTTCTGGTAAATTATGGGCTTCCCTGGTAGCTCAGAGGTTAAAGCGTCTGCCTGCAATGCAGGAGACCTGGGTTTGATCCCTGGGTCTGGAAGATTCCTCTGGAGAAGGAAATGGCAACCCACTCCAGTATTCTTGTCTGGAGAATCCCATGGACGGAGGAGCCTGGTGGGCTACAGTCCATGGGGTCGCAAAGAGTTGGACACGACTGAGCGACTTCACTTCACTTCACTTCTGGTAAATTAGTCTGTGGTACTAAGGTGGCAACCCTTATTATATCATAGTTCTTTATGCTGCTGTCTTAGCTGCCTGATCAGCTGCTTGGGTTCCCTTGTGCCATTTCCCTGCTCCCTTTTTGGTGCCCTTTACAATGGGATACTGAAACCTTGGCAGGGAGATGTAGTGCCTACAAGAGCCTAAGGATATGATCATCATATTTGATTGGGGACCCTCGGGGTGTCAAGTGGCCTCTTCTTTTCAAATATCAGCATGTGCATGTAGCACCAGAAAGGCACACTTGGAGTCAGTGTAAATGGCTACTCTTTTCCCTTTTCCCAGCTCTAAAGCTCGAATCAGGGCTATGAGCTCAGCTAATTGGGCTGAGGTACCTGGTGGCAAAGGTGTAGCCTCTATGGTCTCAAAATTGGAGACTATTGCATATCCAACTCTTCTTTTTTCCATCCAAACAAAGTTGTTCCATCAGTGTACCAGATTTCCTCAGAATTGGTCAGAGGACCTTCTGACAAACCTTCTCAGGGTTTTGCCTAATGGTCCAAAGTTTATGGGCAAGAGTGAAAGGGAAGACAGCCCTTGGGGTAGGCAGGGGGATAACTGGGTTAAAACCTCACAAGGGTATAGTCAGGCTTGGATTTTCCATCAGCACTACTTGATATCTGAGGATTCTTTGATCAGACATCCATAAATGGCCTCTCCCATTCAGGAGTTGTTTCACTTGGTAGCTGGTAGAAATAGTTAGTTTGCCCCAAGACAGAGTTTTAAAGCATCTTCTATCAGGACAGCAATAGTTGCAAGATTTCAAAGGCAGGAAAAGATCTCTTCCCAATAAGGGAGTAGGACACTCAGGGACCACCAGAAACTGGTGGGAAAATATTTTTCCATCCCAGCAATAAAGAAGTGCTCAGGTGAATCTTTTTGTAATTGTTTTTCCTGTAGCACCCAAAATGGTACAGATTTGGGAGGAGAAGGCTCTGGAGTAGGAGGTCAGGACAGAGTAGGTAGCCTCTGTGTCAACCAAGAATTCTCGGACCTACCTGCCACATCCAGTTGCACCCTTGGCTCTACCCCCAAGATGGTTATCTGTGACAGGTGGACTGGCTGGAGTGGACCGCTTCAGTCATGTTGAATCATCGTGATGGAAAGCTTGGTGCTTGACCTTAAGGCTCTTGAGTCCTGAGGGCAGAGTGCTGCCCAACGTCCCAGTTGATGACATTTGTAGCAAGCTGGTTTAGGAGACTTTTCACTCTTTGGCCTGGCATTTGCCTCTTGCCTTGTCCTTTAAGGACTCGGGGTTTACCATAGGGCTTCCCTGGGGATGGCCAGCATCTGGGCATGCCTTGTCTCTTTCTTTTTCTCCCTTTTCTGGGCCTTGGCCTCCCTTTCCTGTTTTTTTCTATAAAAGGTATTGGTGGCTGTCTGGACCATTTCATCTAAAGAGTCAGCAGGGTCCTACTGCGGGAGGTGTTGTGACTTTATCTTGATGTCTAATGCACATTGGGACAGGAATTTGTCCTTTAAAATTGCCTGTTGCTCATAAGTGTCTAAGTCCAGATTGGTAAACTTTTGGAGGGCTTCTTTTAGCCTTTCCAGAAAGGCAATAGTGTTCTCATTTGGCTCCTGAGTTATTGCTGAGACCGGGCACAGTCCCACAAGTCATAGGCTTCCTTCTATTTCCATGAATAGACTTCCTTAGAGGTGAGTCTTTCTGAAGCTTATCCTACCCAATACTGTTGCAACCTGAGAGCCTGGTGTTCCCGGGTCAGGGTGCAGATCCCCAGGCAGGGTGAGCGTAACAACCTCCCGAGGACCAGATCCCTAGGAAGGTTGACCGCCTGGGTCCCTCGGACTGGAGTTGGGCATCCCCAGGGTCTTCAGCATGACAAGTGCTAGGTAGGATTAAGGGGTTGTAATCTTAACTCTGCTGGTTTGTCCACTGCTGATTGGAATAGATACGATGATGTAAAGAAATCCAAGCCTGTGCCCTGAGACTGGGGTCCTAAGAAATAGCCATAAGCCTTATCCTCTTATTGCTCTGAGGGAATGTAAGTCACTGATTTCCTCCCCTAGTCCTCCATAAGAGCAGTTTAGGGTGTTTCCAGTGGTAAATATTTCATTGTCATAGACCCACTTTAGGTAACAGGAGAAGTAATGACAAAGGAGTGGGTTATCTGGTCCTGTTAGGGGCATTGAAAGTGAAGTGAAGTCGCTCAGTCATGTCTGACTCTTTGCGACCCCGTGGACTGTATCCCACCAGGCTCCTCCATCCATGGGATTCTCCAGGCAAGAATACTGGAGTGGGTTTCCATTTCCTTCTCCAGGGGATCTTCCAGACCCAGGGATTGAACCCAGGTCTCCCGCATTGCAGGCAGACGCTTCAACCTCTGAGCCACCAGGGAAACCCTGTTAGGGGCATCAAGAGTATTTTAATAGTAGGTGAGGTGGAGGATGTTGCTACAAGGGGTCAGGGTCCTGGTTGTAGGACTTTGTAAGTGGCTTAAGAACAAACTGATAAGAGACAGCAAACCAGATGTTCCATAGAAGTGGAATGGAGATTTGATCCAGGGAATATGTTTGTAACTAGGAGGAGGGTGGTAAGGGCTTGGGCCCAAGTGGCCTGGCAGGGCTAACTCCCAAATTGGCAAACATTATCCCTGGAAGGCCAACTGCCCTTGAAGGGATGCCACCAACACATAAACTTCTAGCAGGCATTGTGTGCCTGTCACCTGCCCTAGTGGGTTCACTGAGAGATGCTGTTGTTGTATATGTTGTAGGAAACACAGAAGATGAAGGCCTGACTATCTAGAGAGATTGGATATTATATAGGATTTCTCTCCCAAGGGCCAGCTTTTTTTTTGCTGTCCCTCCAGAAGATTGTAAAGGCAACATTGTGGGCCAGGGCCAGGCTCAGGAGAAGAGCATGAAACAGGAGGGAAGGGTGCAGGGCACAACTTTTGAAAGAATGACATAGTCCAAGGGCATAACATAAACTGATTAAAATCAAATGGGTCCAAGATGACAGGTCAAATTCAACTAATCCTTGATCCTCAATCTGCAAGTTAACTGACACACCCAAAGGAGTCAAGACAGTGCCAAGACACTGTCAGAAGACTGAGGAGTGGGTGGTTCTCCAATTGTTGGAATGATCCTCCCATATGACATTACCCAGGCTGCAAAAACTAACCACACCACATTCCGTGGCCGCTGCACTCACCCTCTGTAATGGCCCACACTCTTGGAGTGTGCTTCTCTCTGAATCTGAACAAATATACTTCCTACCTATTGCTGAATCTCTCACTGAACTTTTTACAATGTGAAATCAAGAGCCTGAGCTTCATTAGGTCATAAAACTAGGCACCGTGGGTTTTGTCTAGGGCTCAAGTCCCAGAAGAGAGGAGCTGAAGGACAGGATGAAAAAGCAGTGGGAGAAATGTGCTGAGGAATCCCCTTCATAACCTGCCAGAAAATCTGCTAAATACCTGACCTGTGCTCACAGTTTTCATTGCCCTGATACTTGGCACAAAGATTAAGGACAGAAGAACCCCCACCTGCTTGGGCAACAGCTACTAGAGGGCAGAGGATAGTGGAGCTTTCAGGACACACTGGGGAGTAGCCTCTCCAAAGTTCCTCAACTGCACCCACTGCTGCTCACCTGTTCGCGGGTGGTGCAGGGTGGGTAGTTCAAGGAAACAAGAAATGAGAGATTGTAAAGGAATTGAGATTTTGTTAGCCATATGTCCTTCCAGCCATAGGGCAGAGGACTTCCTACCCCAGCTGGAGGTCTTCTGGAATCTGAGACTGAGCCATGTAAGCTTTCTGCAGAGTTTGTTTTTGCTGTCCAGGTTTCTAACACACTGGGCTTCTTGTCACTTCCACTGCGCTGGGTTTCTTCTCATTCAGCTTCCACTGCAGGAGGGGAGTTTTTGCTGAGTTGGACTTCTGCTGTGCTTGGCTTCTGCCTCGCAGGGGCTGAGCCAAGGTTGTTTCAGTTACGTTAAATCCTAGAAACAGCACCATAGCTGTCGGGGGAGTGTGTAATTTCCCCAGTTTTGTCTCAACGCAGCAAAAATTTGAAGCGATGGAGGGACCAGTGTTACAGCTCCGTGTTACAGCTCAGTTTCATTTGTCATGCAAAGAAAAATACATTTTTTATCCTCCCTGTGAGCCTGCTGTATGTAAATTGGGCTAACCAGGAGGGCTGTTTGTTTTACCTGAGGTTCTCACTGTGGTCCTCTGACCTTCCTTTGTTCTATTTTCATGGGCTTTTCCCTTCCTTGTCTTTTAGCCATGACCATTCTGGTCTCTTTTTTCCTATTTTAACTACCTAACATAATGAACTAGACATCCTTTATCATATTGTTTTAATAACATTTCAAAGAGGATATCAATTTTTAAATTGCTGGTTATAGAAATAATTCACATTCATTTATTTTATTGAATATTCATTTATTAACATAAGAAAGACTTTGTACTGAGCATTAGTAATTAAAAAATACAGAATAGACCTTGCTTGTAATGAACTTAGAAAACACTTGGAAAGATTTGCAGTTTAAGTGTGAAATGGTAATAGTTTTAGGATAATAGTAAACAGGTAGGCAATGGCACCCCACTCCAGTACTCTTGCCTGGAAAATCCCATGGGCAGAGAAGCCTGGTGGGCTGCAGTCCATGAGGTCGCTAAGAGTCAGATACAACTGAGCTACTTCACTTTCACTTTTCATTTTCATGCATTGGAGAAGGGAATGGCAACCCACTCCAGTGTTCTTGCCTGGAGAATCCCAGGGACAGGGGAGCCTGGTGGGCTGCCGTCTATGGGGTCGCACAGAGTTGGACATGACTGAAGTGACTTAGCAGCAGCAGCAGCAGCAGCAAACAGGTAATAGTTTTAGTTTTAGAATATTTGGAAATACTAAGGAATTTAAGAGAATATGAGTATTTAGGAATAATAAGGCAGAATAATTAGTTTGCCTTAATTAATCTGGAAAGTTTTATTTCAAATAAGTATACCAGCTCCAAGTAAATATAATATGCCTAGCCGCTGTTAATGGAGGAGGCAATAGCACCCCAATCCAGTACTCTTGCCTGGAAAATTCCATGGACAGAAGGCTTGGTGGGCTGTAGTCCATAGGGTCGCTAAGAGTCGGACACGACAGAGCGACTTCACTTTAACTTTCTAAGGTATTATTTATATTGGGTCTTGGGTGAAATTTGGAATTTTTTAGGTAAACCAATAAACCATTCCACAGGCACAGACACATAGTGTAAAGACAGTGAATGTTGTAAATGAGAAGTGCAGAAGTTGAAGAACAAAGGGCAAGTACTGGGGGATGAGGGCAGAGACAGGTGGTGGAGTGCACAAGTCATTTGACACAGTGACCTAAAAAAACATTTAGTGATAGGAGGTGAAAGGGATTAACAGTTGGTGATAGGCCTGTTAAAAGAGGTGAGGGCAGGTCTTGAATACAAGACACGTAAGATAGTTGGAAACGTTAAACAGAAAACCATATGGTAACTATCTCATGTAACAACGTTGAGAAATATGTTGGCAGTAAAAATTAAGGAATAAAATAATTCATAAAAAGGTTGAATCCATAGAACAGAATTATGAAGTACAGACCAGAGGTTTCTAATTTACAGGCTATTGCTAACTGAAATACAGAATACAGGAAAAGCAGCCAGGTTACTGGTCAAGATTATAATTGAATGATTTCTTTTATTCCCTACTAACTTATATTATTGTGAATGTCTTCCAGGAAGTATACTCCTTGAGCCCTGGATGAGGTAATGAAAAAATAAAAATACAAACAAAATTTTATTGGGCTAACTCAGTTAAAATTTTTAAGTATCACTTTATTCCAATTCTAGGACTTTCTACAAAAACATATAAGAAGATGGTAAACAGTTGTGGTTAGACATGAAACTTACAATATCTTTGAGAACTAAAAGTATTAACATATTGTATAAGACATCCACTGTATAATCTTGTAAAGCAAAATAATCTTGCTTTATTCAAAGTAGAGAGGGTGGCACTTTTATAACCCTTCATCCACAGCCTTTCTCTCCTAACATAAAGAGTCAGTTATATATCAGCCATGAGATGGGAGTAACTGTCCCTCTCATGAATAAGTGAATATGATTCACATTTCTTTCCCTCCTTTATCCTAAACTCTTTCAGCAAATACTCAGACTACTAAACATCAAGGCTTTTACATGGAAAAGCTGTCCATTGAAAGCATGTCTGGAGGCGCCAGAAAATATGCATAAGATGTAAAATAAATTAGATTAGGTTAAATGAAATTTTGATTTTATATCAATTTTCATATTTTTCATTTTTTGATTCATATTAACAGCTTATAAGGAAAGAGCTCACTAAATGTTGTCTTTCCAGTTTTGTAATTAAAATACTAACCGGACCCATGTTGTTTCATAAACCATTTTTACGTGTGCATATCTATGCTTATGTATATGTATGTGTATATATATATATATATAAAACTATTGAGATTATATTATATAAAACAATTCATACAACTTTATTGATATATAATTTATATACCATGAAATCTAATTGTTTCAAGTATAAACCTCAGTGATTTTTGTAAATGGACACAATTTTACAACCTTCACTATAGTCCAACTTTAGATTTGTATCCCTAGTGTTTCAGTAGTAAAGAATCCACCTGCCAATGCAGGAGATGTGGGTTTGTTCCCTGGAAGATCCCCTTGAGAAAGGAATGGCAACCCACTTCAGTTTTCTTGCCTGGAAAATCCCATGGACAGAGAAGCCTGACAGGCTACCATCCCTGGAGTTACAAAAGTAAGACACAGCTTAGTGACTAAACAACAGCGTGAATAATTCCAAGAGCTTCTTCCTGCTAATTTGTGATCTTTCATGTCCCTATCACATACTCAGATACTATTTTCAGTCTCCATGCATTTGCCTTTTCTAAACAGTTCATACATATGGAATCTAGATTTTTTTTTAAACATAGCATATGTTTTTGAGGTTCAGATGTATCTCACTATGTATCAGTAATTTGTTTCTTTTTGTTGTTGAATAATATTCCATTGTATGGACCTAATACAGTTTTTTTTTTCATTTATTTATTTATTGACCTATAATGGTGAGGATAATTTCTTTGTATGGTATATAGTAAAGATATTGATTCATCTTTTGTATGTGGATATCCAGTTTTCCAAGACTATTATTTCCTCATTTACTTACCCTGACATCTGTGTCAAAACTGAAATTGCCTATAAATGTAAAGGTTTATTTCTAAATTCTCAGTTAAGTTCCATTGATTTATATCTGTACTCTTATGGCAGTAACACACTTTGATTCTGGCATTATATTATATTTTGATATCAGTAAGCATAAGTTTTCTAAGTTTATTCTTCTTTTAAGGATTATTTTGGCTATTCTGGGGCCTTTGCATTTATATCTAAATTTTAGCAAGAACTTGTTAATTTCTCCCCAAAAGTCTTCTGGTATTACTATTTTTAGACATATTGCCTTGACTCTAAAGAGCAATTTGTGGAGAACGTCCATATTGTTAATATTCAATCTTGAAACCGAGAAGAAATACCATTGCATTTACCTTGTTGATCATTGTTTTTCAGTTACTAAATCATGTCAAACTCTTTTGCTACCCAATGGACCGTATAACCCACCTTGCTCCTTGGTCCACGGGATTTCCCAGGCAAGAATACTGGGGTGGGTTGTCATTTCCTTCTCCTTGGGATTTTCCCAACCCAGGAATTGAACCTGTGTCTCCTGCATTGGCAGGTAAATTGTTTACCAGTGAGCCCTGGGAAGCCTGCATTTACTTAGATCTTCTTTAATCGTTTTCAGCATGTTGTGTAATATTTAATATATAGCATTTGTACTTCTGTTGGTAACCTTATTCCAAAAAGGATGTTATTCTTTTTGATATTATCATAAATGTAATTATTGTTTTAACTTTAATTTTTGGATTTTTGTTGCTAATATATAGACATGATTTTTATGCTTTAGTATTTTATAATGTTACAGTAGTTAGACAGTACTTACACATATTTGTAAAGGCAAACTCCCTATTTTGACAGTATTGAACATCAGAATATGAATTTGTTTTATTTTTTGGCAATCAGTCTAGGAAGTTTCTTTCATTTTTCAGAATCTCACACTGAGATATACCTATGTTGTAAGATTTTTATTAGAATTAACACCTGTGAATAGAGAAGGGGGAGGCAGGATTGGGCATGAAATAATTTGGGCAGGAATACTTGCTACACAAAGCCTTGACCAAATCGGTGGGAAGCTCTGCAGTCACTATTGTTCATAAAAGCATTCTATGTTGTCACTGCAATTGTCAAACCCTAGTACTCTCACCTTGCTCAGTTGTGAGTCGAGTTGTGGTCTTCCGAGGGAAGGACATGACCTTACTCCTCACAGCTAGAGAACTGTCATTAATGGAAGGGGGTATGGACAGCACATCTTCATATCCACCTACATAGTTTTATTCAACTATTTGTTTTAATTTTAGAGGAAAAAATGGAGTCACTTTCTGTTGCTCCTATCTGGTAATGGCAGCTCTGTTTATAATACCATCCTCAGGTAACATTTTTTACTATCAAATCATGTAATGGTTCGCTGCTTCCTTAGAAATGAAAACTAGTTATCTATGTCTAGGTCCAGAGTGATAACGCAGCCAGACCCTACTTCTAGGGTCTTTCAGTCTTTGGCCTAGCTCTAGCCTCTGTAAACTCAGATTTTTGTCTAAATGATAGATAATGTAATTAATGTAATAACTTTTGGAAATTCTTTCTGTTTTATTTCAACAAAAACTTAGTCTTTTATTGTTTTGCTTCTTGAATATTTTAACTTTACCAAAAGGAGATTGTGAATTGGAAAAAGATTATAACTTACTGTTGGAAATTCCCATAGGATAAGGTCATTTCTGAAAGTGAGGGAATTATTCTGGGATGTCTTTTTGTCCTTTAGTCTAACCTTACTATTTTTACTGTACTGAGGAAATTGTTTTCTCTCAGAGATAGAGCAAGTTCATGCAAATCCCACAAAGTGTGCAATAAACCCCTGCCTATGTATTATTTATGAAGGAAACTTGGTCCCCTATGTTTTATTCTTCAAGACTGTCATTCTATTTCAGCCCTAACTTGCTTACAATACCTTTTTTATTCCTGTCTTTGAAAAACATTGTTAAAATCAAATGAAACAAAAGAAGAAAACAGTTAAATTATTTATATTTTTGCATGACCATCAATCTTTAGAACTTTCATGACAAGTAAATCTATAGCAAAAGATATTAAACCAAGCATATATGAAATGTAAGGCACCTTTGAAAAGCTAATGAGAAAAGAGAAATATTTTGATCTAGATATCTGTAGCATAAATCTTCCTGACATGATTGAAAATCAACTTTTTCTTTTTTTTCCCCTCATCAGGAAGAGATCCAAGGAAAGAACCTCAAATAATTGCTCTCCAATACAATAAAATATATTTTAAAAGTTCTGTAACTATGGGTTGTATAATTTTATTAATACTGAACTTTAAGACAGAGACTACTTATCATGTCCAGTTTAAGTAGCATCTTTAGCTTATTATTCCTATAGAATTGGTATTTTCATATCAATAAAATTGAGACAAAGACATTTAGGAAATATCTATTTTTATAATTCAAAGGTTTACTTGCTTAAAGCATATAAAATCATGAAGTAAAAGATGTCATATAGTGTAAAGCAAATTGTTCAATTTCAAGATTTCCATGACAGGAAAATTTGAAGCAGAGCTTCTCCTTATTGTTCAACTAGCAAGTGCTAAAGATGTTTACTATCATTCTAAGAAAATGAATTTTAAAACTATTACCAACACTTACATTTGCCTAAAATAGACATTACTTAAGACTTGTATTTTTCTTTCCCATTAAATTTTACTAACTTCTCATCAAAACGCAAAAAGGATTTTCAGTACCAAGTTCAAAAAATAAATAAATAAATAAAAATGTAATAGAAGTCAACTAAAGGGAACTTCCCTGCTTATTTAACTTCTATGCAGAGTACATCATGAGAAACACTGGGCTGGAAGAAGCACAAGCTGGAATCAAGATTGCCAGGAGAAATATCAATAACCTCAGATATGCACATGAGACCACCCTTATGGCAGAAAGTGAAGAGGAACTAAAAAGACTCTTGATGAAAGTGAAAGAGGAGAATGAAAAAGTTGGCTTAAGCTCAACATTCAGAAAATGAAGATCATGGCATCCGGTCCCACCACTTCATGGCAAATAGATGGGGAAACAGTGGAAAGAGTGTCAGACTTTATCTTTTTGGGCTCCAAAATCACTGCAGATGGTGATTGCAGCCATGAAATTAAAAAGACGCTTATTCCTTGGAAGAAAAGTTCTGACCAACCTAGATAGCATATTCACAAGCAGAGACATTACTTTGCCAACAAAAGTCCGTCTAGTCAAGGCTACGGTTTTTCCAGTGCTCATGTATGGATGTGAGAGTTGGACTGTGAAGAAAGTTGAGCACTGAAGAATTGATGCTTTTGAACTGTGGTGTTGGAGAAGACTCTTGAGAGTCCCATGGACTGCAAGGAGATCCAACCAATCCATTCTAAAGGAGATCAGCCCTGAGTGCTCTTTGGAAGGAATGATGCTGAAGCTAAAACTCCAGTACTTTGGCCACCTCATGCTAAGAGTTGACTCATTGGAAAAGACTCTGATGCTGGGAGGGACTAGGGGCAGGAGGAAAAGGGGACGACAGAGGATGAGATGGCTGGATGGCATCACCGACTCGATGGACATGAGTTTGAGTGAACTCCGGGAGTTGGTGATGGACAGGGAGGCCTGGTGTGCTGCAATTCATGGGGTGGCAAAGAGTCAGACACGACTGAGTGACTGAACTGAACTGAACTGAAAGGGAACTTTGAAAAACTTCTCTACCTATAACCTCTTTTAAACAAAGTGATTAATTTATTTTCTGCAAATAACATTTTGCATTAGAAATAAGAGATTTGATATGGTCAGCTGTCCACATATATTACTCATGATTTTTGTATAGTTAGTAAATATGTATAGTGATAGTGTGTGATAGAAGAGCTTGCTTATAGCAAGATGACATTCACACCCCCAAATTATAAGGAAAGAGTCATTTGTTATAAGGTTATTATTTATTTTCATGTGTCTGTATTCCAGAACAAATTGATTTATACAAATGGGAGATCAGAATATGATGCATGAACATGATTAAAGCAAGAATCTCATGGTAGTCCAGGATGAGAGCCATGAGGCTAGATTCTCAGAATAAGGCATAGCTTAGGATCAGGAGATATTTTAGGATCAAGGAAGCAGTAGCAAACAAACTACCCTTCTTCCTTATCAGTGGTTGTTTGTTCTTACTCCTTTACAGCAAAACAAATATGACTGTCTGTATTAATCCTGTCAAAAAGTCAGCTATTTTTTTAACTCATCCATTAATACATTTTCATTAAATATACAGCTATAGATAAATTCACAGTTTATAAGCATGCATCTCTATGAAACCTCATAAAATTAGTATCAAGAAACAGATCATTTGCCCTCTGCATATTTTTTTTTTTAATTTAGGCTTACTCAAACTCTTTACACTTACTCAAATTCTTCCTCTACCCTTTAATACTTCTGTTATTTATTGCTTCATGCATTCTGCCTATTTCAAAATCTGCTTTTGAGTTCTATTTCTGGTACTAACTACCTGACCATGTCCATATATCATTAGTGAATTTCTGGTAGAGAGAACTTTTGGGGAACAATGATTTATCAGCATTCCTCTTAGGCAATGTTATTATATATTATTTTGTTCATTTAAAACTAGCCATTGCCAGAGACTATCCTAGAAGCTCTAATTGCAGTTTATCCACCAAGCATGCAGTGTAGTTTCAAATATTCCTTAAAACACAATTCATAAATGTTCTATTGTTTACTGTTCTTTTCAGTGCTATGAAGAAGTGCAAAGTTGAAGACCAGTTTAAAATGGAGGGTTTAACCTACTCTGGAGATCCAAGAAAGACTACAAAAGGTAACATTTAAGTAGAGGCCTAAAGGGTTAATAGACTTCAGGTACAAAGTTTCTGTATATATGTTTGTGTTTTATGTTTGTGTTTTTTTTGTGTGTGTGAATATTTGGGGGTTGTGGAAGTAGGAATGTAGTCATAACCTATTCATCAAGAGAAAAATTTTTATATGATTAAAACATATAATGTAAAAGAAGTAGTAGTAAAATATAAGGCCTGCAAAGTAGAAAGCAACAGGATTTGGGACTATATGATCTGAGAGCACTGGAAACACAATTGCAGAATTTAATCGAGTTAGTGAAATGTACATTTGTCACTTTTTGACATTTATCAAAATTTCAAGCTCTATTATATTTTGAAATTATGTGTGTATATATATATGCATATGTAATTAGTACATATCATATTTCATAGACTTTAAACTTCATGGAGGTTAAGATCATTTGCATCCTGTTCACTAAGGGATTTCCTGTTTCCATTAGAGGACTTGGGAAAGAGAAAATACTCACTGAACAATTCATGGAAAAAATGAATAATAATAAAATAGTCTTCTGACTAGGAGACTAGTAAAGTATTAAACAAGTGGGTTTATATGTGGAGTCATGAACTAGAATGGGTAGAAAGCTTTTTGGAGGCCAGGCTTGGAATCATGTTTACAGTTTTGGGGTTTTGTTTTGTTTTTTTAAATCTAATTGAGAAGATGTCAATTGCCTTAAGGGGTGATTTTAAATTATATTTGGAGCAGGTATCACCTGCACATAATACACAAACACATATTCTTAAGAATAAAAAAGCTATGGAATTTAGAATAAATACAAATTACTTATAATAGTCAACATGCCTTATGTAAGGTGTTGCTAAAGCTAGAGCCCTGTGGGCTGGATTTGGCAATTACTTACTTAATAAATAGAAGTATCTTAGATTTGGACTGCAGAAGGGGAAAAGAAAAATACTAAATTAACTGTATTTTGTGAATAATTAGATATGGCTAGTAAAAGAGGAGGGAGTCTATTAATTTTGTGTGCGTGTGTGCCAATCTACCCCACAGTACATTTGCGTAGTATAGGCTGTATTTCTTAGAAAGATGTTTATTCCTACACAAATCAACTGGAACCAAAATTAACATCACATAGAAGAGATAGAAGAGAAATCACAGATAACATTTCAAAGGGCAGAGAAGATTCCAATAGAAGAACCTAAAAGTGTGGCAAGCACTAAAATGTTTCTCTCTCTCTCTCTTTTTTTTTTTTTTTTTTTGGTCCATGCTGCCCTTCTTGGCATGAAAAACTTCCTTGATAAGGGGTGAAACTCATGCCCCCACCTTGAGAGTGTGAAGTATTAATTACTGGGCCACCAGGGAAACTCTACTAAAATTTTTCTATAGAGCATTCTTTGTGAGATAACTAAACTGTCTCATTAGGATAATTAGCCTATCTGTCTAGGGCTAATTACAGGAGGAGGTGATCAAAACCGTTCCCAAGAAAAAGAAATGCAAAATTGCAAAATGGCTGTCAATTAGCTAAGAAAAGAAGAGAAGACAAAGCCAAAGGAGAAAAGGAAAGTTATACCCATCTGAGTGAAGAGTTCCAGAGATCAGCAAGGAGAGACAATAAAGCCTTTTAAAGTGAAAAATACAAATAAATAGAGGAGAACAATAAAATGGGAGAGACTAGAGATCTCTTAAAGAAGATCAGAGATACCGAGAGAACATTTCATGCAAAGATGGGCCCAATAAAGGACAGAAACAGTATGGACTTAACAAAGCAGAAGATATTAAGAAGAGGTGACAAGAATACACAAAAGA
Organism: Bubalus bubalis; assembly: GCF_019923935.1. NCBI lineage: Eukaryota > Metazoa > Chordata > Mammalia > Artiodactyla > Bovidae > Bubalus > Bubalus bubalis. Next base: position 28,502,686 of record NC_059171.1, on the reverse strand, counting down.
ACTACCCAAAAAAGATCTTAATGACCTGGATAACCATGATGGTGTGATGACTCATCTAGAGCCAGACATCCTGCAGTGTAAAGTCAAATGGGCCTTAGGAAGCAACACTTACAAACAAAGCTAATGGAGGTGATGGAATTCCAGTTGAGCTATATCAAATCCTAAAAGATGATGCTATTAAAATGCTGCACTCAGTATGCCAACAAATTTGGAAAACTCAGCAGTGCCCACAGGACTGGAAAAGGTCAGTTTTAATTCAAATTCCAAAGAAAGGCAATGGCAAAGAATGTTCAAACTACTGCACAATTGCACCTATTTCACATGCTAGTGAAGTAATGCTCAAAATCCTTCAAACTAGGCTTTAACAGTATGTGAACCAAGAACTTCCAGATGTACAAGCTGGATTTAGAAAAGGCAGAGGAACCAGAGATCAAATTGCCAACATTCATTGGATCATAGAAAAAACTACAGAACTCTAGAAAAATATCTAATTCTGCTTCATTGGGGCTTCCCTGATATCTCAGTTGATAAAGAATCCACCTGCAATTCAGGAGACTCTGGTTTGATTCCTAGGTCCAGAAGATCCACTAGAGAAGGGATAAGCTACCCACTCCAGAATTCTTGGGCTTCCCTTATGGCTCAGCCAGTGAAGAATCCTCCTGCAATGTTGGAGACTTGGGTTCAGTCCCTGGTTTGAGAAGATCCCCTGCAGAAGCGAAAGATTACCTACTCCAGTATTCTGGCCTGGAGAATTCCATGGACTGTATTTCCCATGGGGTCAAAGACTAAGCGACTTTCACTTTCCTGCTTCATTGACTATACTAAAGCCTTTGAATGTGTAGATCACAACAAACTGTGGAAAATTCTTCAAGAGATGGGAATACTAGACCACTTTACCTGCCTCCTGAGAAACCTGAATGCAGTCAAGAAACAACAGTTAGAATCGCACATGGAACTACGGATTGATTCAAAATTAGGAAAGGAGTATATCAAGGCTGTATATTGTCACCCTGCTTGTTTAAGTTATATGCAGAGTACACCATGTGAAAGGTTGGGCTGGATGAGGCACAAGCTGGAATCAAGATTGACGGGAGAAATGTCAATAACTTCAGATATGCAGATGATATCAATCTTATGGCAAAAAGTGGAGAGGAACTAAAGAGTCTCTTGATGAAGGTGACAGAGGAGAGTGAAAAAGCTGGCAAAAGGTAAATATTTAAAAAATTAAGATCATGGCATCCTGTCCCATCACTTCATGACAAATAGATGGGGATACAATGGAAACAGTACAGACTTTATTTTCTTGAGCTCCAAAATCACTGTGGATGGTGACTTCAACCATGAAATTAAGACACTTACTCCTTGGAAGAAAAGCTATGACAGACCTAGACAGTGTATTGAAAGCAGAGACATTGTTGACAGAGATCCATCTAGTGAAAGCTATGGTTTTTCCAGTAGTCATGTAAGGATGTGAGTGCTGGAAAATAAAAAAGGCTGAGCGCTAAAGAACTGATGGTCTCAAACTGTGGTGGTGGAGAAGACCCTTGGGTTCCCTTGGACAGCAAGATCAAACCTGTGAATCCTACAGGAAATCAACTCTGAATATTCATTGGAAGGACTGATGCTGAAGCTGAAGCTCCAGTAATTTGGTTGCCTGATGCAAAGAGCTGACTCATTGGAAAAGACCCTGATTCTGCAAAAGATTGAAGGCAGGAGGTGAAGGGGTGACAAAGTATGAGATGGTTGGATGACATCACCAACTCAATGGATATGAGTCTGAGCAAGCTCTGGGAGATGGTGAAAGACAGGAAAGCCTAGCATGCTATAGTCCATAGGATCTCAAAGAGTCAGATACAACTGAGGGATTGCACATCAACAGCAAAGCCTATTAGTCTAGGGTCGGACACAAATGGGTTTGAACAGCAACAACAAAGCCTTTTAGTCTGGTGCTAGGTCATTAGTATGATGATGTCATTCATTTGTTTAGCTTAAGGGCAATCAATAAGGTAAAATTTAACTTAATATAGATTGCTCTTTGCTACATGTGCATCACTGTAAGGAGTCCAGTGGAGTAAAAGGTATGATATTAGCACCTTACCCTTAAAGGAACACATATATCTTTATAGAAATAATCTATATAAGATAAAACTTAGTGGTATACAAGTATGCTGCTGCTGCTGCTAAGTTGCTTCAGTCGTGTCCGACTCTGTGCGACCCCAGAGACAGCAGCCCACCAGGCTCCCCCGTCCCTGGGATTCTCCAGGCAAGAACACTGGAGTGGGTTGCCATTTCCTTCTTCAATGCATGAAAGTGAAAAGTGAAAGTGAAGTTGCTCAGTCGTGGTCGACTCTTAGTGACCCCAAGGACTGCAGCCTACCAGGCTCCTCCGTCTATGGGATTCTCCAGGCAAGAGTACTGGAGTGGGGTGCCATTGCCTTCTCAGTGCAAGTATAGCCGCATCTACATTGCAGAAAATGAGTGTTGTATAAGTTTAGAAGGAACTGTGGTATCCAGCTGTGAAAATTGAAATGAGGATGACTTCTGTAAAATTAACATCAAATGAGCTAGTATTCAATACATGTAAAGTATTCTGAATAGTTCTGGGACACACACTCTTTGTCAGAGTTAGCTCTTATGATTATTACTGTTAACCATGGACTGTGCTGAGCACTCCATATAGATTAATGCCTTTGATTTTCCTCTCCTATTAAAAGACTTCTAAGTGTACTCTGATCATCATTTTCAAAGAAGAATAAATAGTGGTCTAGATATTTAATAAGTAGTAGAAGCAGAATTTGATATCAGTGGACTTTGACTCAAGTGACTCACACTGTTTACAAAACATTTCTGACAGGACAAGTCGGTACTTTATTAAGTTGTACTTTTAAGGATAGGTGATATTTAAATTGGAGAACAAAGAAGTTCAGGATTTTCAATAAGACAGATTGATAAAAGATCAAACAATATAGACATTTTAAAGTATATTTACGAGACTTTGCATTTCTTTTAATTTAGAGTTTATTGTTTAAGTTGAATAAAGGTAGAAAATAAAACTAGAAAATTAAGCTGTGGCCAATTTTGGAATCCTTGAAAACAAAGCAAGGTATTATAATGAATGCCTTTATAAATTTTGTATGTAGAATTCTTCAAACTGATTATTTTCTTTAAAGCTTCATTTTTGTTAGTATTCCTATTTTTAAAAAGGAATATTAGATATATTTCATATTTGGGAACTTTACACAATACTTAAATCTGAAGGTGTAAAGTGTCTGGAAATCTACCTTGTGCTCAGTCACTCAGTTGTGTCCGACTCTTGTGACGCCAAGGACAGTAGGCTGCCAGGCTCTTCTGTGCATGGGATTCTTCAGGCAAAAATGCTGGAGTAGGTTGCCATTTCCTTCTCCAGGGCAAATCTTCCTTACTTGCAAGTTAACAAGTTAGCCTGCCACAGTTTCACATACATATAGTAAGAAAGAAAATAAGACTCTTCAGTCAGAAAAGTGTTTATTACTCACAGAATAAAGGAGCAGCCCGATCAGTAGTGTTATTTGGGTGTTCAGGAGGAGGAGCAGATATTTAACTGCACATGTAGTGACTGAAGCAGGAGCCAGGAATACTAAACTTAGGAGACTGGTCTTTTATAGGGCTCCTGTCTGTCCTGCCCTTTAGAGAGAAAGTTTATTAGTTACTTGAAATGCAAAAAAAAAAAAAAAAAAGAAAGAAAAATTCTCCAGGGGAATGTTGGAAGGCATCTGTATTTATGACCCTAGAATGTGTCTAGGAAGGTACCTGGGGTTAGCCAAACTGTCAGGTTAGAGGCAAGTCCTCCAAATTGTCAAGTCTGCCTGAGAATTCTGACATTTAAACTGGGAACAAAGGTAAAAGCTACAACCAATGAGCAGTAAATTTAAATTATATGATGGATTATCATGAATATGAATTAGTGAAATTTTTGAGAAGTTGTTAAATAAAGTTACCAATATTTTCCTACAGTACTATGACATGTAATAGAACTTTTTGGCAAAGTTAAAGAATGAGTAGACATAAATGAAAGAAAAGGATTCTGATATCAACTGCAGGTTTGTTTGTTCTTTTTTTTTTTCTTTTTGCCCCAAGAACCCTCATGTTTTTGTTTTTAATTTGCCAGAAACAGAAATTACTGAAAACAGTTACACTGATTATAAGGAAAGAACATACATTAAAATCAGCCAAAGGAGGAAACAGAAAGGGAAAAGTCAGGGAGGCCTCCAAACAAGAATTTTACATCATGCTCAGAATGTGTCATCCTCCTAACATCATGTGTGACAGTAATCTCGAGGTAGTGCCAATCTGTGGAGTTGACCTGAACTTCAGTTTCCAGGTATAAAACTTATTTATTTTATTGACAAGTTAACTAAAATAATCTTCAAACATATACTTTGAATTAATGTAGAAAGTATGTCCCCTTAAATATATGTTGGACTATAAAAGCATGTCACACATACTTTTTCATAGTGAATTCTCAATGCACAGCCATATGACAGGTGAATCCATGTATGAATAATCAGTTTAGAATAGAATAATAGCTCAGTGAGAAGAGTATCATTATGTGTAAAATCCTAAGATGTGGATTGTGAAAAGAAACAGGACACGTTTTTGGTTCGACAGTGGGTTCTATTCGAAAAAGGAACGTGCATGTATATGTGCGTGTGTTTGTATCAGGTGAGACAATGAATTTTTTGGAGAATCAGATGCAAACAAAACATATTTCAAGTAAATTTACAAGTTTAGGGCAGAGATATAAAGAATTTTCTCAGAAATAATTTAAACACACTTAAAAACTAATATTAAAAATGTAAATTCACTGTGAAAAAAATTTAAAACAAATAATATTGTTCTGATTTACATAAACAAGATTATAGTTTTAAGGATTTTTTACTGTTAATGACCGTCACTTCATTTGAGTGTACATTTTTAACTTTCCAAATAGGCTCAGGATTGTGCTAGTTTTTGAAAAGTTCAGAAAAGTGAATAAGTTATTTAAACAATTAAATATTATACAAAGTAAATAATAAGAAAAATGTGCTCTTGTGAAGAAGAAAAATGATGTAGTTTTATATAAATACAGCTAAACTAATTCAAGAGAATTCACATTCTAAACAATAAAAGTAAAGCCAATAGAATAGTACATACTTTAATCAAATTACTGTGCTCACTATTTACATAATGCCAAACAGTTTTTTCTTACAATACATTAAAAATCAAATGGACTGAATAAACTATTTTTTCTTCTAAAGTGTTTTTCAAGCACAAAATGTTATCATTCTTCTCTCCTACTGCGTAGGAAATTCTGGAAAGATAACAACACGTCATTTGCCGCCTAAAAATGTGCAACTCTCTAATACAATGATAAAGCAATAGAAAGTGAAAATCAAGCCAAGTGGAAGAGGAGCACCTATAAAAATTCCTTGAATATACCCATAGAAACATAATTTTCTAACTATGTTTTGTTGTTTTGCTCAGTTGAGGTTTTCAATAGCTGCCTATTTCAGTAGCTGCCTATATAAATTAGCAAATAGAGAAAACAATTTTTTGACTAATATACAACCACTCTTATGTAAAATCCACAATAAACTCACAGTGTTTAGGAATAACATTTTCCCCCTTGATGTCATCTATAATTACAATAGATTTAACTTTGCTTTATTGACATACATTTTTCTTGCTCTGTTATTACAAATCCAAGACATTGCCTTCTCTATTGAAAGGAAAAATGGCCATAATCTTAATTGTAATCATTTGAAGAATTCATCAAAATTACTTATGTTTATTCTATTTGTGTTAAAATTAGACACAATAATAGCATAAGCAATACCTTTCTTCAGTGTCTTCATCTATCATATTCTTATTCTCTCTTCACAAAGACTTTTGAATATCAATTATCTTTTTTTTTTATTTTATTTTATTTTTAAACTTTACATAATTGTATTAGTTTTGCCAAATATCAAAATGAATCCACCACAGGTATACATGTGTTCCCCATCCTGAACCCTCCTCCCTCCTCCCTCCCCATACCATCCCTCTGGGTCGTCCCAGTGCACCAGCCCCAAGCATCCAGTATCATGCATCGAACCTGGACTGGCAACTCGTTTCATACATGATATTTTACATGTTTCAATGCCATTCTCCCAAATCTTCCCACCCTCTCCCTCTCCCACAGAGTCCATAAGACTGTTCTATACATCAGTGTCTCTTTTGCTGTCTTGTACACAGGGTTATTGTTACCATCTTTCTAAATTCCATATATATGCATTAGTATACTGTATTGGTGTTTTTCTTTCTGGCTTACTTCACTCTGTATAATAGGCTCCAGTTTCATCCACCTCATTAGAACTGATTCAAATGTATTCTTTTTAATGGCTGAGTAATACTCCATTGTGTATATGTACCACAGCTTTCTTATCCATTCATCTGCTGATGAACATCTAGGTTGCTATCAATTATCTTGTGCGTCCATTCTGGTTGAGTGAATTTAGATTTACAACTAGGTTTCTCAAAAAGCAGTCTATTCCTGTAGACTCAATTACTGGCTTATATTTACTTATCCAGTAAGGTGATTTGTGTTCCTCATCATTGATATCTTCAGTCCAAAGTATAGACTTATTAATCAATTGCACAGATTTCTTAGTCACATTTACGCTATTGTTCTCTGAACTGCCTTCGTTTCTGAAAACATATTCTCTCTCAGATTCCATAATTTTGTTAATTCAGTATTTTGCCACCAATCTATCCATTGGTCATTCAACAATAAATGTTCTTAAGACTAATATAGATTTTCTATTCTTAAATAGAAGAGACAGAAAGAACAGAATTTTATAGATAAAAATTATTACTTCCATGATAGAAATAAATGTCTAATACTAATCAGGTATAGAGATGACACTTTGTACAGATGGGAGTTGTAGTCATGGTTATGGATGAAAGTAAAGATTTCCTGGAGGGTACAGTACACGAGTTAAGAATTAAAAATGAGTAGGCAGTATTATTTTTGCACTTCCTTGTGGCCTACAAAATTTCTTCTGAAAAGTCAGCTGATAATCATCTGGGAGTTCCTTTGTAACTATCTCGTTGTTTTTCTATTGTTGTTTTAAATATTCTTTCTTTATCCTTAATTTTGCTATTTTAATTGCATTGGGTCTTGTTGTGAATCTCTTTGGATCAACCTTGTCTGAGACTGTGATTTCTGGACCTGCATGTCTGTTTCCTTTCACAGGTTAGGGATATCTTCAGCTAATATTTCGTCAAATGTATTTTATGCCCTTTCCTCTATCTTCTCTTTTTGGGACCCCTATAATGTGAGTGTTAATGTGCATGATGTTTTCTCATAGTTCTCTTAAAATGTCCTCATTTTTTTAATCTTTTTTTTTTCTTTTATCTGTTCATCTGGGATAATTTCTAGGACTCTGTCTTCCACTTTAATGATTCATTGTTCTTTATTCTCTAATCTACTGTTGACTTCTTCTAGTGCATTTTAAATTTCATTATTATATTCTTCAGCTCTGTTTTGTGCATTTTCATATTTTCTAACTTTTTGTTAAACATCTCAATGTAGTCATCTATTCTTCTCCTGAGTCTGCTGAGAATGTTTTGATCACTAACTTGAATTTTTATCAGGAAGATTGCTTATCTCAATTTAGTGCTTCTGGGGTTTTATCTTATTTCCTTTGCTGGAAAATATTTCCCTGTTATCTCATTTTGCCTCATTCTACATTGGTTACACTTTCTGATCTTGGAGAAATGACCTTATGTGGAAGATGTCCTGTTGCTGCTGCTACATCACTTCAGTCGTGTCTGACTTTGTGTAACCCCATAGACAGCAGCCCACCAGGCTCCCCCATCCCTGGGATTCTCCAGGCAAGAACACTGGAGTGGGTTGGGGCCTAGCAAAATACTCCCTCTGTTCATCAGAGTTAATACTCTAGGAGTGCCTCCTCTCTGAGCTCTTAGGGCACTTTTTTGTGGTGGGACTGACTACTGTGGGAATGCTGGTGCATGGGGTAGATCCCTACTGCTTGGCTTCTAGGCTATGTCTAATGCTTAGGCCACTGGCAACGGTGGGTGCAGTTGGGTCCTGTGTTGACTACCTGCTGGTCTCAGAGACTGCTAGAGCTTTGATGCCCCACTGGTGGATGGGGCTAGAGCCTAAGATGGGGTCCCAGGACTGGTGCTGGTCCACTGGTGGAAAAGACCATGTCCTAAGGTGGCTAGTTTTCAGGCCCCTAAGAGTCCCAAAGCTGGTACCAGCCCACTGGTTGGCAGTGGTGCAATTCATCCCTGATAAGCTAAAGGGAGAACTCTAAAATGGCACTTCCCAGCCCCAGTGTCCTTGATGTAGAATGTGATCCCCAAAATGGCTATTGTCTGTGTCCCCAGGAGGCTCTCTAAGATCAGTAAGTGTGCCTGACCCAGGTTCCTTTCAGACTAATGCTCCTGTGCTGGGTCTTGGTGCATGTGAGGTTTTCACATGTGCTCTTTAAGAGCAGTCTGTTTCCTACAGCCTTTTTCTGTTTCCTACAGTAGGAATGAGAATGCAAGTTCCACTGGCCTTCAAAGCAAGATATCTGGGGGCTTGTATTCCTGGTGCATAATCCCGGGTCTGGGAAGACTGATGTAAGGTTTGGATCACTCTCTCTTTTAGGGGGAACTTCTGCAGTTGCGATTATCCCTTTGTTTCTGGGCTGCCTACCCAGGGTCTTGACTATACCGCATCTGTGACTTCTGGGGGCCTGACAATTATAAAAGTGGTGGGTGTTAATATTGGAAGATATTTAGACTCTTTAGGGGTGAGATAAATAAAATTGGAGTCCCCCAGGTATGTTGAACCTACGTATTTTTCAACAGGATCCTAAAGACTATAGCCTTAAAGTTAAATGAAATAGAGATAGGAAATCACCTCTATAGGAACTATCTCAATCTACACAGTAACTTAAGATGATCTGGTACTGGTACTTCCCTTAGACTCCTGGAAATGTAAATGTTTTCTGTATGCACCTATTATCCAAGACCTGGAATATATAGCATTAGAATTCCCATGGACAGAAGAGCCTGGTGGGCTATAGTCCATGGGGTCACAGAGAGTCAGACAGGACTGAGTGACCAAGCACAGCCCAGACCTCAGTTTAAAATAACCAAGCTTTCTAAGATATGAGAAAACAAAAGAAACAAGTAAAATTGAATAGTTACATAGTATTCTAACAACTGAAGTTGAGAAACCTTAACAATGTAACTATGCTTAATATGTTTCAACAAATAAGACATAATTTTATAAAAAATATTATTTAAAAAAAGCACAGGACTTTCTGATTTCTACTTCCATATATGAGGGTTGGAAGTTACTCCATTCTAACATCAAGTAAAATTCTAAGCAGACTGAAAAACCAACTCTTCTCAGAACCATAAGAGAAGTGTGGTCACAGGGGAAACGTTCACCCCCAAGATTAAAGAGACAGGTGAATATAGGAAATCACAGAACTCCTGAACAGAGATTCCCCAGCAGAAACTGCTATGGGAACCAGTGTTCTTTCTGTAATTGATAAACTCCTGGAGGCTCACTCTGGACAACAGTGAGAATTAAGACTCCAGGGGAACCCAGTCAGATGGGAGTGCCTTGCAATATTGCAAGATTTGTCTCCAGGAATTCTACTAAATTCCCACAGTAAATAATGGAGAAAAATTTCCTCAGACTTTCTTCCAGTGGAAGGGGAAAAGAGCTATTATAAGATACATTAGAGCATTCTGTTCTTAACAAGGCCTGCCTTCACGGAAAGTTAATCAGAACCTAACCAGTTGGGGAATTATCAGACCCTAAATGATCTAGGGAAGTAAAGTGCTCAAGTCCAGCTCACTCTTGTCAAATATGGATTAAAAGTAAATGGATGGGGAAAAAAAATATATGATGCTCAGTTCAGTTCAGTTCAGTTCAGTCGCTCAGTCGTGTCCAACTCTGCAACTCCATGAATTGCAGCACGCCAGGCCTCCCTGTCCATTACCAAATCCCAATGCTAACACTAATCAAAAGAAAATGGAATAGCTCTAATAACTGCAGAGAAGACATCAAAGACAAGTTATCAGGGGGGAAAAAAGTACATTATATAATGGTAGTAAGCTAAATTCTCCAAGAAGTCATAACAGTTCTTAACATGTAAGCACCTAGCAACAGAGCCATAAACTTCATTTGGCAAAAGTTGATAGAACTTCAAAGAAACAGAGTAACTCAGTATCATATTTGGAAACTTCAACACACCTGTCTCAGCTCAGTTTAGTTGCTCAGTCATGTCCAACTTTTTGTGACCTCATGGGCTGCAACATGCCAGGCTTCCCTGTCCATCACCAACTCCCTGAGCTTCCTGAACTCATGTCCATTGCATTTGTGATGTCATCCAACCATATCATCCTCTGTTGTCTCCTCCTCCTGCCTTCAATCTTTGCCAGCATCAGGGTCTTTTCTAATCAGTCAGTTCTTCCCATTAAGTGGCCAAAGTATTGGAGTTTCAGCTCCAGCATCAGCATCAGTCCTTCCAATGAACATTCAAGACTGATTTCCCTTAGGATAGACTGGTTGGATCCCCTTGCAGTCCAAGGGTATCTCAAGAGTTTTCTCCAACAACACAGTTCAAAAGCATCAATTCTTCAGCGCTCACCTTTCTTAATGGCCCAGCGCTCACTACCACACCTGTCTTAGAAATGGACAGATCCAGTGAGCAGAATATTAGTCTCTTCCATGGCAAAAGACTTGGACTGGGAAGTATAGTTTTTCATTCAGTGTGTAAATATTGAGTCTTTCTTTCTCAGTAACTTTTATTTCTTGGCCACATCTTCATTTTATCTTAAAAGCTCTGGGTTTGGAGAAAATTGTTCTTAGTTGGATGTGGATTTCTGAATGTGAGCGCTTGGGCCCTGGTAGCCAGGGGACACATCTGTGGAGCACTCAGCCTTATTTGTGATACACTTACAGCTGAATATGGTGTTTTACTTTGTGTGAATAGTTAGTATATTCTATTAAAGTTGTGAAACATGAAAAAAAAAGTTGTTTTAATTTGCATTTCCCTGATGATAGATGATGTGGAGGAGCATCTTTTCATGTGCTTATTTGCCATCTGTATATTTTCTTTGTAAAGTGGTTTCAATAAACCGGAGGCTATGCATGTAGGAGAGCAGGGAGGCTATGGAAAATCATCATTTCTACCTCTCAATTTTGTTGTAAATCTTGCAAATCTAAAACTGCTCTTAAAAAAAAAAGGTAAAGTCTTAAAAAAGAGAACAAATCAAACAAAACATATTAAAAAAAGAAACATGAGTTTGACAGATGATTTTTATACTATATTTACCACAACTTCTCAAGAAAACTTGAAAAGTAAAAGGACAACATTGAACACAGAGGGGGAAAGTAAAAAATGTAAAGCTAATAGAAGATATAGTGTGTATTGGTCTATTAGGTTTGCTGCAGTAAAACACCACTTAGATTGGATATCTTAACAGAAATTTATTTCTCACATTCTGGAGCCTAAAATTTCCAGATCAAGATGTTGGCAGTTTTGGTCTCTCCTTAGCTTGCAGATGGCCACCTACTCACTGGGTCCTCACATGACACCAGAAGAAAAGCCTCCTATGTATATTATATTAAAGTATTTGAGAGTCAAAGCAAATATAAAATTTAAAAATCAACCACAGGACAAAAATACATATATTACCTTAAAATAACCAGAAATTATACTGATAACATCCTTCTCTACAGAAAAAGTAGATGCCAGAAAAAGCAGGGGTAGTTTTAATATATCAAAGTAAAATAAGAATTGTCTTTTCAGTAAACATATCCTTCAAGAGTAAAGTATAATACATATAAGTGAGTAAGTAAGTGAAAGTCACTCAGTCGTGTCCAACTCTTTATGACCCTATAGACTGTAACCCACCAGGCTCCTCTGTCCATGGAATTATCTAGGCCAGAATACAGGAGTGGGTTGCTATTTTCTTCTCCAGGGGATCTTCCCAAATCAGGGATCAAACCCAGGTCTCACATATTGCAGGCAAATTATTTACCATATGAGCAACCAGGGAAGCCCATCAGTTCAGTTCAGTCGCTCAGTCATGTCCAACTCTTTCCGACCCCATGAACTGCACCACGCCAGGCCTCCCTGTCCATCACCAACTCCTGAAGTCCACCCAAACTCATGCCCTCGAGTCGGTGATGCCATCCAGCCATCTCATCCTCTGTCATCCCCTTCTCTTCCTGCCTCCAATCCCTCCCAGTATCACAGTCTTTTCCAATGAGTCAACTCTTCGCACGAGGTGGCCAAAGTATTGGTGGAGTTTCAGCTTTAGCATCAGTCCTTCCAAAGAACACCAGGACTGATCTCCTTTAGAATGGACTGGTTGGTTCTCCTTGCAGTCCATGGGACTCTCAAGAGTCTTCTCCAACACCACAGTTCAAAAGCCTCAATTCCTCAGCGTTCAGCTTTCTTCACAGTCCAACTCTCACATCCATACATGACTACTGGAAAAACAATAGGCTTAACTAGACAGACATTTGTTGGCAAAGTAATGTTTCTGCTTTTGAATATGATATCTAGGTTGGTCATAACTTTCCTACCAAGGAGTAAGCATCTTTTAATTTCATGGCTGCAGTCACGATCTGCAGTGATTTTGGAGCCCAGAAAAATAAAGTCTGACACTGTCCACTGTTTCCCCATCAATTTCCCATGAACTGATGGGACCAGATGCCATGATCTTCGTTTTCTGAATGTTGAGCTTTAAGCCAACTTTTTCACTCTCCTCTTTCACTTTCATCAAGAGGCTTTTTTGTTCCTCTTCACTTTCTGCCATAAGGGTGATGTCATCTACATATCTGTGGTTATTGATATTTCTCCTGGCAATCTTGATTCCAGCTTGTGCTTCTTCCAGTCCAGCATTTCTCATGATGTACTCTGCATAGAAGTTAAATAAGCAGGGTGACAATATACAGCCTTAACATACTCCTTTTCCTATTTGGAACCAGTCTGTTGTTTCATGTCCCGTTCTAACTGTTGCTTCCTGACCTGCATACAGGTTTCTCAAGAGGCAGGTCAGGTGTTCTGGTACTCCCATCTCTTTCAGAAGTTTCCACAGTTTATTGTGATCCACACAGTCAAAGGCTTTGGCATAGTCAATAAAGCAGAAATAGATGTTTTTCTGGAACTCTCTTGGTTTTTCGATGATCAAGCAGATGTTGGCAATTTGATCTCTGGTTCCTCTGCCTTTTCTGAAACCAGTTTGAACATCTGGAAGTTCACGGTTCATGTATATCTGAAGCCTGGCTTGGAGAATTTTGAGCATTACTTTACTAACCTGTGAGATGAGTGCAATTGTGTGGTAGTTGGAGCATTCTTTGGCATTGCCTTTCTTTGGGATTGGAATGAAAACTGACGTTTTCCAGTCCTGTGGCCACTGCTGAGTTTTCCAAATTTGCTGGCATATTGAGTGCAGCACTTTCACAGCATCATCTTCCAGGATTTGAAATAGCTCAACTGGAATTCCGTCACCTCCACTGGCTTTGTTTGTAGTGCTGCTTTCTAAGGCCCACTTGACTTCACATTCCAGGATGTCTGGCTCTAGGTGAGTGATCACACCATCATGATTATCTGGGTCATGAAGATCTTTTTTTGTACAGTTCTTCTGTGTATTTTGCCACCTCTTCTTAATATCTTCTGCTTCTGTTAGGTCCATACCATTTCTGTCCTTTATCAAACCCATCTTTCTTAACCCATCTTTCATATATATATTAGGGAAGCCCATAATACATATATTATGTGGCAAACAAAATCCAAGGGAATATGTTTTATAGACTTGTCCATAAGGAAATTGAAATAAATAGCAAATATGTAGATATAAATTGAGTATTGATTGGACTTAAAAAAACCTTTTATGTGTTTTCAAAGACACAGGTGAAAATACTTGTAGTGTATCAGATTTGACAAGGTATATGAATTTATGGATTTAAAGTATTACAGAGTTTTTGTATTATCTGAAAAGTTAAATAACAATATGTATTAGATTTTTAAAACTAATGCTTCATGTTTAAATGCTATTGTAATCATTTAAAGAATGAATCTTTTTATGAACAGTCTCTTTGTATGAAACCTTTTGTATGAAAGACTGCTGCTAAACCTACTTGACCTTCTGAGTAGATAGTTCATATTTTTCATTTCAGAGTCATCAAACGTTTGAGAATTTTGTGGTTTGTGTTTGATGTCATATCCAAGAACCCATTGCCAAATCATAAAAGCCCAAGCAACAAATTTGGAGGCCTTAATCCACAATTTTTAATCACATTAGTAGAATGAATGATTAAAAATAATCACATGGTCATTTCAGTTGATAAAAAAACATTTGACAAAACCAGAACTCTTATATGTGGTATGATATGATATATGTTATGATATGTGATAGAAATACCTAACAATATAGGAATAGGAAGTAATTTCCTCAACCTGATAAAAGGAATTTAGTGAAAACCCTACAGCTAACATTATAATTCCACCCCAGTACTCTTTCCTGGAAACTCCCATGGACGGAAGAGCCTGGTAGGCTGCAGTCCATGGGATCGTGAAGAGTCAGACATGGCTGAGCAACTTCACTTTCACTTTTCACTTTCATGCACTGGAGAAGGAAATGTCAACCCACTCCAGCATTTTTGCCTGGAGAATCCCAAGGACAGGGGAGCCTGGTGGGCTGCCGTCTATGGCGTCACACAGAGTCAGACACAACTGAAGCGACTTAGCAGCAGCAGCAGCAGCATTATATTCAGGGCTTCCCAGGTGACTCAATGATAAAGAATCCCCTGGCCATTACAGGAAACACTGGAGATATGGGTTAAGTCCCTGGGTTGGAAAGATCCCTTGGACTAGGAAATGACAACCCATCCAGTATTCTTGCCTGGGGAATCCCATTGGCAGAGGAACCTGGTGAGTTGGAGCCTGTGGGGGTTACAAAGATTCGGACAAGTCTGAACAACTGAACATACACGGGTACAACGTTATATTCAATGGCGTAAAACTAGAAGGCTTCCAAACAGTAAGAATAAGACAAAGCTGAAGTAGCTATATTAATTTTAGAAAAAAACAGATTTCATAATTTAGCAGACTACTGGGGCTAAAGAGGGCATTGCATTATGAAATGTGTCAGCTCTCTGAGAGGACATAAAAACTCTAAGCATTTATGTGTCTGACAAGATAGATCAATATCCATGAGACAGAGACTGATCAAACAGTGAGACAAAATACTATGTACTGTTACAGTGGATTATATCATTATTACACTAGTCTGAGAGTTTACTGAGTACCTTGCTGTTATTGTTGTTTAATTGGACACTTTTGCAACCCCCTGGGCTGTAGCCCAACAGGGTCCTCTGTCCAGGGGATTTCCCAGGCAAAAATACTGGAGTGAGTAGCCACCTTCTTCTCCAGGGGATCTTCCTGACCCAGGGATCAAATCTAAGTCTCCAGCATTTCCTGCATTGACATGCAGGTTCTTTAGCATTGAGCCACCGAGGAAGCCCTACTGATAATCATTAAAATTGTCATATGAATTACAGGTTATTGATATTCCCATTTTACAGACAATTAAAAGGAGCCACAGGGAAGTTAAGCATGGCCCTAGCAGTCAGCTAGTGATCTGGGTAATATGTGTTAGCATCTAACTGCTATGAAACAAACTATTTAGAAAAATCCTTTGATAAAAATAACATAAGTAAGAAACTGCCTAGTCTGAATTTCTGTGTCTTTAGTTTTAGAAAGGGCTTATTCAGTAACTTTAAAGGAAATAAGAGTAACTTGAAGACTGAGTATCATGCATATGTTAAATCTAACCACACCCCTTGGAATTTGCTGGCCATTCCAGTGGTGAAGAAAACTTCCCATACAGGGGGTGCAGGTTCAATCCCTGATCAGGGGGTGTATGACCCACATGCCTCGCAGCCAAAAAAAAAAAGAAAGAAAAAAACACATAAAACAAAAGCAATGTTGTAACAAATTCAGTAAAGACTATAAAAATGGTCTACATGAAAAAAAAATTTAAATAAATAAACACATCCCTCATATTTTGGACTGCACAAATTTTGGAGGTCTGTTATGGAATTCATGAAGAATTGTTTGTTTGACCATGTGTGTAGAATTTGTTGATTTTGATTGGTTGACTGTTAAAGGCTCTGGTGGCATTTAGAAATATTGAGTGGGTAATGGAAATTCAGAGCCAAGTTGAATGGTCAGGCCTGAAAATACTGTTTTGAATTTTCCCCACCTATTCTTAAATTCATGGAAATATTAACTTTTTCAGAAGACAAATGTAAAATAAAAGTTAAGGGCCATGTTTCAGCATCTTCTGGGAAAACAACACTTAAGGAAGGAAGGAAGGTGTATGTAAATAGTATGGCAAAAGAAAGGAGGATTTCTATAAAGTTTAGGATAAGAAGCCACAAAAAAGCAGACTTTTAGGATGAAATGGAAGAATGTCTTCGTTCAGTGCTTCAGAGAAGGAAAGTTTAAGAGCAGAAAATTACAGTTATGGTTGGCTCTAACACCCTCAGTTACAACCTGGAATCAAGATTGCCAGGAGAAATATCAATAACCTCAGATATGCAGATGACACCACCCTTATGGCAGAAAGTGAAGAGGAACTCAAAAGCCTCTTGATGAAAGTGAAAGTGGAGAGTGAAAAAGTGGGCTTAAAGCTCAACATTCAGAAAACGAAGATCATGGCATCTGGTCCCATCAGTTCATGGGAAATAGATGGGGAAACAGTGGAAACAGTGTCAGACTTTTATTTTTCTGGGCTCCAAAATCATTGCAGATGGTGACCGCAGCCATGAAATTAAAAGACGCTTACCCCTTGGAAGGAAAGTTATGACCAACCTAGATAGCATATTCAAAAGCAGAGACATTACTTTGCCAACAAAGGTCCGTCTAATCAAGGCTATGGTTTTTCCAGTAGTCATGTATGGATGTGAGAGTTGGACTGAAGAAAGCTGAGTCCTGAAGAATTGAGGCTTTTGAACTGTGGTGTTGGAGAAGACTCTTGAGAGTCCCTTGGACTGCAAGGAGATCCAACCAGTCCATTCTGAAGGAGATCAGCCCTGGGTGTTCTTTGTAAAGAAAGATGCTAAAGCTGAAACTCCAGTACTTTGGCCACCTCATGCAAAGAGTTGACTCATTGGAAAAGACTGTGATGCTGGGAGGGATTGGGGGCAGGAGGAGAAGGGGAGGACAGAGGATGAGATGGCTGCGTGGCATCACTGACTCGATGGACATGAGTTTGAGTGAACTCCTGGAGTTGGTGATGGACAGGGAGGCCTGGCGTGCTGCAATTCATGGAGTTGCAGAGTTGGACATGACTGAGCGACTGAACTGAACTGAACACCCTCAATTATCCTAAAGTAAGGAGAGAATCTTCTGCTTCTGTTAGGTCCATTACTTTGCCAACAAAGGTCCATATAGTCAAAGCTATGTTTTTTCCAGTAGTCACATACAGATGTGAGAGTTGGACCATAAAGAAAGCTGAGTGCTGAAGAATTGATGCTTTTGAACTGTGATGTTGGAGAAGACGCTTGAGAGTCCCTTGGACTGCAAGGAGATCCAACCAGTCCATCCTAAAGGAAATCAACCTTGGATATTCATTGGAAGGACTGATGGTAAAGCTGAAGTTCCATTACTTTGGCCACCTAATACAAAGAGCCAATTCATTGGGAAAAACCCTGATCCTGGGAAAGGTTGAAAGCAGGGAGAGAACAGGAACAACAGAGGAAAAGACAGATGGCATCACTGACTCAATGGACATAAGTTCGAGCAAGCTCCAGGGTATGGTGAAGGACAGGGAACCCTGCCTGGCATGCTGCAGTCCATGGGGTCACAGAGTCCAGACACAACTGAGCAACTGAACAACAAAGGAGAGAATGCAGAGTGGGGGCTGTGAGAAAAGAGCAACAGTCAGTATAAGCTACTCTTGTGTGAAAACAGACTGAAAATAAAGAAAATTCAGTAGCTGAAAGGAGGTGCAAATTGGAGCAGCTTCAGCCTATTTAGTTTTCAACCGTCAGTTTGTGATTGTTGTTATACAGCATTTTATTGGATCCCTTGTCTTAATTTTATAAATATTATCATCACGGGGAGAGAAAACTTCATATTCAGTGCAATATTGGCAATATGAGAAGACTACAAATTAGCCACAGTTGAATGTTACAGAAATACTTAACTCAGCTGTCCTCTGAGAAAAAAAACAAATGAATCCTAACCTCCCTTATACCCCTGCCAAGTGGAATTCTGGAGCATTTATGGTACTTATAAGGGTTCTTCTTCCTGAAACAATGCCATTGCTAAATGACTGCTTCTATTAAATGAATTCCTAAGGTTTCTTTATGTAGGCATATCAAGGGAAAGCATGTAAAATTGCATTATAGTGCTACAGAATTATAATCTTTATAGAAACATAAAAGAAAAAGCAAATGTTTATAATACAAATTTGTTCCGTCTTTTTGAGCCTTTACAACGAGTATAAAGTGCCTTATTTACAAACATTTCAAATTTGTATTCTTAATCTAGGAGCTCAGTAACTAGAAAAATCATTACATTTGGAATTTGTTGTTTGATACCACATTACATTTTGTACTTCCTACATATAGCAACATTAGTTATTTTTGCTTGCATGTTGATATAATAGTTTTAACTAATATTTATGTCTAGAAGATGATGTTAAATATGTCTGTGCACTATTTCACACTTAATACACTAAGGTGCCCAGTAAGAGTAAAATATTAATATTTTTCAATTAAGAAAAATCCCAAATATTAATACTACTGGGTATCTACGTAAAAGAGTTAAAACAGAATCTTAAAGAGATATTAGCACTCCCATGTTCACTGCAAGCACTAGTCACAGTAGCCAAATTATGGAAATAAATGTCCATTGATAAATGAATTCATTTAAAAAGTAGTATATACATAATATGGAATACTTTTAAGCCTTAAAAAAGAAGGAATTTCTGCAATGTGACCACATGGATGAAACTTGAGGACGTTATAAGTGAAATAAACCAGTCACAGATGGACAAATACTGCATGATTCCACTTATATAAAGTACCTAAAATAATCACATTCATAGAAACAGACAGTAAAATGGCAGTTGCCAGGAGCTGGGGATGGGGGAAACTAGGAGCTGCTAATCAACAGGTATACAATTTCAGTTATACAAGATGATTAAGTTCTAGATATCTACTGTACAGCATTATACTTACAGATAACAATGCTATATTGTGCACTTAAAAATCTGTTAAAAGAGGAGTTCTTCTGTTAAGTGTTCTTACCACAATATTTTTTTTTTTAATTTCCTGGGGATGTAATGAAAATATTTCAAAACCCAATTCCCATTTCCAGTGCACTATTGTTTTTTGTTATAGGTTAATTAATTTCAACTTTACCCATCATTTTGTAGGCTGTAGAGACCTTTAACATAGTAACATGGTTTTACTATTCAGCAATAGCATACAAATCAGAACTGGTTTACCAGAAGTGACAGTTATGACAAATGTCCTAGTAAAGACCCATTTTTACAGAAGTGATAATAAACTTTCCAGAAAGGGCTGTTCTGTTTGTGAAGATTTTAGGTGTTCAGTGATCTGAGTCTTTTGGCATATTCCTTCCAAGATGAAAAAACAAATTATTTACATTATACTCTTTTACCACTAAGAAAGACAACCACTGTTGTCTATTCCAGTTAAATTTTATAGCTTTGCACATCCCATGCTCCCTTAGTTTAACTCTAATTGATATTTATTAATGATATGTTTCTGTTCTCAACCACTGATCTTTTTTAATAAAAATGTTCCTTTACCTTTTCTCCCTTATCACAAAAGTCTTGAGGAAAAAATAGTGTAAACTTTAACCCTTACTTCATAAATTTCATAATCTCAGAATTATAATTCTAAACTTGGAATAATAATCGAAACTTAACTAATGCCTCACCTAATAGCTCAGTGGTAAGTGGTAAGGAATCTGCCTGCCAATGCAGGAGACAGAGGAAGCCTGGGTTCGATCCCTGGTTCAGGAATATCCCCTGGAGGTGACCATGGCAATCCATTCCAGTATTCTTGCCTAGAGAATCCCATGGACAGAGGAGCCTGTCAGGCGACAAGGTTGCATAGAGCCATAGGGTTGCAAAGAGTTGGACATGACTGAACAATTAAGCACATAACTATTATAACTTCTCATGTGCATACTCAGTTCCTCAGTCATGTACAACTCTTTGGATATGTTTGTATATAATATAAATGTTATAACAGCTATTAATAACTCCATATAGTAACATAACTGTTCACTAAGTTCTGACATGTCACTATACCTTCATCCTTATCAAGAATGGAATTATTAAAGTCATAGTACTTTATTAGAGTACATATGCTTTGAAGATTAAGACATATATAACTTTCTAAAATATAATACTCTTATTATTGCTTTTTATATTTAAGACATTTTTAGCATATTGCAAAAAGTATAATTTTTAAGAGGTTCTCCCATGAACTTTACATGTTCTTCCATTCTCCCCTATGGGTCTCACAGAGTTGGACTCCTAAAAATCTATATTCCTGTGGATTTATTCATTTTAGAAAAATATGTCCCCAGAATACATGAGTACATGTGCACTTTTCTAGCAGTATCAACTTTTACTGAAATTTTGGGAAGCTGAATTAATATTAAAAATCCAGATATATTATTTAAGATAATTGCATTAATGTTCAAATAAAATATAAGACTTCAAATGCATTTTACACTTACCAATATTACTTTGAGCTACAGACCCAGACCCCAAAGGAGCAAGTTCACTTTCCTCATTATACATCTGCAATCAAAGTTTCTGAAGCAAATTTTAGATGTCTGTACTAGGTATGAAAATCTAGTACTTCATGTTATTTCTCCTTTTTGGGAAAAAGAAGAAGTTTTACAGTGTAACTCCATGAGCTTATGATGTCTATTTGTTACCTGAATCTATTCTATATCCAATGTTAAAAATTTTAATTTCCATCAACTTAATGCTTGTGAAGACAGTTTTTAAAATGTCCCCTAGTGCTCGCTCCTGTGTGTAATCCCCTCCTCTTTAATGTAGGAATTAATGTAACTCTCCTAAAGTCAGAAAAGTGCAGAAGTAATGGAGGATATGTACATAATACATATGTCTGTGCATACACACATGACGGAGTTACTATGTAGTGTCATGGTGACAATAACAAAACCTGCAAAAAGTTACATGCATTTTTACACAAAAATGAACCAGAATATATAAACATCTGTTTTAAAAATCTCTAGTTTAAATGTTGATACATGTGCATTGCTACATAGCTTAGGTAATTTTCAAGCATTTGTCTTTCATTGTTCTAGAAATCTTCTCTTGTCAAAGGGATCAGTTGGGATTAAAGGTTTAAATCTAAGGCTGAAATACAAAGCAAAAGGCCAAGGGGAGAGTAATCTTATATTTCAGGGAAATGAGTTTAAGAGGCACTTGCAGATTCCTCTGTTTTTTGAGTTTTCCTCCATCTGAATATGATTCTACTATTTAAAAGAACAGTGCTTACTTTTTAACATCACTTAGCCCTAATACAAGACAACCACCTGTCATGTGCTATTACAAAGAAGTATTTTTCTGTTGTAAGAAAAGTGGCTGTTTCAGACTTACTGAGTGATAGTCTGTGCATATCTAGCTTGATGCCTATGTAAAGGATTTTAATGTTGATTTTTACAATAAAAGAAAAGAAAAATACTATTTTTAAAACAGTACATTTAATTACTAGCTTCCAGTTCCAGTTCCAGTTTAGTCACTCAGTCGTGTCCTACTCTTTTGCGACCCCATGAATCGCAGCACGCCAGGCCTCCCTGTCCATCACCAACTCCCGGAGTTCACTCAAACGCACGTCCATCGAGTCAGTGATGCCATCCACCCATCTCATCCTCTGTTGTCCCCTTCTCCTCCTGCCCCCAATCCCTCCCAGCATCAGAGTTTTTTCCAGTGAGTCAATTCTTCACATGAGGTGGCCAAAGTACTGGAGTTTCAGCTTTAGCATCATTCCTTCCAAAGAAATCCCAGGGCTGATCTCCTTCAGAATGGACTGGTTGGATCTCCTTGCAGTCCAAGGGCCTCTCAAGAGTCTTCTCCAACACCACAGTTCAAAAGCATCAATTCTTCAGCACTCAGCTTTCTTAACAGTCCAACTCTCACTAGCTTAGTCATAGATAATTTATCACTCAGCAATATTAGCAGTTTTCCTTTCCTACGTAAAAGCTTTAAATACTTAGTTATTCTAATTGCTCATAAAGACATTGATAAAGTCTAAGAATACTTTTGCAATCAATTTAATAGTTTGGGAAAGAAATTTCTTGCACAGTATTTGAACAGCAGTATTAGATATTTTTATATGAGTTTTCATAAGTAAACATTATATTTACTATGCTGCTAAGTCGCTTCAGTCGCGTCCGACTCTCTGTGCGACCCCATAGACGGCAGCCCACCAGACTCCCCCAAGTCCCTGGGATTCTCCAGGCAAGAACACTGGAGTGGGTTGCCATTTCCTTCTCCAATGCATGAAAGTGAAAAGTGAAAGTGAAGTCGCTCTGTCGTGCCCGACTCTTAGCGACCCCATGGACTGCAGCCTTCCAGGCTCCTCTGTCCATGGGATTTTCCAGGCAAGAGTACTGGAGTGGGGTGCCATTGCCTTCTCCATATTTACTATGAGTTTGTCATAAATGAATTTTGTAGTACTTTTTGAATTCACAAGCTCTAATGAATGTATAATTTCATAATAAAGACTCAGTAAACGTGAACGTGAACGTGAAGTCGCTCAGTCGTGTCCGACTCTTTGCAACCCCATGGACTGTAGCCTACCAGGCTCCTCTGTCCATGGGATTTTCCAGGCAATAGTCCTGGAGTGGATTGCCATTTCCTTCTCCAAGGGATCTTCCAAACCCAGGGATCGAACCTGGGTCTCCCACATCGTAGACAGATGCTTTACCGTCTGAGCCACCAGGGAAGTCTCCCCTCATTTAAGTGAATGTTAATATGCTTAAAATCATATGCAATCCTTTACTAATATCAAAGGTTTAACAAAGTATTTTATTAAAATTCACAGTATTAAAAGGTTTTCATTTATTCATCTGTTTTGATTATGATATGAGAAAATCAAAATAGTGACAATCCTAGGCAAAATGTATATTAAACTAAATATTTACTGATCAGCATTTCACTGTCACTTCCTCTAACAGACTTTCTTGCAACTCAAAACTTAACATGATTTATGCCACAAAATTGCTCCAGATATCTGTTTCTCTACTGTGTGCAGGATTTTATATCTGTCATTCCCACCATCACTCTGCACATCCATTCTGAATCTGTTTAGGTGCCCATAATCGCCAGTTCCCATTTGTGCATGCTAACTAATAATATGGGAAAATGCATTATTTTAACTCAAAGTAATGTACCTCTGGTATGGACGAATGCTGTGTCCCCTGAAAAAATTAATGTACTTTTATTAATAACTTAAAATAGTACATATAAATGCTTGTTCCAAAACAGCAGGATCAAAATTTTGTTTAGCACCTTACATTTCACAATACAGTTTCCATATATTATCTCCTTTAATTAACAGGGAAACTCTCAGATGAACAGAGATACTAACATTCTATTTCTATAATGAGGAAAATGAGTGCAGAGAGTTCTATTGATGTGCTATGAGTTTCATACATCTGCTTGAGTGCAAAGTCTAGAATTCACATATGGACTTTCTGATTCTGTGCCCGGTGTGCTTTTAACTGTGAGTGCCATCATCACATGGAATAACAGTGTGTGGTTAACATTTAAGATTAAAAATGCTGAGATGTAAAATGCAGCAGAAGATGAGGATGATAGTTTAAAAGATAAATGTCTTTGATTTCTAATAAACTAATGATGGAATATAATAAAAGTGACAATAATTTATATGTTATAATATCAATTATTATGTATATATTTTATATATTATTTAATCATGTATACTTGTATACATTTATATATAATACCATGTATTTTATTTGATGAATTTATTTTATACAAGTTACATTTCCAAAACTTACTTAGAACAAGATTTAAACCTTCCAGAATATTTTCATGTTTTATGTTGCTGTAAAGATACTTTTAGTTTACTATTCAAAACCTTTCCCAACTCCTTTATTTAGTTTCCTTTTTCAAGGTAAAATGTAAAAATGAAAATGAAAGTTGCTCAGTCGTGTCTGACTCTGCGACCCTATGTACTAGTCCATGGAATTCGTTTCATTGGCAAAATGGAAAGCCAAAAGCTTATTTTCTCAATTTTACTTGCTTTACATGGAAACCAATGCTAGGAGTAAGTTTGAGAATTTTTAGTGTTTGTAGAAAGAGACAATGGTGATTGAAGCAGCCCTTCCCTGTTTTTCCAGGTTCCTTTGTTGAAGGTGAATGGATGGCTGGAGTGGCAATAGCCGTCTTGTAACGATGTGAGAAGCATTTAAAACATTAAGTGCTTAGCTTTAATATTGTTGAACCATGAAACCAACACTAGCAGTACCTTTTACCATCACATTACTTGTTATATCAGAAAAATAAAACCCTATATCTGTAATAGATTGTTAGGTTTTCCATGTCAATTTTACTTAAGTAAAGCTGAAAAAAAGTTGGGCTTTCCTTTAATTACCAGAGACAATGTGATATTAATTATTACAACTGTTCTTAAAATTTCCAGTTGAAAAATAGTAAATATAATTTCACCCTTTGAAAGGAAAGTAAATATCATGAATGAGGTTTCATGTCATTATCAGATGTGAAGATGAATATCACTTAAATCAATATCTTGATAAGCACTTTGGGTTTTGGATTTTAGTGCAGTCATTACGTGTCATCTAATTCAATTCCCCCCCCCTCATTTTAACTCTGTTAACTGAGGGATCAAATAACTAGGCAGGTTGACAGGCAAACATACTTTGGGTAGTAACTGATAGAAATTAACAGTATCTCATTGTATCTCTTTCAACAAACAAGACATATGGGCAAACAGAAAGCTTTTCTTTTGCGATTGTCATGATGAAAGTAGAACAATTACTTAGTGGGTAAGATATAATTTCATTTTTCTTAGTAAATCTTTATTAAAATACACATAGAGGAACAAAAATACTGTAGAAAGCAATGTATTTCCTGAATTTTTTTTTCTGCTTTCCGAAAGAACTCCTTCCCTTGACAGATCTGGTATTCTTATGACTTGGCTTCAACTGCCCACTTTATGCTGGATATTGAAATAAGTAGATCTGAAGCTTGAAATCATATACCTATTTTATGTTTTCCAATTCATTGTAACCTCTTTCAAAACCTACTTTATCATCATGTTCCACAAAATTGTTTCTCTCCTGCATTCTCTATTATATTTAAGGCATTTTTATCTCCACATGCATGCATGCTCAATCATGTCCAACTCTTTGCAACCCTATGGACTGTAGCCTACAAGGCTCCTTTGCCTGTGGAATTTTCTAGGCAAGAGTGGATTGCCATTTCCTTCTCCAGGGGATCTTCCCGACCCAGGGTTTGAACCCACGTCTCCTGCATCTCCTGCAATTGCAGGTGGATTCTTAACCACTGTTACATGGGAACTGCTTTACCTCCACACTGCTGCTGCTGCTGCTAAGTCGCTTCAGCCGTGTCCAACTCTGTGCGACCCCATAGACGGCAGCCCACCAGGCTCCCCCGTCCCTGGGATTCTCTAGGCAAGAACACTGGAGTGGGTTGCCATTTCCTTCTCCAATGCAGGAAAGTGAAAAGTGAAAGTGAAGTCACTCAGTCGTGTCCGACTCTCAGCGACCCCATGGACTGCAGCCTACCAGGCTCCTCTGTCCATGGGATTTTCCAGGCAAGAGTACTGGGGTGGGGTGCCATTGCCTTCTCCATACCTCCACACTGCTGCTGCTGCTGCTGCTGCGTCGCTTCAGTTGTGTCCGACTCTGTGCGACCCCATAGACGGCAGCCCACCAGGCTCCCCTGTCTCTGGGATTCTCCAGGCAAGAATAGTGGAATGGGTTGCCATTTCCTTCTCCAATGCATGAAAGTGAAAAGTGAAAGTGAAGTCGCTCAGTCCTGTCTGACTCTTAGTGACCCCATGGACTGTAGCCTACCAGGCTCCTCCGTCTATGGGATTTCCCAGGCAAGAGTAGTGGAGTGGGGTGCCACTATCCAGCTTCAATTATTTGTATTATATTTAGTCATATTTCCAAGTAATTTCTTACCACTCTGATTTCCTGCTTATTGGCATTGACATTTTAGTCCTTCAATATCTTGCCTAGACTACTAAGATAGTAGTATTAACAGAAGAAGAAATTTTCCTGCTTGAAGTCTTTTAGGTATTGTCTCTTCTCCCTTTAATCATACATTTTCTTCCTTCTTTCCTTCCTTCTTTTCTTTGGTTTGAATAAAAACGCATTGGTAACTTCATAGTGGCAATCAATCCCCTTATAGTAAGCAAAGCCTTTCACAAGTTGGCTCTCTCTGTATTCCAACCTAACATCCTGTTGTTTCCTTAACCAAAACTACACTTTGCACAGAGAAATCAAAGTGTCCTTCAATGAAAACACACTTGTCTTTTCTACATCTCTTGATGTGCGCATATTTCAGTGTCTTTCCACCTGTTTAAGCCCCATTTATCACCTAAGACATAGGCCAAAGCATGATTTATACTGATAGGACTTCTTGATTTGATAGGATACAAATTGCCCCAAATCTCTGACATAATGCCAGCAAAAGAATGCCTGAGTGAGCTTGGTGCAGAGGATAGGACAAAGAGGCACTGTGTTATATAAAAATGCATTTTATTCTGAGACTTCACTGTAGGATTTCATCTGGTTTCATAAAAATATGAGCCTTCTTGTAACATGCTACTTCATGTATTTTATATATATATATTTTTTTAATTTTATTTTATTTTTAAACTTTACATAATTGTATTAGTTTTGCCAAATATCAAAATGAATCCACCACAGGTATACATGTGTTCCCCATCCTGAACCCTCCTCCCTCCTCCTTCCCCATACCATCCCTCTGGGTCGTCCCAGTGCACCAGCCCCAAGCATCCAGTATCGTGCATCGAACCCGGACTGGCAACTCATTTCATACATGATATTTTACATGTTTCAATGCCATTCTCCCAAATCTTCCCACCCTCTCCCTCTCCCACAGAGTCCATAAGACTGTTCTATACATCAGTGTCTCTTTTGCTGTCTCATACACAGGGTTATTGTTACCATCTTTCTAAATTCCATATATATGCGTTAGTATACTGTATTGGTGTTTTTCTTCCTAGCTTACTTCACTCTGTATAATAGGCTCCAGTTTCATCCACCTCATTAGAACTGATTCAAATGTATTCTTTTTAATGGCTGAGTAATACTCCATTGTGTATATCTACCATAGCTTTCTTATCCATTCATCTGCTGATGGACATCTAGGTTGCTTCCATGTCCTGGCTATTATAAACAGTGCTGTGATGAACATTGGGGTACATGTGTCTCTTTCCCTTCTGGTTTCCTCAGTGTGTATGCCCAGCAGTGGGATTGCTGGATCATAAGGCAGTTCTATTTCCAGTTTTTTAAGGAATCTCCACACTGTTCTCCATAGTGGCTGTACTAGTTTGCATTCCCACCAACAGTGGAAGAGGGTTCCCTTTTCTCCACACCCTCTCCAGCATTTATTACTTGTAGACTTTTGGATCGCAGCCATTCTGACTGGTGTGAAATGGTACCTCATAGTGGTTTTGATTTGCATTTCTCTGATAATGAGTGATATGGAGCATCTTTTCATGTGTTTGTTAGCCATCTGTATGTCTTCATATATTATATTCTAATTATTAGTTATGTTTATCACATCTGAGAGCCTCTTTGCAGGAAGGGGTGGTCACATACACTAACAGAATTAGCATGGTTGATGTTATGATTACTTATCTCACTAAGCAATTGTTATTTTAACTTTACAGTAGTTAAGTCTGTCGATTATACAAACACAAGATAAACATCGTTTCAAGAAATTATTTATGACATTTCATCTATCATGGTTCTTTTCTCCCAGGACTGGCTCACCTTGCTATGATAAACATTATTTTCTTGAACAAAATCCAACAAAAAGTAAGTACTGGAGTACCGCCTGGCACTAAACTTCATGATGTAGAACATATGGCAATAAAAAAATCACATTACCTGATGACAATTGTACTTCAGTGGATACATACCTAATAGGGCTTTCTGAGATTATTTTCTCCGAAATATTTTACTATAAGCTTTAATATATGTCACTCTAAAGGCAAGAAAAGAAATGTTGGGGAAAGGTGGCCCTGACCAGACAGATGTGGTAAGAAATGATGTATGCCTTCTACGGACAGGAAAGAGAATTGGAACATTTGATGGTTTTAGAAAGGAAAGCAACATACCACCATAGAAACCTAGATTGTTGGTTTTAAAATAATTTGGGTCAAAATGTATTTCTCATAAAACTGTAAAGGTTCATTCTCTTTTGTCTTCCAGAATCTTTTAGTACACAGAAAAATTCTGGATACATTTTGAGTTTGACTTCTTTGAAGGAACATTATGTTTTGTTTGAGGTTTCTGTTGTTTTTTTTTCTTAATTATTTTTGCTTGGTTAATTTTTTTGTTGTTGGCTATATATTTGGTAAAGATTTTCTCCTTATCCTAGTTATTCTAAACTTCTGCCTGTAGTCATTGTAACCTTTTCATGAATTTACCATGCATTTTTCTGGTAACTTAACTCTTTTAATGAACTTAATATATATTATACTACTAAGCTCATCTTATGTATTTCCTGTCTTTGTCTTAAGATCAGCCTTTTCTCTTGGTTTCTTTGATATTAAAAACCTAGATCTGAATACTAGGTGTGTTTTTTGCCTCTGGGGTGTATTTGTTCCTAGGCCCTCTTAGCTGAAAGAGCAAAGACATCGATTCAGCTCAGATCAGCCACTCAGTCCGGTCTTACTTTCTGTGACCCCATGGACTGCAGCATGCCAGGCTTCCCTGTCCATCACCAACTCCTGGAGCTTCCTCAAACTCATGTCCATTGAGTCGGTTATGCCATGAAACCATCTCATCCTCTGTTGTCCCCTTTTCCTCCTTCCTTCAATCTCTCCCATCATCAGGGTCTTTTCTAATGAGTCAGTTCTTTGCATCAGGTGGCCAAAGTATTGGAACTTCAGCTTCAGCATCAGTCCTTCCAATAAATATTCAGGACTGATTTCCTTTAGGATGGACTGGTTGATCTCCTTGCAGTCCAAGGGACTCTCAAGAGTCTTCTCCAACACCACAGTTCAAAAGCATAAATTATTTGGTGCTCGACCTTCTATATGATCCAACTCTCACATCTGTACCTGACTATTGGGGAAACCATAGCTTTGACTATAAGGACCTTTGTCAGCAAAGTAATGTCTCTGCTTTTTAATATGCTGTCTAGGTATGTCATAGCTTTTCTTCCAAGGAGCAAGTATCTTTTAATTTCATGGCTACAGTCTCCATCTGCAGTGATTTTCCAGCCCAAGAAAGTAAAGTCTCTACTGTTTCCATTGTTTCCTCATCTATTTGTCATGAAGTGATGGGACCAGATGCTATGATCTTTGTTTTTTGAATGTAAAGTTTTAAGCCAACTTTTTCACTCTCCTCTTTCACTTCATCAGGAGTTTCTTTAGTTCCTCTTTGCTTTCTGCCATAAGGGAGGTGTCATGTACATATCTGAGGTTATTGATATTTCTCCTGGCAATCTTGATTCCAGCTTGTGCTTCATCCAGTCCACCATTTCTCATGATCTACTCCTCACATAAAGTAAATAAGCAGGGTGACAATATACATCCTTGACGTACTCCTTTCCCAATTTTGAACCAGTCTGTTGTTCCATGTCCAGTTCTAACTGTTGCTTCTTGAATTGCATACAGATTTCTCAGGAGGTGAGTCAGGTGGTCTGATATTTCCGTCTCTTAAAAATTTTCCACACTTTGTTGTGATCCACACAGTCAAAGGCTTTGCAATAGTCAATAAAGCAGAAGTAGATGTTTTTCTGGAACTCTCTTGCTTTTTCAATGATCCAGCAGATGTTGGCAATTTGATCTCAGGTTCCTCTGCCTTTTCTAAATCCAGCTTGAACATCTGGAATTTCACGGTTCACATACTCTTGAAGCCTGCCTTGGAGAATTTTGAGCATTACTTTACTAGCATGTGAGATGAATGCAGTTGTATAGTAGTTAGAGCATTCTTTGGTACTGCCTTTCTTTGAGATTGGAATGAAAACTGACCTTTTCCATTTCTGTGGCCACTGCTGAGTTTTCCAAATTTGCTGGCATATTGAGTGCAACACTTTCATAGCACCATCTTTTAGGATTTGAAATAGCTCAACTGGAATTCCATCACCTCCTCTAGCTGTGTTCATAGTGATGCCTCCTAAGGCCCACTTGCCTTCACATTCCAGGATGTCTGGCTCTAGGTGAATGATCACACCATCATGATTACCTTGGTCATGAAGATCTTTTTTGTATAGTTCTTCTGTGTATTCTTGCCACCTCTTCTTAGTATCTTCTGCTTCCCTTAGGTCCATACCATTTTTGTCCTTTATTGTGCCCATCTTTGCATGAAATGTTCCCTTGGTATCTCTAATTTTATTGAAGAGATCTCTAGTCTTTCCCATTCTATTGTTTCCTTTATTTCTTTGCATTGATCACTGAGGAAGGCTTTCTTATCTCTCCTTGCTATTCTTTGGAACTCTGCATTCAATTGGGTATATCTTTCCTTTTCTCCTTTGCCTTTTGTGTCTCTTCTTTTCTCAGCAATTTGTAAGGCCTCCTCAGACAATCATTTTGCCTGTTTGTATTTCTTTTTCTTAGAGATGGTCTTGATCAGTGCCTCCTTTACAATGTCACGAACCTCCTTCCAAAGTTCTTTAGGCTTTCTGTCTATGAAATCTATTTCTCACTTCTACTGTATAATCTTAACAGATTTTATTTAGGTCATACCTGAATGGTCTAGTGGTTTTCCCCACTTTCTTCAATTTAAGTATGAATTTAGCAATATGGAGTTCATGATCTGAGCCACAGTCAGCTCCCAGTCTTCTTTTTGCTGACTGTATAGAGCCTCTCCATCTTTTGCTGCAAAGAATATAATCAGTTAGAATTCGGTATTGACCATCTGGTGATGTCCATGTGTAGAGTCTTCTCTTCTGTTGTTGGAAGAGAGTGTTTGCTATGACCAGCGCATTCTCTTGGCAAAGCTATGTTAGCCTTTGACCTGCTTCATTTTGTAATCCATGGCCAAATTTGCCTGTTACTCCAGGTATCTCTTGACTTCCTACTTTTGCATTCCAGTCTCTTATAATGAAAAGGACATCTTTTTTGGGTATTAGTTCTGGAAGGTCTTGTAGATCTTCACATAACCATTCAACTTCAGCTTCTTCAGCATTCCTGGTTGGGGCATAGACTTGGATTACTGTGATATTGAATGGTCTGCCTTGGAAACGAATAGAGATCATTCTTTTTGTTTTTGAGATTGCATCCAAGTACTGCATTTCGGACTCTTTTGTTGACTATGATGGCTACTTCATTTCTTCTTAGGTATTCTTGCCCATAGTAGTAGATGTCATCTGAGTTAAATTCACCCATTCCAGTCCATTTTAGTTCACTGATTCCTAAAATGTCAATGTTCGCTCTTGCCATTTCCTGTTTGACCACTTCCAATTTGCCTTGATTCATGGACCTAACATCCAGATTCCTATTTAATATTGCCCTTTAGAGTATTGGACTTTACTTCCATCACCATTAACATCCACAACTGGGTGTTGTTTTTGCTTTGGCTCCGTCTCTTCCTTCTTTCTGGAGTTATTTCTCCACTCTACTCCACTAGCATACTGGGCACCTGCAGACCTGGAGAGTTCAACTTTCAGTGTCCTATCTTTTTGCCTTTTCATACTGTCCATGGGGTTCTCAAGGCAAGAATACTGAAGTGGTTTGCCATTCCCTCCTCCAGTGGACCACGTTGTCAGAACTCTCCACCATGACCCATCCGTCTCCATTGGCCCTACATGGCATGGCTCATAGTTTCATTGAGTTAGACAAGGCTGTGGTCCATGTGATTAGATTGGTTAGTTTTCTGTGATTGTGGTTTTCATTCTGTCTGCCCTCTGATGGAGAATGATAAGAGGCTTATGGAAGGTTCCTGATGGGGGAGACTGACTGAGGGGGAAACTGGGTCTTGTTCTAATGGGTGGGGCCATGCTCAGTAACTCTTGAATCTAATTGTCTGTTGGTGGGTGGGGCTGTGTTCCCTCCCTTTTGTTTGACTTGAGGCCAATCTATGGTGGAGGTAAGGAAGATAATGGCCTAGTTCTTCAGAAGGTCCCTTGCAGGCAGTGCTGCACTCAGTGCTCCCACCATGTAGCAGGGCACTGCCAACCCATGGCTCTGCCAGAGAGTCCTGCACACTCACGGATGTCTGGGTCAGTCTCTTGTGGGATCATTGCTCCTTTCTCCTGCGTCCTGGTGTGCATAAGGTTTTGTTTGTGCCCTTCAAGAGTCTGTTTCCCCAGTCCTGTGTAAGTTCTGGCAGCTCCATGGTGGGTTAATGGCAACCTCCTCTAAGAGGGCTTATGCCATACCCAGGTCTACTGCACCCAGAGCCCCTGCCCCTGCAGCAGTCCCCTTCTGACCTGTACATCCACAGGAGACACTCAAACACAGTTCTGGCTCTGTCTCTGTGGGGTTTTGGGGTCCTGGTGTGCAGAAGATTTGTTTGAGCCCTCCGAGCATCTTTGGTGGGTATGGGGTTTGATTTTAAAAATGATTTCACCCCTCCTACCATCTTGCTGGGGCTTCTCCTTTGCCCTTGGATATGGGGTATCTTTTTGTGGTGGGATCCAACATTCTCCTGTCAATGGTTGTTCAGCGAGTTGTAATTTTGGAGTTCTCTCAGGAGAAGATGAGTGTACGTCCTTCTCCTCTGCCATATTGGAACTGATGTAATAGCTTATTTGTATTCAAATCATACTGTATCTTCTAGATATAAAAATAATCCCTCAGTTTGAGTTAGATTCTCCATGCTAAAAAGCCTGTTTGATTTTCTAATTTTGGCTTCCTTGGTGGGATAAAATATAACTTCAATTCAAGCTATCCTATTTCTATGTTTTGTAATGAGGTTTTAAAAATCAGCACATGCTACAAAGTCTTTGTTTTTTTTTTTTTTGAAATGTTGATGCTGGCTACTTTCATTATTGCTCGGATTCCATACTCCCTCTTATAAGTTTAGCAACTGCTTATATAATTAGGAAATTTTCAAAGATGTCAGGCCCTTCTCATCTTATCATCTATTTTTCATCCAGAATAGGACAGGGAGAGAATGTACAGTCACTTCACTGTCTGTTTTTGTGTGCTCAGCGATTTCCTTAACTAACTGCAGGAGGTTCTGTGTGATAGCTCTAAACATGATTTTTTTAAGGACTATAGTTTTCCTATATAAATTTTTTTTATCACTTTTTCACTACCTACTTTTATTTGAATGTCAACCACCCTTCACCACTTATTACAAGCCTTCCCTAATTATTTTATTTGTGATTATTCTACCTCACCCTTGCAAGGATGGAGAGAGTACTCAGTAAACTTGTTAAAAAATAAATTAATTCCTACTAAATAGATTCACTACTTTGACTTAATTTTTGCTACTGTGACATTGCTTTGCTAAAACTAAGACTATGCTTTTTAAAAACTTAGTATCAAATATATATATATATATATATATATATATATAGGCAGTATCCAGCAGTAATAGTGTAAATTGATGTTTACATATTAATTAATACTTTCCTTTGGCTTTTCTGTTTATCAGGGGAAGCTTAAATATTAGCTCGGTCAACTTATACCATGGATTAGAAAATCTAATTGCCATAAATAATTCCATAAATTTCAAGAAATTTTGCCACTCAGAAAATTGTTGTTTAAAAATATATTAGGCAGTCCAACAGGTCAGGAAGCAGCAATTAGAACTGAAATGGAACAACACACTGGTTCCAAATAGGGAAAGGAGTACATCAAGGCTGTATATTGTCACCCTGCTTATTTAACTTCTATGCAGAGTACAACATGAGAAACGCTGGACTGGAGGAAGCACAAGCTGGAATCAAGATTGCTAGGAGAAACATCAATAACCTCAGATATGCAGATGACACCGCCCTCATGGCAGAAAGTGAAGAGGAACTCAAAAGCCTCTTGATGAAAGTGAAAAAGGAGGGTAAAAAAGTTGGCTTAAAGCTCAACATTCAGAAAGCTAAGATCATGGCATCCAGTCCCATCACTTCATGGGAAATAGATGGGGAAACAGTGGAAACAGTGTCAGACTTTATTTTTCTGGGCTCCAAGATTGCTGCAGATGGTGATTGAAGCCATGAAATTAAAAGACGCTTACTTCTTGGAAGGAAAGTTATGACCAACCTAGACAGCATATTCAAAGGCAGAGACATTACTTTGTCAACAAAGGTCCATCTAGTCAAGGCTATGGTTTTTCCAGTGGTCATGTATGGATGTGAGAGTTGGACCATAAAGAAAGCTGAGCACAGAAGAATTGATGCTTTTGAACTGTGGTGTTGGAGGAGACTCTTGAGAGTCCCTTGGACTGCAAGGAAATCCAACCAGTCCACCCTAAAGAAGATCAGTCCTGGGTATTCATTGAAAGGAGTGATGTTGAAGCTGAAACTCCAATACTTTGGCCACCTGATGCAAAGAGCTGACTCATTTGAAAAGAGCCTGATGCTGGGAAAGATTGAGGGCAGGAGGAGAAGGGGACGGCAGAGGATGAGATGGTTGGATGCCATCATCGACTCAATGTACATGGGTTTGAGTGGACTCCAGGAGTTGGTGATGGACAGGGAAGCCTGATGTGCTGTGGTTCATGGGGTCGCAAAGAGTCGGACACAACTGAGCGACTGAACTGAACTGAACTGAGGTGGCCCAACACTTGAAAATCTACTTTACCTCAAAATAGCATAAAGATGAAGTTAATCATTTTATAATGTATAATCCCATTGCAAGCATGTAAATTAAACCCATTCAAAAAGTGCAGTCAAAATTTTTATTTTGTCTCTGCATATTCGCTCAACAGTTAATATCAGTTATAATTTTCTCTTAGGTGATTGTATGAGTCTTTGAGATCATTTTAGAGATTTTAAACTAGGCTAATATTTGATGCAGCTCTGTGATCAATATAATTCAAATGATTTTCTATTTATCAAATCATAGCAGAAGGAATCTATTTCTTTTATTTACAGATGTAAAAAGATTGATTAAAGATAATAAGAATATTGTCTATGAATCATAAAATCAGTTTTTAATGTGCTTAATCAGTAGTTGCTGAATCATCAAGATCAAGTACTATATGCTGATTATAAAAAGAAAGAAAATATGTAGTGACCATCTTTGTCTCTTTTCACTGGGACGACCCAGAGGGATGGAATGGGGAGGGAGGAGGGCGGAGGGTTCAGGATGGGGAACACATGTATACCTGTGGTGGATTCATTTTGATATTTGGCAAAACTAATACAATTATGTAAAATTTAAATAAAATAAAATTAAATTAAAAAAAAGAAAGAAAATATATGGATATTATTCTTAAGGAATTTGTATTCTAGAGAAGATGAAAAATAATTAATGATAAAAGATATTTTCTGAGTGAAGTTGTAGTCAAAACACTAAAGAAGTGAAGTCAGAGAATATGTCTTGAGAATCAATCACTTGAGTAGAGACTTAGCAGGAAGAATTGTAGTTTTCCTGGAGTCCAAGAAAGCGAAAAAAATTCCAGTTAGATACATTGGTATATGCAAGATTAGTAAAAAATTACTGTTTGCTGAGATATATAATAGTTAAGAAACTTTTGTTTCAGAATCTAGTGATTTCTTTGTTTTTGTTTTTGGAGGGTGGAAGAACTGATGTGTGATATGGATATGTTGTCGCTGTTCAGTCACTAGTCATGTCCAACTTTTTGTGACCCCATGAACTGACCCCATGAATGCCAGGCTTCTCTGTCCATCAATATCTCCCTGAGATTGCTTAAATCATGTTCATTGAGTCATTGATACCATCCAGCCTTCCCATCTTCTGTGACCCCCTTCTCCTCTTGCACTCAATTTTCCCCAGCATCAGAGTCTTTTCCAGTGAGTCAGCTCTTCACATCAGGTGGCCAAAGTATTGGAGCTTCAGCTTCAGCATCAGTCCTTCCAGTGAATATTCAGGACTGATTTCCTTTAGGATTGACTTATTTGATATCCTTGAAGACCAAGGGACTCTCAAGAGTCTTCTCCAACACCACAGTTCAAAAGCATTGATTCTTTGGCTCTCAGCCTTCTTTATTGTCCAGCTCTCATGTAAATACATGACTACTGGAGAAACCATAGCTGTGGCTATAAAGACCTTTGTAGGAAAAGTAATGTTTCTGCTTTTTAATATGCTGTCTAGGTTTGTCGTTGCTTTTCTTCCAAGGAGCAAGCATCTTTTAATTTCATGACTGCAGTCACCATCCACAGTGATTTTGGAGCCAAAGAAAATAAAGTCTCTCACTGCTTCTATTGTATCCCCATCTATTTGCCATGAAGTGATGAGACCAGATGCTATTATATTATCTTCGTTTTTTGAATATTGAGTTTTTAGCCAGCTTTTTCACTCTCCTCTTTCACTTTCATCAAGGGGCTCTTTAGTTCCTCTTCGGTTTCTGCCACTAAAGTGGTATCATCTGCATATCTGAGGTTGTTGCTATTTCTCCTGGATAACTATTAGTAATTGGGAAAAAAAGAGAAAGATAAAGGTATGTTTGTGTAATGCAAAAAAATTGAGAATTTACCCTTTAAGAAGTTCATAGTCACTGAAAGTATCTTTGTCAGATTTTCATTTCTGTGTGCCATAAATGTCATACTGGTGGGAATGTTCAGGATGAGCTCCAGAGGGATTAGCTAGAGGCATTAACTTCTTGATAGTCTATTGTTTAGGTCTGGAAGCTGCTAAATGAAACCTGGAAAGAGAGATGATGAATGTTTGCAGTCTGTCAGTGTAAGCGGGAACGGAGAGAAAAAGTCTTAGGGAAGACAATTTGAAGGTAGAATAAAGATAGTGATTGATGGGGTGTTTATTGTGAATGAAAATTTCAGGGAAAATGTTAAATGTCTGGTCCTTAAGTTTTTGGAGATAACCCAAAATAACCCCTCAAGAATCATGTTCACGTGGAATGGAGAAGAAGGGCCCAAATGACAGTTTAGTTTATTTTACCCTGTGAAATCACCAGAGGGACTGATTTTAGAAAGATAGGGCAGGGTTAGTAAAAACAACAAATGTTTGTGACTCTTTCCATGTATAGATATTTTTAAAGTTTAGGACCTTCCATAAAATGACGATATATATGTTTTTTTTTTTTCAATTTATATTTAGAAAAGCAGTATATCATGTAGATATTTATGACAAACTTGATTTTTAACTATTGTTTATAAACACAATCGTAATACAACAGTTTATAATTATGGGTCACGGTGAAATTCTGCTGGTCTCGGTAGGGCTTAGACTACTGAACTGGGACAACTGACCTCGATGCCAATGTCTCTCACCTTCTCTTGGGACAAGCAGGTTAGACTGGGGCATGACCTTCTTTTTATGATGGCAGAAGCACAAGCCCACATATATAATTGATTTTCAAAACT
The DNA here is from genome assembly GCF_019923935.1 of Bubalus bubalis. Lineage (NCBI taxonomy): Eukaryota > Metazoa > Chordata > Mammalia > Artiodactyla > Bovidae > Bubalus > Bubalus bubalis. Next base: position 28,464,892 of record NC_059171.1, on the reverse strand, counting down.
CTACTGATGTCATGTTTGCTATGCTTACCCCTACATTGGCTATAGCAGATCACATGGCCAAGATGAGGTGAAGAAAATTATTCCTCACTTACCAAAGGACATAAGGAGGAGTGGAAACTTGGAGTTGTTAGTGTAATTATTCTACTGTAGGTAGGACACTCCATTTGCCAAGATTTTAAACTCTGTAGATAGAATTCCTGGGTATACATCCTGCCTCTACTATGAGCTCTGTTACTTTATGCAAATTACTAACACATCTAAGCCTGTTTCTTTATTTTAATAAATGGACCTATTAAGACTATTTATCCTATATAGTTAATAGATACATATGTTTGAGCCCTGTATCTACCATATAAGGCATATTCAAAATTTTAACTATCATTAATAATGTTATTCCATAAGAATAGAAATTGAGGTCTTAGGGTTAACATTTTTAATAATAAAATTTAACAGTAATATGCATTGAAATTGTGCTTGATGAAGAAACGCAGGTTACCCGACTTCAAATTTCAGTTTCTTTGTTTTCCATCCTCTGTCACTACATGAAAATCATTAAGTATGATCTCCACAGACAATATAAGAAAGTATTATGCTTAAAGCAGTATTATTTGGGCTATATTATAAAAAAATTTAGGTTAGGAAAAAATTGATATGTACCACTGAGTATTTAATTTTCATTGAAATATAATTTGTTAATGTGAAATAAATAGCACATTGGCTTAAGTACAATAAATTAAGTTCAATAAGCAATGCAAACTAAAGCAGATATTTTATATCCAAGTTGATGTGGATTACTGATCAAACATTATAATTACATTTTAAAACTCAGACTCTAATACTGAATGCCATCTAGAATGACTTGCAAAGGGAAATTGTAGCAACCTGTTTATCTTAATGACATTGTGCTACTTTAATATAAGAAATACTGTGTAAAAGCATAAAGTCACCACTTTTAAGATACCCATATATAAGCTGGAAATTCTTACAACAGACATTTAAGATTATTTTAAGGAATGCATATAGCAACTACTGCCTTCTAACAGAAAAGACGTTTTTTGTAGAAACATGCCAGTCTCAATTTTTTATTATGTCTGACACTATTCCATATGTTCAGAGCTCATAATTCTGAAAGAAATTTGACAAATAGTTTGCTATACATAGATTGGTTCTGACTTTTGCATAAAACTTCCTTGGCCATGGCAAATTCTAAAATACAATTTATCCGCATGTAGCAGGTGAGTGATTTAGTAGACAAATTGTCAGGATTTTGGCCTCTGCTGTTTCAGCTATTTATCCTTCAGGGATAAATAAACTGTGCATCTTCCTTGGGCACTTTGCTCTAACATTCTTCCTAAAGTAATTAGAGCAAAGAATGTATTTTATTTTTGGTTCTTGTGAAAATATCCTCATTATCATCACACACAGTAAAAATAGTGTCATTTTGTTTTTGCTTCTGTATCTGAAGATACCTGAATTTAAATAGCAATAGCTATGTACCATGGGGTTTTCTAAAGTTCCCTTGTCATGCTTAAATGATTGCAAGCTAAAATTGAAAATGTAGAGTACTTGCTAAATACTACTGAGATTTATCAGCCTATATAGTTTTATGTACATTTCTAACATTATATGAGGTTTTTAGTGCTTTATTTATCTGTAAAACTAAGGATATAATTCAAACTTTAAAATTTTGGAAAGCAAACATGTTTATTTCTTTATTTTGTTATTAATCCATTTCATGAAGTATGCTGTTAGAATAAGAGGCAATTTTTAGAGCATGCACTGTGAACCAACTTTATTTACTTTTTCTTATGAAAATACTTGTTTGAATGTTTGATCTATTAATGGAAAATTAACTACTGAACATTACTAGCTCTATGTGTGTATGAACAAAAAAAAAAAATAGAGACAGATGTGGAGAGGAGAAATATAACAAGAAGGAAAGAGATAATGAAAATAATAAATATCACTATGTAGCACTTAATATGTGTTAGAAACTATTCTGGCATGTGTTTTAATTCAATTAAAACATGTTTCTAATCTTATGAAGGTACCATTATTATTCTCATTGCCAAATGAGGAAACTAGTTACACAAAGTTAAGTGACTTGACGAAGTTCACTCAGGTAGTTAATATCCGACAGAGTTTGGCTCTTAACTATAATGCTTTATTCAGTGTCCCAAGATAGGGTGAGGGAGAGATAAAGACTACAGCACAGTAGCCTACAGATGCAGCAGATGTAATGGCTCAGTTATATAAGATGTAAGACTCACACTATTACGTCCCCACCTCCTCTTCTAAAAATTATTAGCCTATCCAATCCCTGACAATAAACTTAACTGGTTTACTGTGAACAAGCTCTTCAGATTTACCAGAAAACATGACAGCCTGCAAACAATATGAGACACAGGGTAAAAGAACAGACTTATGTCATCACCCTGACTCTTGTTATCTCTGTGATTTTTTGGAAAGCAAGTTTTGGAAATATATCTATGTATTTGGAAATAAATGTGTATATATTGGGCTTACCTGGTGACTCAGATGGTAAAGAATCTGCCCACAATGAGAGATACCCCTGTTCGATTCCTGGGTCAGGAATATCCCCTGGAATAGAAAATGGCAACCCACTCCAGTAGGCTTGCTTGGAGAATTCTGTGGATAGAGGAGGCTTGCGGACTGAGTTAAACAAAAGCACTGGGTCTTTCAACAGGAAGAGTTCAATTAAAGTCATATTAAGATAGGAAATTCATGTTTCATCTCATTAAAAAAATTGATTTGACATAGATGAGAGCATTTGTACATACCAGTACAATGACTTGCAATGTAAACTGCAGAGTAATTTCTCAACATATCATGTAGCCTCAGCCACTTCCAAATTCTGATCTGGTTTTATACACAGTAACACAATATCTCCATGTCCCTATATTATCTTGTTACTCTCAACTGAAGAGGGGAATCTGGAAATTTAGAGTCTTGGGGTTTGAGGACCAACAGTCTGTGTGACTGTAAGCAAAGCATATGTCTTTGACCTTTATTTTCATCATATGTAAAATGAAGAAATTGTAAGAATTTATATCTGGAATAACTTACATCTTTAATATGAAATGGCAGGGAGTTCATAAAATTAAAAATTATTTAAAGAATAATATTTAGATTTACTAATGAATGTATAAAACATTATGGTTATTGAAATTAAGAGCAAAATGTTTGAATATTTAGACAAGTAACTTTTTATTATTTTATTTTCATAAAATCACTTTTTGGGACATTATCTATTTTAATAGCATATAAATATGAGCAAAACAATTAGACCATTTGTCAATAAATGCTGTTACACAACATGTTTATCCAGTACATTTAAGAAAATGAGTTAGATGAGAATTGAGAAAAGACAGAACCAGAAAAAGAAAATGGCAAGAAGGACTTAAGGCAAAGTTAGAAATATTTTTATAAATGAGAAATTGTAAAATAAGGTGAAATAGTGAAAGAACCAAAAAATGGACAAAAAGTAAGCATAGCAGAAAAATGGATAAAATATTTGAAACTGACTAGAATCACAGAGCTCATGTTCATTTTTTAAAACATTTTCCAATTGTTTATTGCTAGTGTACAGCAGAGTTCACATATTTTTCTTCTTTTTAAAAAAATAATTAATTTATTTTAATCGGAGACCAATCACCCCACAGCGCTGTATTGGCCCTCACCACACGTCTACACAAATCAGCCAGGAGTACACATGCATCCCCCATCCCAAACCCCCCCTCCCACCTCCCATCCTATCCCATCCCTCAGATGTGTCCCAGTGCATGGGCCCTGAAAGTCCTGTCTCATGCATTGAAAATGAACTGGTGATCTATTTTATATATGGTAATATGTATTTTTCAATGCTATTCCCTCAAATCATCCCACCCTCGCCTTCTCCCAGAGTACAAAAGTCTGTTCTTTATCTCTATGTCTCTTTTGCTGTCTTGCATATAGGATCATCATTACCATCTTTCTAAATTCCATATATATGGGCCAATACACTGTATTGGTGTTTTTCTTTCTGACTTACTTCTTTCTGTGTAATAGGCTTCAGTTTCATCCACCTCATTAGAACTGATTCAAATGCATTTTTTAATGGCTGAGTAATACTCCATTGTGTATCTATACCACAGCTTTCTTATCCATTCATCTGCCAATGGACATCTAAGTTGCTTCCATGTCCCAGCTATTGTCAACAGTGCTGCAGTGAACATTGGGGTACACATGTCTCTTTCAGCAGCAGTATTGCTGGGTCATATGGCAGTTCTGTTTCCAGTTATTTAAAGAATCTCCACACTGTTTTCCATAGTGTCTTGGACTAGTTTGCATTCCCACCAACAGTGTAAGAGGGTTCCCTTTTATCTGCACCTCTCCAGCATTTATTATTTGTAGACTTTTTGATAGTAGCCATTCTGACCGGCATGAGATGGTACCTCATTGTGGTTTTGATTTGCATTTCTCTGATAATGAGTGATGTTGAGCATCTTATCATGTGTTTGTTAGCCATCTGTATGTTTTCTTTGGAGAAATGTCTGTTTAGTTCTTTGGCCCATTTTTGGATTGGATCGATTATTTTTCTGGAATTGAGCTGCATAAGCTGCTTGTATATTTTTGAGATTAATTTTCAGTTCAGTTCAGTTCAATCGCTCCGTTGTGTCTGACTCTTTGTGACACCATGCACCGCACACGTCAGGCCTCCCTGTCCATCACCAACCCCCGGAGTTTACCAAAACTCATGTCCATTGATTCGGTGATGACATCCAACCATCTCATCCTCTGTTGTCTCCTTCTCCTCCTGCCCTCAATCTTTCCCAGCACCAGGGTCTTTTCAAATGCATCAGCTTTTTGCATCAGGTGGCCAAAGTATTGGAGTTTCAGCTTCAACATCACTCCTTTCAATGAATACCCAGGACTGATCTCCTTTAGGATGGACTGGTTGGATCTTCTTACAGTCCAAGGGACTCTCAAGAGTCTTCTCCAACACCACAGTTCAAAAGCATCAATTCTTCAGTGTTCACCTTTCTTTATAGTCCAACTCTCACATCCATACATGACTACTGGAAAAACCATAGCCTTGACTAGACAGACCTTTGTTTACAAAGTAATGTCTCTGCTTTTTAGCATGCTGTCTAGGTTGGTCGTAACCTTCCATCCAAGGAGTAAGCATCTTTTAATGTCATGGCTGCAGTCACCATCTGCAGTGATTTTGGAGCCCCCCAAAATAAAGTCAGCCACTGGTTTCCCATCTATTTGCCATGAAGTGATAGGACCGAATGCTATGATCTTAGTTTTCTGAATGTTGAGTTTTAAGCCAACTTTTTCAATCTCCTCTTTCACTTTCATCAAGAGGCCCTTTAGTTCTTCTTCACTTTCTGCCATAAGGGTGGTGTCATCTGCATATCTAAAGTTATTGATATTTCTCCCTGCAATCTTGATTCTAGCCTGTGCTTCTTCCAGCCCAGCATTTCTCATGATGTACTCTGCATATAAGTTAAATAAGCAGGATTACAAAATACAGCCTTGACGTACTCCTTTTCCTCTTTGGAACCAGTCTGTTGTTCCAAGTCTAGTTCTAACTGTTGCTTCCTGACCTGTATACAGGTTTCTCAAGAGGCAAGACAGGTAGTCTGGCATTCCCATCTCTTTCAGAATTTTCCAGTTTGCTGTGATCCAAACAGTCAAAGGCTTTGGCATAGTCAACAAAGGAGAAATAGATGTTTTTCTGGAACTCTCTTTTTTTTTGATGGTCCAACGGATGTTGGCAATTTGATCTCTGGTTCCTCTGCCTTTTCTAGATTCAGCTTGAACATCTGGAAGTTCACAGTTTCACGTATTGTTAAAGCCTGGCTTGGAAAATTTTGAGCATTCCTTTACTAGCATGTGAGATGAGTGCAATTGTGCAGTAGCTTGAGCATTCTTTGGTATTGCCTTTCTTAAGGACTGGAATAAAAACTGACCTCTTCCAGTCCTGTGGCAACTGCTGAGTTTTCCAAATTTGCTAACATATTGAGTGCAGCACTTAATTCTTTGCTCATGTTCATTTTTAAGGAATAATTCAGTGGGAGTATGGTATCTTCTAAGAGGAAGATTTATAAGAAGTTCACATTTGTTATTGATGTTTCATAAATGTAGTAAAAAAGAACAAATGTTATCATAAGATTGAATCACAAAGGAACCTATGAAAATTTCATTTCTCCTTTAAAGGCAGCTCAACTTTTATTTTCAGTCATTCTTTCTTTGATTTTTTTAAGAATTTGATGACCCTAGATTACTTTAACTAGTAATGATTAAATTCTTTACAAAATTTCATCTGACCAATGTGAAGATGAGCCCACATTAGCTTACAGATTCTTATTAAGAAGGTGTATGATTATACTTTAAATACAAATACATCAGTTTTGAAAACCAAGGTTACATGAAACTTTTAAATTCGAAATTAATGTTTTATAGAAATAGTTATGTTTAGACTCTACTAAGAATCTTTCTTTAAGATTTTTCTTGTTTCCTGAGGCAGAACTACCATTATGACCCAGTGATTGCAATCCTGGGTACAAAAACAAAAGGCTCTAACATGAAAATGTACGTATTCCCAAATATTAATAGCAAAACGTAAATAAAAAACCCAACTGTAAACATATAGATATATGCCAGTGTTAATAGCAGCATTATTTACAAATGCCAAGATATGGAAGCAACCTAAGTAACCATCAACAGGTGACCTGATAAAGAAGAGTGGTAGGTACACACAACAAAATACTACTCAGCCATATAAAAGAATGTAATTTTGCCATCTGCAACAACATGGATGGACCTAGAAGGTATTATGCTAACTGAAATGTCAGACAAACACAAACACTGTATGATATTACTTATGTGTGAAATATATTTATATATAAAACTAGTAAATATAACAACAACAAAACACCCACAGATATAGAGAATAAACTAGTGGTCATGAGTAGGGAGCGAAAAGGGAAGGAGCAAGTTAGGATTAAGGTATTGAGGTAACAACGACTACATATAAGATAAATAAGCTATAGTATATGTTCTACAACACAAAAAATATAACCAGATTTTTATAACTATAATGTAGTATAACTTTTAAAAATTGTGAATCACTATGTTATATATGTTATATGTTATATCCTGGAGTGTGAAGTAAAGTGGGCCTTAGGAAACATCACTCTGAAAAAACTAGTGGAGGTGATAGAATTCCAGCTGAACTATTTCCAATCCTAAAACATGATGATTTCTATACTTCAATGAATCAAGTCAGTGCCCTCACACACAGTGGGCATTCCATAGGAACTGAATGAATTCACAAATAGATGAATGATAATGTGGGTGGTTGGCCTAATATTATTTGTAGGATAATTAGCATTAATTCTCATAGTATCAATTAAAAGCTGTGTTATTTTTATGAAAAATTAAGTCCATTGATTTAAGTGTATAAAAGGATTAGAAAATCCTTTTCATGCTCTTTTAAAAAACTCATTTATATTAACATAGACTTGGTCTTTCATAGTGTGTGAGTCAATTTTATGGGCAAAAGTAAGTGATCATTAAGTTAGCATATTCTCTTATTTCCAAATAATCACCTCTATTATTATTTGGAATATCATTCAAATTCCTCTTCAAATTAGGTGGCCATTTGCAATAGAAAACACTTTGGCAACCTCTGAAAGAATTTTCAGTTTTTTTCAGTAGCAATTTTGAAAAGATGTATTATTATCATTATTATTTTTAATGCCAACAGTCACCCAGTCTTTCTCAACTAACTTTGATAAACATATAATTGGTAGTGGTGATATGGCTGAGTGTGTAGCATGCTTGTTTATTTGTCATATAATATCCAATGTTATCACATCTAGTAGTTCCTGAGATGTCTATTTGATGCCTGCCCCAATTTTGTATTGTGCAAGCACTTAACATGTTTGATTTCCCAGGTCATAGCTGGAGAGGGATTTTGTTTCAGGATAAATCATACTTTGAATCTCATCCTTGTCTGCTTTATATGATATTTAGATGACATTTTGACTTTTAAGACTTTAAAGTCAGTGCTGGAAAGAGTTAAAATTTTCAGGGTTTTTGGAATGTAATTAATGTGTTTTGCTTATGAGAACATGGATTTTGGTTGACCAAAGGCAGAATAATACAGACTGATCTGATTGTATTCCCCTCAAATTCATATGTTAAAGTCTGCCTCCTGGAATTAGGAGATGGGGCTTTAAGAGGTAATTAGGATTAGATGAGGTAATGAGATTAAAATATCATGAATCAAATTAGTTCTCTTGTAATCATCAATAGAGAGCTTGCTTCTCTTCTCTGCTTTCTACCATGTGAGGATACAATGAAATAAGAGAATTCTTACTACATTCTGACGAGCTGACAGTCAGACTCCATAACAATGAGACAGAAATTTCCCTCTTGTGGTTTATTATGAATTTTCAAGTGTTTTTACATTTCTGGAAAAAAATTATAAAACCCGTGGATAGTTTAAAAAAATAAAAGGGGCAATGTTTTACTCAAAGAATGAATACTTAAATCAGTAAGATGGAGAAGGGGACCTAAATTGAAAACAGCAAAAGAAACAAATGAACCTAAGTGTACTACAAATGAATACTGCATCCTAAAGAAAGAACACAGAAAAGAACTAACCTAAGATACTTTACAAAACAGTATTTTGTCTATATCCTATAACAATAAATGTAAGAACCATGAGCAAACATGTGGCTGTAGCCAGTAGTGTGTCTGGCACAAGGTTATGGGATAGCAATTCCACGTATATTTCATGTACATTCTAGGATTGAGCTAACACATATTTCATGGATAATGAGAAGCAGGTTTCTTACTGTCATAAAGGAGATAAAAAGTAAGGCAAAGCATGTTAACCCTTTCGTGTTTGACTGGAATTGGAAATATCAGTGTGAACTCACGCAATAGATAAATATAGATAGATGAATGGATAGACACCATTATCTTATTTTAATTGTCAAATTCATAAATGTTAAAGATTATATGAGTAGGAATTCTAAACAAAAATTAAGTGAAAGATTGGTAGAAATACTGCTAGAAAGAAAAGACAATGTGTTTATATGTGTGTATATATATATATATATGTATCAATATAGATATAAACATAGATATGGATATTGGTATAGACATCAGATCAGATCAGATCAGTCACTCAGTCGTGTCCGACTCTTTGCAACCCCATGAATGGCAGCACGCCAGGCCTCCCTGTCCATCACCAACTCTCGGAGTTCACTGAGCCTCAGGTCCATCGAGTCAATGATGCCATCCAGCCATCTCATACTCTGTCGTCCCCTTCTCCTCTTGCCCCCAATCCCTCCCAGCATCAGAGTCTTTTCCAATGAGTCAGCTCTTCGCATGAGGTGGCCAAAGTACTGGAGTTTCAGCTTTAGTATCATTCCTTCCAAAGAAATCCCAGGGCTGATCTTCAGAATGGACTGGTTGGATCTCCTTGCAGTCCAAGGGACTCTCAAGAGTCTTCTCCAACACCACACTTCAAAAGCATCAATTCTTCTGAGCTCAGCCTTCTTCACAGTCCAACTCTCACATCCATACATGACCACAGGGAAAACCATAGTCTTGACTAGACGAACCTTTTTTGGCAAAGTAATGTCTCTGCTTTTGAATATGCTATCCAGGTTGGTCATAACTTTCCTTACGTAGTGATTTTGGAGCCCAGAAAAATAAAGTCTGATGCTGTTTCCACTGTTTACCCATCTACTTCCCATGAAGTCATGGGACCGGATGCCATGACCTTAGTTTTCTGAATGTTGAGCTTTAAGCCAACTTCTTCACTCTCCACTTTCACTTTCATCAAGAGGCTTTTTAGTTCCTCTTCACTTTCTGCCATAAGGGTGGTGTCATCTGCATATCTGAGGTTATTGATATTTCTCCCGGCAATCTTGATTCCAGCTTGTGTTTCTTCCAGTCCAGCATTTTTCATGATGTACTCTGCATATAAGTTAAATAAACATGGTGACAATATACAGCCTTGATGAACTCCTTTTCCTATTTGGAACCAGTCTGTTGTTCCACGTCCAGTTCTAACTGTTGCTTCCTGACCTGCATGCAAATTTCTCAAGAGGCAGATCAGGTGGTCTGGTATTTCCATCTCCTTCAGAATTTTCCACAGTTTATTGTGATCCACACAGTCAAAGGCTTTGGCATAGTCAATAAAGCAGAAATAGATGCTTTTCTGGAACTCTCTTGCTTTTTCCATGATCCAGAGGATCTTGGCAATTTGATCTCTGGTTCCTCTGCCTTTTCGAAAACCAGCTTGAGCATCAGGAAGTTCACAGTTCACATATTGCTGAAGCCTGGCTTGGAGAATTTTGAGCATTAGTTTACTAGCGTGTGAGATGAGTCCAATTGTGCGGTAGTTTGAGCATTCTTTGGCATTGCCTTTCTTTGGGATTGGAAAGAAAACTGACCTTTTCCAGTCCTGTGGCCACTGCTGAGTTTTCCAAATTTGCTGGCATATTGAGTGCAGCACTTTCACAGCATCATCTTTCAGGATTTGGAATAGCTCAACTTGAATTCCATCACCTCCACTAGCTTTGTTTGTAGTGATGCTTCTAAGGCCCACTTGACTTCACATTCCAAGATGTCTGGCTCTAGGTCAGTGATCACACCATCGTGATTATCTGGGTCGTGAAGATCTTTTTTGTACAGTTCTTCTGTGTATTCTTGCCATCTCTTCTTAATATCTTCTGCTTCTGTTAGGTCCATACCATTTCTGTCCTTTATCGAGCCCATCTTTGCATGAAATGTTCCTTTGGTATCTCTAATTTTCTTGAAGAGATCCCTAGTCTTTCCCATTCTGTTGTTTTCCTCTATTTCTTTGCATTGATTGCTGAGGAAGGCTTTCTTATCTCTTCTTGCTATTCTTTGGAACTCTGCATTCAGATGTTTATATCTTTCCTTTTCTCCTTTGCTTTTTGCTTCTCTTCTTTTCACAGCTATTTGTAAGGCCTCCCCAGACAGCCATTTTGCTTTTTTGCATTTCTTTTCCATGAGAATAGTCTTGATCCCTGTCTCCTGTACAATGTCATGAACCTCATTCCATAGTTCATCAGGCACTCGATCTATCAGATCTAGGCCCTTAAATCTATTTCTCACTTCCACTGTATAACCATAGGGGATTTGATTTAGGTCATACCTGAATGGTCTAGTGGTTTTCCCTACTTTCTTCAATTTAAGTCTGAACTTGAGGAGATACCCCTAGTCCAAGGTAAGGAGCAATGGTTGTGCTTTGCTGGAGCAGCTGTGAAGAGATATCCCACGCCCAAGGTAAGAGAAACCCAAGTAAGATGGTAGGTGTTGCAAGAGGGCATCAGAAGGCAAACACACTGAAACCATACTCATAGAAAACCAGTCAATCTTATAACACTAGGACCACAGCCTTGTCTAACTCAATGAAACTAAGCCATGCCTGTGGGGCAACCCAAGACAGGTGGGTCATGGTGGAGAGATCTGACAGAATGTGGTCCACTGGAGAAGGGAATGGCAAACCACTTCAATAATCTTGCCTTGAGAACCCCATGAACAGTATGAAAAGGCAAAATGATAGGATACTGAAAGAGAAACTCCCCAGGTCAGTAGGTGCCCAATATGCTACTGGAGATCAGTGGAGAAATAACTCCAGAAAGAATGAAGGGATGGAGCCAAAGCAAAAAGAATACCCAGCTGTGGATGTGACTGGCGATAGAAGCAAGGTCCGATGCTGTAAAGAGCAATATTGCATAGGAACCTGGAATGTCAGGTCCATGAATCAAGGAAAATTGGAAGTGGTCAAACAAGAGATGGCAAGAGTGAATGTCAACATTCTAGGAATCAGCAAACTGAAATGGACTGGAATGGGTGAATTTAACTCAGATGACCATTATATCTACTACTGTGGACAGGAATACCTTAGAAGAAATGGAGTGGCCATCATGGTCAACAAAAGAGTCCGAAATGCAGTACTTGGATGTAATCTCAAAAACGACAGAATGATCTCTGTTCGTTTCCAAGGCAAACCATTTGATATTACAGTAATCCAAGTCTATGCCCCATCCAGTAATGCTGAAGAAGCTGAAGTTGAACGGTTCTATGAAGACCTACAAGACCTTTTAGAACTAACACCCCAAAAAGATGTCCTTTTCATTATAGGGGACTGGAATGCAAAAGTAGGAAGTCAAGAAACACCTGGAGTAACAGGCAAATTTGGCCTTGGAATACGGAATGAAGCAGGGCACTAATAGAGTTTTGCCAAGAAAATGCACTGGTCATAACAAACACCCTCTTCCAACAACACAAGAGAAGACTCTATAGATGGACATCACCAGATGGTCAATACTGAAATCAGATTGACTATATTCTTTGGTATAGACATAGAAATAATTTAACTTGGTCCTCTGTGAGTAGCTATAAGCAGTGACACTCTAGTAACAATGAATATGCCTAAGACCTGGGTCTTAGTTTATGAATTCCATTCTCTGAAAGAAATCTAGGTCCCTGAAAAAAAATGGATAATTTCAGAGCTAGAGCATAAATCTTCAAAATGATACTGGAACCAAAATGAGACATGCCAAAGTATGGAATTACTGAAAACATGATAAGACATGCAATAGGTTTTAAAAAGCCAATTTAAAGAAGCCTCCAGTGGGATGATATTAGACCATATGAGTTTCAGGAGAATGGATACGTGTATATATGTATTATTCAGTCCTATTCATTGGAAGCACTGATGCTTAAGCTGAAACTCCAATAATTTGGCCACCTGTCGTGAAGAACTGACTCATTGCAAAAGACCCTGATTCTGGGAAATATTGAAGGTGAGAGGAGAGGGGATGACAGAGGGTGAGATGGTTTGATGGCATCACCAACTCGAAGGATATGAGTTTGAGTAAGCTCCAGGAGTTGGTGATGGACAGGGAAGCCTGGTGTGCTGAAGTCCATGGGATCACAAAGAGTAAGACATGACTGAGTGCTGAACTGAGTCCTTTTACTGTCCACCTGAAATTATCAGAGCGTTGTTAATTGGCTATACTCCAATATAAAATAAAAAGTTTTTTTTTAATGAAAGGAAAAGTAAAATGAGAGCAGTGTGATGAAATAATAATGATATTAGATATGGAAATATAACCAACTTATTATACATTCTTGGATGTTTCTTACAAGTTGTTGTAAACGGACTTTTTTCCCCCTCTGAGTCTTTGTAAATTTGTTTGCAAACTAGGGTGATTATCATGAATCATAGAGATTTTTATTTTTTATACTCAAATAGAGTTAAGTGTGTAAGGATATTTTTTACGATGAGACTTTATACAAACATACATTTATGTCAGTATTTGTTTTCTAAAAGAAAGCTTTCTGATAATAGGAAGCATCCTGTTTTTTCCTTAACTCCAGGATTGATCAAGGTTCCTACAGCGTAATGTGCATTCAAATAATCATTTGATAATCATTTAATAATGTGCATTCAGATGGTGACTGCAGTGATTTTGGAGCCCAGAAAAATAAAGTCTGTCACTGTTTCCCCATCTATTTGCCATGAAGTGATGGGACCAGATGCCTTGACCTTAGTTTCTTGGATGTTGAGTTTTAAGCCAACTTTTTCACTCTCCTCTTTCACTTTCATCAAGAGGCTCTTTCATTCTTCTTCACTTTCTGCCATAAGGGTGGTGTTATCTGCATATCTGAGGTTATTGATATGTCTCCCGGCAATCTTGAATCTTCTTCTTGAGGAAGCTTGTGCTTCTTCCAGCCCAGTGTTTCTCATGATGTACTCTGCATATAAGTTAAATAAGCAGAATGACATACACAGCCTTGATGTACTCCTTTTCCTATTTGGAACCAGTCTGTTTTTCCGTGTCTAGTTCTATCTGTGGCTTCCTGACCTGCATATAGGTTTCTCAAGAGGCAGGTCAGGTGGTCTGGCATTCCCATCTCTTTCAGAATTTTCCACAGTTTGCTGTGATCCAAACAGTCAAGGCTTTGGCATAGTCAATAAAGCAGAAGTAGATGGTTTTCTGGAACTCTCTTGCTTTTTCCATGGTCCAGCAGATGTTGGCAATTAGATCTCTGGTTCCTCTGCCTTTTCTAAATGCAGCTTGAACTTTTGGAAGTTCACAGTTCACGTACTGTTGAAGCCTGGCTTGGAGATTTTTGAGCATTACTTTACTAGCATGTGAGATGAGTGCAATTGTGTGGTAGTTTGAGCATTCTTTGGCTTTTACTTTCTTTGGAATTGTAATAAAAACTGACCTTTTCCAGTCCTGTGGCCACTGCTGAGTTTTCCAAATTTGCTGGCATATTGAGTGTAGCACTTTCACAGCATATTCGTTTAGGATTTGAAATAGCTCAACTGGAATTCCGTCAGCTCCACTAGCTTTGTTCATAGTGATGCTTTAAGTGATATGCTTTTAGTGCCTTCAGATTCATAAAATGAGCAAAATAACTCTTCCTAGGATTTCAAATAAAATTTGTGACTAGCATCAAAACTTTCACATTATTTCAGAAAGTTTGCAGATTCTGATGTTAATTCATTAGGGATATACATTTATAAGACTTGTTGATTGAAAATATATCAGGTTCCAAAACATCATGCTGGTTTTAGAAGAAAATAAAATCATTTTGAACCTTATTGCATTGTTGTTGTTGTTCAGTCACTAAGTTGTGTCCAACTCTCTGCAGTCCCATGAACTGCACCATGTCAGGCTTCCCTGTCCTTTAACTATCTCCCTAAGTTTGCTCAAACTCATGTCCATTGAGTCAATGATGCCATCCAACCTTCTCATCCTCTGTCGCATCTTTCCCAGCATCAATTTCTAATTCATGCACATGGAAGTCTCATACGAGATCTAAGAAGAGGCCAAAGCAGGCAACTTTTATACTTTTTAGATGAAGAGACAATAAATGTATGAAGAATTGACAGGACAAAGAAACGTAGGCTTTGGTGCTTAATTAGTGCAGAATCTAAACAGAGTTTGGGGTTAGGGGTAAAAGAACACTCTTAGCAGTAGAGATAGGAAATTTGGGTCAAAAGCCTTGTTGCTTTAGTACACCTTGTTACTTCTGTAATTTACTATTCCAACTCCAAACTCTGTTTAGATTCTTCACTAATTAAGCACCAAAGCACATTTCACATGAGAGATTTATTTCCTGCTTTCAGTAAGACAGAAAGAAGAGTCAGAGTCAGAGTCAGAGTGTTCCACTTGTATTGGTCACTTTTTTCTTAACTTAATTCAAGAAAATCCATATGCCACCGAAGCACATTTTTGCTAAGAGTACCCTGAGGAACCAAGACTCTGCGGGAAGAGAGAGAGAGAGAGAGAGGGTGCAGATGTACATAATGGACACTTGAGCATGGTCAGCATGTAGCAACCACTGCTGTGGTGACTCTTGTCATTGGCTTTTTGAGTATATCCTTTCCAAGGAAGAAAATTATCTGTTCTAGCAGTTATGGCATATCGGTGACAGTGAAAGAACTCTGAGTTCATGCAAAGTCTAGATGTCATTTACATGATCTGATATTGTATTAACTGAAAGAAAAGTTATTTTACCGTCTCTACTTTTCACCACTGACCTATTACATTATGTGAAATTAAAAGAAGAAATTTTCTTTTAAAAAAGAATAAGTATACTAATTTGAACAATAGAGGTAGGTTCTGTAAAAACTGAAACAGGA
Organism: Bubalus bubalis; assembly: GCF_019923935.1. Lineage (NCBI taxonomy): Eukaryota > Metazoa > Chordata > Mammalia > Artiodactyla > Bovidae > Bubalus > Bubalus bubalis. Next base: position 28,449,168 of record NC_059171.1, on the reverse strand, counting down.
GAGTATAGAATACATTTTTGTTCACTCTGTTAAAACAAGTCCCTCACAAGTATGCTGTAAGTTAAAGTTTAGCAGTAGGAATAATAGCTTGGAATGGGGTGCTCAAGGTATAGATAAATTCAGAAAAATTTCTATTTCAGCATCATTTGAAAACAGTAGAAATAGTAATGAATTTCACTAATGGTAGCACAAATCACTAATTAGAAGCCAGTCAATAGAATTGTTCAGAAAGAAGTGAACTATAAATCAAAAATTAATCTTATCAAGAATTAGAAGAAAAGGAAATGAAGGAACCAGGAATGTGACCTTTTAATACAATGGCACATAAATTGGATGTATTCACTAACACAGAAGAGAAAATTATTTGTAATGATTGTGTATTCTTTCTTTGTATTTAAAGTTTTAGTTCCCAGTTTCATGACCTAATGGGATTTTTCTTATAAATAGTTCATACAACATTGTTGAGTGGCTTTGTATATATATTTGTAAATTTCTATGGTAAAATTTAAAATGTAGATGAAATTTTAAATACTTTAAGATCCAAACAGCATGTACAAAGCAAACAGGAGAAATAAATCTGATGTGGGCTTTTTATTTTTTATTTTTTTTTAATTTTATTCAATAATGGACACAATTTGATTCCTAAGAGGTTTAGAATAATTGCAAGCAACATTGTCAGCCTGGTTATATTTCAGCTATAAGGGTAGCAGCAATACATTCAACATCAACAGGAAATGTTCTTCCTTGAAAATTTAACTTTTCATCTCTATTACAAGAGCAGAGAAAAATCATGTGTGGTGTGTATCTCCCAAACTGTATTTACTTAATTCATACTTGAGCATTCTCTAGTAGGAGGATGGAGCAAAGAATGAAGACTGTCCTTTGTTACCAGAACATAGAGGGTTGTCACAGTGCAATGGTAGCATCTATTGACATATATATAACATAAAATTGCCTTTATTTTCCCCAGATCTTCTTTTCCTTGAGCATACCATGTCTAGATGCTGAAAAGACATCATTCAAATCAGCATTTTCAATTTTATACGAAGGAGTACAAAAAGACTGAAAACAGCATTGGGCTGAAAACAACATTGAAAACAATTATTCAAAAGTTTTAATTTTTATTTTTCTGATGGGGCCAAAAAAATAAGAAAATAGAAAGTCAATATTTATCTTACAACAGTTTCATTGGAACACAGTTTATCACTGTGTTCCAAGGTTATCAGGGATGGCATGCTAAAGTTGAACAATGAAAAATCAGAAAGTCTGTTATAGATAGATCATAGATGGATAGACAGATCATGTAGACATATACTAAGCATTGAGTTGCACTATGGAAAGTGAAAGGAGATTATGGCCCTAGGAACTCTGTAATCTAGTGATAAAGGCATCTATTAAATAGAGGATCACAGAAATATATAGTTACTCAGTATGACCATGACTTAAGGAAAATAATTGTATGAATAAAAATAATTCAGAAAGGTAGTGTCAGTGCTGACTTACTAGAAGGTACAACACTTCCTCTATAAGTAATTGTTGATGTTGTTCAGTAGCTATGTTGTGTCCAACTCTTTGTGATCCCAAGGACTGTAGCACTCCAGGCTTCCTTGTTCTTCACCATCTCCCAGAGTTTGCTCAAACTCATGTCTATTGAGTTGGTGATGCCATACAAGCATTTCATCCTCTGTCATCCCTTTCTCCTCCTGCCTTTAATCTTTCCCAGCATCAGGGTTTTTTTCCAATGAGTTGGCTCTTCGCATTAGGTGGCCAAAGTATTGGAGCTTCAGTTTCTGCATCAGTCCTTCCAATGGATATTCAGGGTTGTAATATTCTAAACCAAAGTAACTTTCTTCTATTTCTTTTATTTTGTGGCAGAAATGGCTAATAGATTCATTATATTTTTTAATGTTCTACTTGAAAATTTAACCCAATAAGTTACTGAAATTTTTGGCTGGTGCACTGAATTATAGCAGAAATGCCTTACTGTGGTTACTTTAGGATAGTGAGAACTACATGGAACAGTTACAGTCAGGGCATTGTTTCTCTCTGATTACCCATTCAACACCCCAAGGATGAACCAATTTATGACAGTGTCCTCTTGCATTCCCTGAAGTAGAATCTATTTCTTCCAAAGGACCCTTAATAGTTCTTCATCTACTTCAATTTTCCCAAGTCCAATAAGTCTATTTCTTAGTCCCTGAAGCCCTGTTTTATATACTGCCAAGACAGGTCCATTAAAGCATGTAAAAACAGATAATTGCCTGTGTTATGGGTATGAATAGTTGTGAGTATTCATCATTTTTTAGAATTTTAATTTTCTGTATATTATGTTTTGACATCTTTTAAAAAAACAACCCCAAAACAAAACAAAAAAAACTTTCAGTTTAGGTACAGATTGCTCCTCCCTGGGTGAACCAGTTAATCAATTCTTCCAGACAGCATGACTCAGGAAACATGTCTTTGATATACAAACTAACCAGTACAGAGACAAACCTCCTCTGGTTCTGGTACCCTAGGAGGTAATATTTCTCTATCTTAATCATCTCTGGGCCAGGCACTGGGCAACTAGGGACCACCACTATCTAGCCTACTGATATTATTCAGATAAGACCACCCTCAGTCACCCTGCCCTTTTTTACCTTTCCTGTGTAAACCCTAATAAAGCTCTAGCCTAAAGCTATTGCTTTATCCTGTTTCTAATCCTTAACCCAAACTTGGTGTTCCCGCTGTGACCCTATGTTTGGAGCTACACCTCTTGTTTCTAGGGCAACTATGAACATTAAAATTTTCTTTCAATTCATTGACCTCTCCATGTCATCACTGAATCACCTTTATAAATTAAGACCCAGAACATTTCAGAGAAAAAGGTTGGGAGAAGTTCCTGCATTTGGCACTTACATTGTATTAACTTAATGAAATATCTCCTTGTATTAAAAATATTGGAAATTTAATTTTGTCTGAAAGCAATTTTTCTCACAAACATAAAGCTTTGGACTCTTACTGACACAGAAGAATAGGTTTACTTATTTGTACAAATACTGCAAATATTTTGCCATTTGGAGATGTTGCAATATGAAGCTTGTATCATCATTCTTCATAGCTATCAACAATCATCAAATTTCATACAAAATTGCTCAATTTTCATTCAATCTGAGTAAACACTATCTACTTCAAGGCTGATAGAGCACAATGTGAAAAAGAAAACTTTATGCTATCATATGATAGATGAAAAAGGTTCCTGCTTTATCATTGTTAAAGTCTGCTATGAAAGAATGCATAAAATTTTGAATAGCTATCAAATAACTCAGGTTTTTGACAATCCTCATGAAACATATATCAATTCCTGGATAACACAGAATGTGCACTACTTTGAGTCTGATTGCCTTATTTCACTCAAGTACTTCAAGGCCAAGAGACCTTACTGTGCCCTCATTACTTAAATTTTTTTGGAAATTCTGTTGCATTCCCTATAAAGCTAAGAGCTCTTGGATACAGAGTCATACTGTACCATGTTTTAAATATTTTATGTGAAAAATTTCTTATCATTGGTGACCTGGAGAAGAGTAGTTTGTTGAGTACTGGAGGCAAAGGCCAGATTGGAGCAGATTTAAGAGGGAATGGGAAAAAGTGAGGAGGAAACAGGTAGACAGTGTAGACAACTTTCAGGAGAAGCTTAAAGCTTCCTAAAGGGGAACAATGGAGAATTTAGAAACATTCATGTTTCCATTTAGATAGTTGTATGAATCAGTACAGACTTAGAAACAGTCTGTTTCCCTATGCAGAGTGTCTAAAGCACAGTATAGTAGGTGGATGGAGGAATGGTTCAGCTTGCTAAGATCATGGGTGGATGTAAGAACAGCAGACAGTATGTGATAAACACTTTTCCAAGTGCTTTACATGCATTATCAAATGTTCTTTGGACACACACACACACACAATCTAGAATAGAAATGACATTATCTTATTTTTATAGAAAGAAGCCAAGCCACTGACAAGAGATTGACCAAAGTTTACAAATACGTATATGTATAGTTGGAGAACAAAGTCCATAGAGTTTATTCTTGTTATCAAAATTAGTACCATCTCCATTACCAAAATTCTTTCTGTTCTGGAATTGTGAGGAGAATTACACAGAGACCAGGTTGAAGCACATTATATACAACCTGAAAAGTGAAAGTGAATGTTGCTCAGTTGTGTCCGACTCTTTGCAACCCCATGGACTATATAGTCCATGGAATTCTCCTGGCCAGAATACTGGAGTAGGTAGCCTTTCCCTTCTCCAGGGGACCTTCCCAACCCAGGGATCAAACCCATGTCTCCTGCATTGCAGGTCTCCCGCATTGCAGATGGATTCTCTACCAGCTGAACCACAAGGGAAGCCTAAGAATACTGAAGTGGGTAGCCTATCCCTTCTCCAGTGGATCTTCCTGACCCAGGAATCAAACCAGTGTCTCCTGCATTGCAGGCAGATTCTTTGCCAACTGAGTTATGAGGGAAGCCCCTATATACAACCTGGATACCTTGAAATTTGTAAAGAGGATATGGAAGATTTTGAGACTTATGTGTATTATGAGCGTGACTGTGTCTTAGAAAGTGACGATGTTACCTGAGGAGGATTTACACATGTGAAAGACATGTTGACAGTGCAATGGCCAGAATATACACTGTTGCAGTAGTTCATGAAATAAGGACATGAGATCTTATCTATAGTATTATCACACGCATAGAGAAGGGAAACCAGATTCCACAAAATGAATCATCTGCTCAGAGATATGATGGCCTGGGGAACAGTGTTGGTTTGGGTAAAAAATAGTGGGACTGTCTTAAACATAGTTTTATAAAATAGACAGAAAATATTTTAAAAGATGAGAACAGAACATTGGAGAGGGATCCTAATAGTTATTGTGGCTTTGTATGTCTTTTGAATTGAATTTATATCCATTGATTAAGTCATTTAGAAATATTTAATCACCTGCTCTCCTCTAAGCGCTGAGTTAGATATTGCAAGTGTAGAACTGAAATAGATAGAGACCTTGTAGGCTATCAGGAGTTCTACTGTAAAATAGAGAATGTAGATAAGTGAACAGGCAATTGAAATACATTTGTGGTAATTGCTTAGAAATCAAGATAGGTATTATATTAGCATATTTGAGAGTCCTAATCTAGATTGGTGATATATATCAGAGAAGACTTTCAGAGCAGATGGAATTTTCATGAGAAAAAAGAGAAAATCTGAAAAAACTAGAGGCTTGGAAAACATCTGAACATAAGGGCAAGGGTGTCAAAGAAGAAAGAATTACCTAGGTAGAAGATGAACCAATAAATATACAAACATTTTTGCTAAGTGATGTCAAATAGCGATTTAAGAAGAAATATTTAATAAATCCCACCTAAAGCTTTCAGATATAAAGCTAAAAGAGTGCATATGACTTGTAACTGAGTGGCTACCTCTCAGGCAGCTCTCTAAACTGCTAAATTTAAATTAAATTTAAAGGGTAAATTAAAGAATATGTGTCATGTAGGTTGTCTAAAAATAAAACGCATTTAAACTCATTGGAAAAAAAAAATAAAGAATATGTGTCTGTTTTGGAAGCAGAGGCAGGAAACAGGGCTAAAACCTTAAAAAGAAGAAAGGTAGAACACAGTAGTGATAGGAAGATGTAAAAGCTTTGGCATGAAGGCAGAGACATCCCTTATCCTGATCAGAACTTGAGAACAGACAAGCATAAAGCTGGTCACCAGACCAAACGAATACAAAGAAGGGTTAGTGAGCATCAGGCCTCAAACATTAGAAGGAATTTCAAATGTGTTTGTCATCTTTTATTCTGATGGCTCTTCAGTTGGTAGGACAAAGAATTCTGGCCCCTTTTTGATGGACAGGATCCACTCAGATTAATGTTCTGTTGATATGACTTCTCCCCTTCCCCTTGCTTGTGTCCCCAAGCAAATGCTGATTATTTCTGTCAACAGTTGTCTCAGTCATAAGACGTATGTTTGGAATAGCATTCAGCTAAATAACCAGAGAGAACTGATTGGTCAATCTATGTTCATGCATGCTTCTCAAGTGTCATTTTGCTTATACCTGAAAGCTTTAAGTTGACATTGATCACGGTCCTTTTTCATGCTAGATCGCTCTCCATAGAGAGCTCACCATCCTAGCACACTATGGAATACTACCTATTCAAAGTTGAATACTACTGCTAGCAGAAAGGGCAAATATCAAATAATTAAGTAATGCTAGGAAATATTATTTAGGCCGATTTCATGCAAATGAAAGGACAATGAGCAATTCATACAATAAGACACCTTATTTTTAGTAGAAAATTTGGAACAAATTCAGCTTCTTGGTTGAGTTTTTATTTTTTTAACTTTTTGAACAGCTCTATTAAGGTATAATTGATGTACAAACAACTGAACATATTTAATGGTTTCATTTTGATGAGTTTGGTGATATGCATAGACCCACACTACCATCACCAATATCAAGGGGATAGACATGTCCAACACTTCCCAGAGTTTTCTTGGGTCCCTTTGAATTTTTGTTTGGTTGTTTTTTATTTTTTGTGGTAAGAACACTTAACAAGAGAACTACCCCTTAACAAATTTTGAAGTGCACAATACTTTATCTTTATTTGTAGGCATTATATTTTACAACAGATGTCTAGAACTTGTCCATCCAGCACTATTACAACTTTATATCTTTTAAATAATAATTCCCCAACTCCTCCACCCCTCAGTCTTTGGCAACAACTATTGTATTCTCTGCTTCTATGAGTTTGACTACTTTAGATACCTCATTTAAGTGGAATCATGCAGTATTTGTTATTCTGTAACTAGCTTATTTCACTTGCTGCTGCTGCTGCTGCTAAGTCGCTTCAGCCATGTCCAACTCTGTGCGACCCCATAGACGGCAGCCCACCATGCTCCCCCGTCCCTGGGATTCTCCAGGCAAGAACACTGGAGTGGGTTGCCATTTCCTTCTCCAATGCAGGAAAGTGAAAAGTGAAAGGGAAGTCGCTTAGTCGTGTCCGACTCCTAGTGACCCCATGGACTGCAGCCCACCAGGCCCCTCTGTCCATGGGATTTTCCAGGCCAGAGTACTGGAGTGGGGTGCCATTGCCTTCTCCGGCTTATTTCACTTAGCATAATGCTATTCTGACCCATTTCCTGCTAAGAATGAGAGAGGTTCAGAGCAAATGAAACCTCTGCAGCATGTCTACACAGCAGTGTAAATCACCCTACCACACAGAGTCTATGATACATTAGGCTCATGATACAAAACCCTGCCAAAGATTGAATTCTTAATAATGGGGCGCCAAGTGATCCTAAAACCTGAACTGCCATCATGAGGCACCAAGCCATAATGTGCAGCAGGCATTGTCTATCAAATTTAAGTTAGATAGATAAAATACATAGATGATAAAATAATGATTATGTGTGTGTGTGTGTGTGTGTGTGCACGTGCAAATCTATGTGTAGTTTGGCTGGAATACACTGGGAAGTAATAAATAAGTTGAGTGGGCAGGCTCAGACTCTCATGGTCTATCCTTTTGCCACCATGATCTACCACCTTGCCTTCTATATCTGCATATTGCCAAGTAAGGAGTTCTCTAAGACTGGTGATTAGGGGAGGGAAATAAATTGAACCTGTTTTATACACTATGCTGGCACCAGTTGGAAGTGGACTGCTGAAGTGGTTCAGCTGCTGTCTACAGTGGCACTGAAGGAGAGAAGAGTAACATGAAATCTTCCAAGTGGGGAGCATGTAGTCAACTATATCCAAATGATTACTTTGCCTGGAAGAAAAGGTGCTGGAGTTGATTGACAGAATAATGCCCCCTGCAGATGTCTACATCCTAATCTTGCTATGCTAAGTGCTAAGTCACTTCAGTCATGTCCAACTCTGTGCGACCCCATAGATGGTAGCCCACCAGGCTCCCCCGTCCCTGGGATTCTCCAGGAAAGAACACTGGAGTGGGTTGCCATTTCCTTCTCCAATGCATGAAAGTGAAAAGTGAAAGTGAAGTCGCTCAGTCGTGTCCAACTCATCGACCCCATGGACTGCAGCCTACCAGGCTCCTCCGTCCATGGGATTTTCCAGGCAAGAGTACTGGAGTGGGGTGCCATTGTTTTCTCTGACATCCTAATCTTAGGAACCTATAAATATGTACCTTATATGGCAAAAGGGACTTTGCAGATGTGGTTAAAGACTTCAAGATGGGAAGTTTATGCTGGATTTTTTGAGACAGCCCAGTGTAATTACAAAGTTTCTTATAAGGGGGAGGCAGAAGGTCAGAGTAGAGACACTTCTATAGATGTGAAGATGAAAGAATGGGCCATAGCAGCCTCTTGAAACTGGAAAAGTAAAAAAAAAAGAAAAAGAATTCTTTCCTAGAACCTCCAGAAGATAAACAGCCCTTAACTTTAACCCCTTATGATCCATTGCAGACTTCTTACATCAATACAATTAAGAAAATAAATATATGTTGCTTTAAGCCACTAAATTTGAAATCATCTGTTAAAGACGCAATGCGGAAACTAACACAGATACATAAATACTAAGTCCTTGAAAATAGTTAATGATTTGGTTGGTTGGTCAGATACTTGGAAAGACAGAACAAAGCAGAACAAAAGAAAAAACCCAATTATCTATTATTATAGCATTTCTATTATTTCTGGCCTGATTTTAATGATTTTTACTTTTTAATTACAGTTGTATTTTCCTTTTTTGTATTCTTTGTAATTTTATTTTAAATATATGATCCCGAGTTTGTGTATTTTTCCTTGTGAGTGCTGGCCGATTTTTATATTTCTATACAAATTCCTGATCTTTGCTATGAGATGTGATTATGTTTGATTTTCTTGAGGCTTGTTTTTAAGATTTTTAGGTGGGAACAGAGTAGCCTTTAATTTAGGGTTAATTTTGACCTGGCTCTAAAGGCTTCCCATATGCCGCTAGTGGTAAAGAATCCCCCTGCCGATGGCAGGAGACATGAGAGATGAGAATTTGATCCCTGGGTCAGGAAGATCTCTTGAAGCAGAAAGTGACAACCCATTCCAGTATTCTTGCCTGGAAAAAACCCGTGGACAGAGGAGCCTGGCAGGCTGCAGTCCCTGGGGCTGCAAAGAGTCAGATGCGACTGAGCCCACATTGACCTGGTACTGAGGGGGGTACACTTCTTGGAACTCTACTCATTTGCCCTATGGATTAGGTGATGACTACATTGGCTGGTAAACAGGAACTTTTTCAAAACCAGAGAAAAGCACTGGGTATTGTTCTCTTGACTCATTTCCGGTCATGTTTTCCCGCCTCAAGTAGTTTCATCACAGGCATTAGCTAACCCGAATGTAGGTGAAGAGTTAAGAAGTACCCTCTGTAAATCCCTTAGATCTTCCTCTGTGCTTCTCTCTCCTCTCCAGTACTATTCCCTACAACTCAAGCTGCCTTAGGCTCTATAACCCAGGCTGGTCTCTTCAACCCAGTGAGGACCTCTAGGCTTTTCCCTTGATTCCACTGTGGTCTGGGAACTCTTTCCAGGCAATGAAGTGGGACAAACAGTGATCTTAATTTGCTTACCCTCTCTCATGTATCATTACTTTTCACTCTTCAATGCCCAGTATCTGAAAACTAGTGGTTTTTATGTTTTGTCCATTTTTATATTTTTGGTGAGCAAAAGTGTTCTGTTACTCCATCCTGAACAACAGCAGATCATTTTGAGTGATTACTTTGAAATCCTTTTTATTACATCACAAATATCATTTTGGAAGCTCTCTTTCAACCAGTTCATTTCACTACCAGGTTCTATACTGATATGATATCAACTCATGCCATTCATATTCATGTGGATAATATTAATAATAAGATAGGAAGTGGAATGGTTGGGAGGTATAATGTATGATAAATATCTGGATGGCTGAACTATCACATATGCTTTGAAAATAATTATTTTACTAGACCAGATAATACTGAAAAGGAATTTAGGTATAACTAATTATAGTCATCTCTCACCTTCTGTTTTTTTTTTTTCTTTCTTAAAATGCTATTCCCAATTATATTTATTTATCTTGCAGTATATCAGTTCAGTCAATAAAGGAACTTCTGTCATTTTCTTTATTAAAATTCATCTTGGTAACATTTTATTTAATAAGAAATATAACAGGAACTATATTTGTATCTCTCTGTGGTACAAATTTGGGCATGGTATCTTCCATATCCATGAGATCTTAGGGTGGTAATCATTTGATGTAGAATTTATAAAGATGAGGGTTTGGATCTCAACTTTCATTTGCTGATTTTGAGGTGCTTGGAAATTATATAGTCTTAATTTCCCCACTCTTGAAATAGGGGAGATAATATACATCTAGAAGATTTGGCTTTTGAAAATTCCCTATGTGTGAAGCCTGACAAAGCACAAGTTCTGAGAAAAATATTATTCTGATATGTTTATTATTACCTACATGTTTATTATTATTCCTATATAGGAGTTCATATAAAGGATAATTTATGCTCTATATAATTTCTTTAATATTTTTCTACTATAAAAAGACAAGAATAATTGGTTGGTAATTTACTCAGAGAATTCCCCAGATTGCTTGGAAACTAGCTAGCTAGAAAATGGGGTTCTCTTCCACATAGCAGGGAGCTTGGACCAAAGTGAACTACCCCAAGGTTTCAAATGTTGAACAGTGGCCATTCCCAGTAATATCTATAGACTGCTAATGTCTGAGCTCAAATGCTTTCATGTGAAAACATAGGCTGACTTTTCTGTTTACAAACATACTCCCTCTTACCAAGGTCCATTTACTGGTGCATCCAGTTTCATCCAGGTGAAAGTCTGTCTTTCCATAGGATATTGAGAGTAAGTGAATCCAATAACTTGTTTACATTTCCTGATCAGTGAATTCTAGGCTCAATCAAATGATGCTGATTTTCACCTGTGTTCTTCAGGCAACACCTTCTCTTTTGAATTCTAATTTTTTTCTTTTTAGATCTCTTCTACAAAAGTACTAGATGCTAGTGGTTCCAAGTATATTCTAACTCTATCCTCTTTCATCTCCCTTTAACTAAGTAGATAACAATTTGCCAAGTTAGTGAATAAATGCATAAATGTCAAGCAAATAATATCTACTTCTGATTAGTCTTCAAAAACTCAAATGGTTCACCATTCCTGCTTTTGTGTACTTAATAAGATAAATTTGGGAAATGACAAAGGAGAGGAAAGGTATGGTAGAATACCATTCAAGTATTGAAAAAGTCCCTGCATTTGTATGACTTTATGAAACCGTGTTACTTTACTAGGCTCCAATTTGGGATATGTGTTATTGAGATATACTATACTATTTCTTCCTGAATTAAATGCTCTTGTTCCACTGTATAGTAGTATTTGAAGTTTGATTTTATATTCTCCCTTTGCAATTTTGTTGCTAGATTGCTCTGGTAGATTGATTGCAAAAAAATGAACCCAATTCTGCACCCCTTCCAGTATTCTCACCTTTTGAACTATGACTTTTATTCTTCTACCATAGAGAGCTGGAATCTATTTTCTAACCCCTTAATTCCAGGTTGGCTTTTTGAGTTGCATGTATGAGATATGCATTAGCCAAAAGAATGAGGTGAAAATGACATGTTGCCAGGACCTGTTAAGCCACAAAAGGGCTTACATATTTTTGCTCTCTCTCCTGCTTCTCTCCTATTATTGTGAGAATGGGTCTGAGCTATCCTGACAGCAGATCAAAAATTGGTGCAGGGATAAATTAGAAAAGTTTTCATAGCTATGGGACTGTTCATAGTTTTGCTATTTCTGTTTATTTTTTGATTAGTTCTATAACAGTAGCAGACTAGTATTAAATCTAAAAGAGATAGCATGTAACAAATATGTTTTTCAATAACTATTTTGGAATATAGATTTCCACTAACTTAAGACTTCTGAGAATTTTTGACTAAGTCATGCATTATTTTAAAAGAGAGAGTAGATCAGTGTATCTAATAAACAATATCAGCTTCCTGAATGTTTGCTAAGTACAGTGAGCCCTCAGCATCTGTGGGGACTGGTTCTAGGACCTGCCCAGGATACTAAAGTCTGCAGGTACCCAAGTCCATTGGCTGGGCTTCCACACCCAAGATTCCACATCCTCATACTCAACCAACCTCGGATCTTGTACTACTGTATGTATTTGTTGGAAAAAAATCCACATGCAAGATGACCCTTGGAGCTCATACACTTGCTGTTCAAGAGTCAGCTATGTATTATTTTCTAGCTGATCAAGTTTAAACTAAAAATAAAATTTAAAAAAGAATGGACAGGAATAAATTAGATAAAATAACAGAAAGAAGAAATACAAAATCCTGCTTTTAAGATAACAAATGTCCAAAATCACTATTACAGTAATTCAAGTCTATGCCCCAACCAGTAATGCTGAAGAAGCCGAAGCTGAATGGTTCCATGACGACCTTCAAGATCTTCTAGAACTAACACCCAAAAAAGATGTCCTTTTCATTATAGGGGACTGGAAACCAGAAGTATGAAGTCAAGAGATAAAGAATACATTTGAATCAGTTCTAATGAGGTGGATGAAACTGGAGCCTATTATACAGAGTGAAGTAAGCCAGAAAGAAAAACACCAACACAGTATACTAACGCATATATATGGAATTTAGAAAGATGGTAACAATAACCCTGTGTACGAGACAGCAAAAGAGACACTGATGTATAGAACAGTCTTATGGACTCTGTGAGAGAGGGAGAGGGTGGGAAGATTTGGGAGAATGGCATTGAAACATGTAAAATATCATGTATGAAACGAGTTGCCAGTCCAGGTTCGATGCACGATACTGGATGCTTGGGGCTGGTGCACTGGGACGACCCAGAGGGATGGAATGGGGAGGGAGGGAGGAGGGTTCAGGATGGGGAACACATGTATACCTGTGGCGGATTCATTTTGATATTTGGCAAAACTAATACAATTATGTAAAGTTTAAAAATAAAAAAAAAAATGAACTAAGAATAGAAAAGTTTATGAAGAGAATGTATTTGTTATTGGAAAACAAGTGGGTAGGCATATTCCATATCACAACACTTTGTTTTGACTCATCTTTGTGACAGGCAAAAATATTTATTGAACAGTGCAATGAAAATGGAAGAGCATAAAATGAGTGACATTCAATTCTTATGTTAGAGAATATTTGATATTCTGTGTACTCAGTGTATAACTCAATGTTGCCCCAAATTTTGTGATGATACCTCCGACTACTCTTTTAGTTAGGGGTTTTATTGCCCTTAGGCTATTTTTCACTTTTCCAAATTTGATTTGAAAATTTTCTGACTTTACCTATTTCAACCCAAAGCTAGGGAAAACTTGTCAGGTTTTGCTGACTTTTTTACTTTGCATTTGGGTATTCAGTTCAACTACAGTCTCAAACAAAATGCAAGCATTGCAAATCTATCCAAACTGAAACAATAACATAATACTTCACAAGCACCAAATGACTCTGGAACAGAACAGTGATGAATTTTGCCCATCCTTGGACTAAGCTAAAAACTGACAAGTAAACACTGGAAAAAAGGAATGGCTCTAGGCTTTCCATGACAGCAGGATTTAAAATGATATAAAAAATGGCCATTCCAATGGTTTACACTGTTATTCTGTAGTGACAAATAATTTAGAAATGTCAATAAATGTATTGCAATTATCCATCCCTTCCTGTATTAGTTAAAAAGTACTGAAAAAAGAACTACTTAGATTTCTGTATCCATCAAAACTATTCTTCAAAAGTAAAGGAGAAATAAAAACTGTCAGAAAAACTAAATTGAGAGGATTTATTGAGAGTATACTTGCCTTGCAAAAAATGTTAAAAGTTCTTTGAACAATGATACGATCAGAAACTCAGATGCACATGAAAAGGGGAGAGCATTTAAAGAGGAATAAATGAAAGTAAAGAGAAAGTTTTAATTTTTCTAACTCTAAACTGGTCTAACAGAGAAAATTTTGTTCAAAATAATAGTAATAATATATTGTAGATAGATTATAAATAAGCAAAAAAATGACAACAGTATTATAAGAAATGAGAGCATTCTGCTGTAACGTGCCTTCACAACTCATGAAGCACTATGTCATTTGAAAGTAGGTTTTGATTAGTTCATAAATGTGTATAGCAAACTCTAGGTCAATCACTAAAAAAATGATTAAATATACTCAATATGCCTTGAGATAAGGGAAAATGAAATCTAAAAAATTGCTCAGTTAAAACCAGGTAAGGCCGGAAACCAGTAGAACATAAAAAAGGAAACACAAAAAAACAAAGATAGTACACTGAAAATAGTTACAAATAATATTATAGATACTAATCTAACTATATCAAGACTGACTTTAATATGAATCATATCATGAATGACTTTAAGGTAATTGTTGTAAATACAGCAATTAAATTACAAAGAGTATCTGGTAGATTTTTTAAAAAAGCACCAGAAGTTGTAAGATAATGGAATACTACTATACAGTGGACCAAGAAGGGAATAAGGGAGGGAGGGAGAGAGAAGGGAAGGAGAAAAGGAAGAAATAAAGAAAAAAAAAAGCTGACATTATAGAAATTACCACAAGAGACAAACATGGTGGCACACATTAGATATTCAGAAAATTCTAAGCATAGGATCACTGCTTCTTAATGGCCTTGTTCAAGTTAAAGGAGAGTATGTAATATATTTTACTGTATTAGCAAGCTTTTGGGGGAAAACTTCCAATTCCATATTGTATTTTGTGATTATATCATGCATAAAAGGTATAATTCAAATATTTTTATTATCTCATTAAATCAAATTTGTCAACTATATGCAGTTTTTAACATTTCATTTTAACATTAACTGACTTAAAGAACAGGTTTCCAAGATTTTATTCTTATTCACATATTTATTGATAGTAATTCAAGTAAAACAAATCTTATAGATTACCTAAGAAGCCTGAATGACTGATTTGATATCAATTAGTATATTAGTTTATGTTAATTTCTTACTTTAACTTTTAGGAAGGTAGCATCATTCATATTAAAGTATTCTTTAGTTGAAAAACTAAACTGTAATCATCATTCTCTTTCAAAGATGATTGCAATTAATTGGGAAATTTTGCTACATCTGTTTTTACACGATATTTACAAATCAATGTTCATTTGCATGAGATCATCATTCCTAAGGCTTCCACTGAGGCTCAGTGGTAAAGAATCTGCCTGTAATGTGAGAAACTCAGGAGACACATGTTTGATCCCTGGGTTGGGAAGATTCCCCTGGAGAAGGAAATGGCAAGCGACTCCAGTGTTCTTGCCTGGAGAATTCCATAGACAGAGGAGGCTGGTGGGCTACTGTTTGTAGGGTCACAAAGTATGGGACACGACTGAAGAGACTCAGAACACACACACACACACACACACACACACACACACACTTATCATCCCTAACACAACCAAAAGTTGGTCTTAGCATCCTGAGTACAGTGTATTCAGAAGAATATAATGAGATCAAGACATTTTTAATTATAACAAACTTCAATGAATTGTGTTATTGCATTGTTATACTTTGAAAGCATATTAATGGAAAAGATTTTGAAAAGTTCATATAAATTTCTCATTAAACACTTAAGACTAAAGGATTTTTTTTGAGTTTTTTTCTGTTTCTGCCTCATTACATACAGATTTGAAGTTACAAGAAGGATAAGCACAAGTAGAGGATGGATAGATAGATAGATAAATAGATGATAGGTAACTTGATCAAGGGAGGATAAACAGAGGTAAAGAAAACAAGACCAAAAAGAGTAATAGAAATATGTAATTAAGGATATTATAGTTACATTATAGGTCAGTTTTCATTCCAATACCAAAGAAAGGCAATGCCGAAGAATGCTCAAACTACCGCACAATTGTACTCATCTCACATGCTAGTAAAGTAATGCTCAAAATTCTCCAAGCCAGGCTTCAGCAATACATGAACCGTGAACTTCCAGATGTTCAAGCTGGTTTTAGAAAAGGCAGAGGAACCAGAGATCAAATTGCCAAGATCCGCTGGATCATGGAAAAAACGAGAGAGTTCCAGAAAAACATCTATTTCTGCTTTATTGACTATGCCAAAGCCTTTGACTGTGTGGATCACAATAAACTGTGGAAAATTCTGAAAGAGATGGGAATACCAGACCACCTGACCTGCCTCTTGAGAAATTTGTATGCAGGTCACGAAGCTACAGTTAGAACTGGACATGGAACAACAGACTGGTTCCAAATAGGAAAAGGGGTACGTCAAGGCTGTATATTATCACCCTGCTTATTTAACATATATGCAGAGTACATCATGAGAAACACTGGACTGGAAGAAACACAAGCTGGAATCAAGATTGCCAGGAGAAATATCAATAACCTCAGATATGCAGATGACACCACCCTTATGGCAGAAAGTGAAGAGGAACTAAAAAGCCTCTTGATGAAAGTGAAAGTGGAGAGTGAAAAAGTTGGCTTAAAGCTCAACATTCAGAAAACAAAGATCATGTCATCCTGTCCCATCAGTTCATAGGAAATAGATGGGGAAACAATGGAAACAGTGTCAGACTTTATTTTTCTGGGCTCCAAAATCACTGCAGATGGTGACTGCAGCCATGAAATTAAAAGACGCTTACTCCTTGGAAGGAAAGTTATGACCAACCTAGATAGCATATTCAAAAGCAGAGCCATTACTTTGCCAACAAAGGTTCATCTAGTCTAGGCTATGGTTCTTCCTGTGATCATGTATGGATGTGAGAGTTGGACCGTGAAGAAGGCTGAGTGCTGAAGAATTGATGCTTTTGAACTGTGGTGTTGGAGAAGACTCTTGAGAGTCCTTTGGACTGCAAGGAGATGCAACCAGTCCATTGTGAAGAAGATCAGCCCTGGGATTTCTTTGGAGAGAATGGTGCTGAAGCTGAAACTCCAGTACTTTGGCCACCTCGTTGGAAGTGTTGACTCATTGGAAAAGTCTCTGATGCTGGGAGGGATTGGGGGCAGGAGGAGAAGGGGATGACAGAGGATGAGATGGCTGGATGACATCACTGACTCGATGGACATGAGTCTCACTGAACTCCGCGAGTTTGTGATGGACAGGGAGGCCTGGTGTGCTGCGATTCATGGGGAATGAGCGACTGAACTGAACTGAACTGATAGTTACATTATTTAACCTCCAGTTTGGGTCCTCAACTTCCAGACTATTTGATATCCAAGTAAATATATGATATGTGAACTTCTGCTCACTCCTTCAGAAACCTCCATATGATATACCTTTTTGAAGATGTGGGCAATTTAAGAGAAGAAAGCAACTTTAAACCAGTTAGCTTTTGACAAAATTTTATAAAATTTCCTTTGTTATCCTCAAATACTGCTTTCATTGATATATTAAAAGAAAGCTTTAATTAACTACATGAATGGTTTATTTGATTTTATTTTACATTTGTGGAAAAAAAAACACTAGAAAACCAGGAATTTAAATCTTCATATAAAATCTACTAATGTCTCTGTTGCTTTGTAAGGATTGCTTCAAGGGAAATGTTGAATTTAGTTAACAAGTCTGTACTACTTATGTAAATTAGAGAAAGGGTCTCTTTCAATTAAACTCTACACTGTTTCAAAAAACTCTCAGATTGTTAGACTGCAGTAGTTAAAAATCTCTGTTGAGTTATTTTAAAAAAGCAGTTTAGTAAGGAAATGGCCCTCATTTTCTGTTACCATGATTTTTCATTATGTTCTAGCATTGTATACTCTTTATTATTATTATTTTATGTTCAAATATTTATTAAGCAGTTAAGGAAGATACAAAGGTGATTAAAACATGGTCAAAGAGATGAGGCAAATGCCCAAATAATAGAAAGGAAAGTGTAAGGTTCACTGAATCACAGCAATCAAAAGAAAGTACTTTAGGAGATCCAGAGTGAGATGCTTCCATCCTGGAAGAGGATGTAGGTGAGTGGCAAAGCAGGAAAGGGGGCTGAGATTAAAATAGAAAACTTTAGTCATAATTGTTGATGTTGTTCACTTTCCAGCATATTTGTTTCTTCTCTTCCTTTCTGGGTATAATTGACGTGTGTGTGTGTGTGTGTGTGTGCATGTGTGTGTGCTTGCGTGTGCACACTCAGTTGTGTCTGACTCTTTGGGACCCCATGGACTGTATTCTGCATAAGTCCTTTGTCCATAGGATTTTCCAGGCAAGAATGATGAAGTAAATTGGCATTTCCTACTCCAAGGGATCTTCCCAACCCAGGGATTGAACCCATGTCTCTTGCATCACTTGCATTGACAGGCAGATTCTTTACCATTCTACCACCTGGGAACCAGTAGTGCCCAGGATTATTGGATGCAGTTTTTAATATTAGCTCAGTTCAGTTGCTCCATCGTGTCCTGACTCTTTTCGACCCCATGGACTGCAGCATGCCTGGCTTCCCTGTCCATCACCAACTCTCAGAGCTTACTCAAACTCATGTCCATTGAGTCCGTGATGCCATCCAACCATTGCATCCTCTGTCACCCCCTTCTCCTCCTGCCTTCTTAATATACTTGCTTGCATTTTTCCTTCAGTGTCTTTTATAGAACTAAGTTCTTTGGGTATTTTAGGATTCCCCCCCTCCTTTTTTGTTACAGATTCTTGACCTTCTGATAATGATGTTAATGGTTTCGAGTCTTTTCCATTCTGGTTTTATTTTTGTGCCTTTTTAGTTAGAATATCTCATATAGATTTCTTTACCAGAGCTTTTTCTTCAGGCTTCCATTTTTTTATTTTTTATTTTTAAAATCATGTCTCAGTATCATTGTTTCTCTTTTAACATATTGGGAGATGTACATTTGTCTTTCCTTTTTGCTCTCTTTTCTTTTTTTTTTTGTAGCTAATCTTGTCATTTTTTCTATTGGTTCCAGCAATTTACTATTATGTTTTTAAATGTGATTTTGTAATATTTTTTAATATTTACATAGATTGTTTAATATATGATTTGATGGTTGTTATCAGTTTTTGAAAAGTCTTGGCCTATATTTCCTAAACTGCTGCTTCAGCCACATTCTATATGTCCTGTCTGAAACTTTACTAACATAACTGTTAAAAGTGTTCACTATATTTACCTACTGGTAAGTATAAGACAGGAAGGTCACCTTGGTCTAATCAAGTGTGGTTTTCTTTTATCTATTGCTTATAAGGCACAGTATTTTAGAATTTTCTATTGAAAGTCTAAAGAATTAATCAAGGCATCTCCTCATTGGATAGTTCTGAAATTCAAGAGAGTTTCTGAAATTCATTTGTTTTTCCTTTTTACCAGCACCACAAGGCTGCCAACATCTCCACTCAGATGTTTACCCTTTAGTAGCTGCTACATGGAAAGAGTCCTTTGTATGTCTTCTGGCATTTCTACTCTTTATGTTACTATAGTATATTCTGTCATTTGGAAAGGCATTGGTATCCAGTGTTAAAGTCCAAGGTCAGAGAAGGAGGACTTATTAACTGTTGTTTAAACTCTGTGAGTCTCAGTGATCCTCCTTGTTGAGCTTGGCTGTCAGTACACCGAGAATCCACTTGATATCTCACCATTACTCACTGTAATCCCTCTCCAGAAAATAATCACCCATGCATTTCTTATAATTGTGATTAGCCCTTCAAATACCATCAAAAACTATTATTATGTACACATTCTTTTATAAAATGTTTTCTATAGCGAAAGAGAAAAGGGACATTTAATACAATTAAACATTGTGCTTAACAAGTTAAGAAAAATCATTAAAGCATAAAATTTCCCTTGTTATTAAACCTTAAAGAACAATTCAAATACAGATGCATATTATGTGCTGCTATGGACTAAATGTTTTTGTCTCTCAAAATTCTCAAGTTATTGAAATCTAATTCCCAGTGTGACTGTATTTGAAGGTGGGCCTTTGGAATGTGATTAGGTCATGAGGCTGAAGTTCCCATGAATAGGATTAGTCTTTATAAAGGAGACCACAGATATCTCCCTTTCCCCCTTCTACTATGTGCTGCTAAGTCACTTCAGTCATGTCCAACTCTGTGCGACCCCATAGACGGCAGCCTACCAGGCTCCCCCATCCTTGGGATTCTCCAGGCAAGAACACTGGAGTGGGGTACCATTTCCTTCTCCAATGCATGAAGTGAAAAGTGAAAGTGAAGTCACTCAGTCGTATCCGACTCTTAGCGACCCCATGGATTGCAGCCTACCAAGCTCCTCCATATATGGGATTTTCCAGGCAAGAGTACTGGAGTGGGGTGCCATTGCCTTCTCCGTCTACTATGTGAGGACACAGCAAAAAAACAACCTTCTAATAAAGCAGGAGGCTACTCTTTATCAGCAATTGAATTTGCCAGCAACTAGATTTGACAGTGTTATATGTCTCCATCACAAACTACTACAAATTACATAGTTTAGAAAAGCAGAGATTGAATCACCCTGATTGTTCTCCAGGTCTACTGCAGATCTTTGGATCCATGCTGGGCTCAGCTGGGTGCAGGACTAGTTACATCATGTCCAGGCATGGCTCCTCAATGCATATTGAACTCTGTCATTTAAGTATGTTTTAAGTATGTAAGGAAGACACAAACACACACATACATCATGAATATTTATTTTAAGACCCAGGCTGAAGGGACAGCGGATACCCAGGAGAAGCTTTTCCTTCGGCATTGTCATTGTGGAAGAAACATGCCATGCCACTTAAAGCCTAGGGTTTAAACTAATACATGTAACTTCCACCGACGTTTTCTTTAGCTGAAATAGTCGCACAGTTGAGATCAAACTCAAGTTTGAGGAAGAATTACTCTATTCCTTTTGTGGGAGGAAATACAAAACAGCATGGCAAAGACCATGGATACAGTGATAATAAAAGATCAATAATATAGTAGATAATCATAATAATTCAATATATTACATTTATATACTTGTTTACAATTATTCATATCTCTCTCATATGCAAACTATATTGAATCATACCTATGTCTCCCAAAATCTCATCCACTGATAGTATTAATAATTATGCTTGAAGTCCAACATATCATGTTCTACATTAGGGCTGGATATGAGTCTTCATGATCTGAAGATCTATGAAAAGACTAGTTATTTGCTAAACACATCTAATAATGGAGCAGAAACAGGATAACTGTAAGCAACGCTCATTTAAAAAGGTAAGAATGAAAGTTACAGAGCAGCTAGTAGTTCATATTTAGGAAATCTTGCTGGGAAAATGGTATCCATTTCTCCTTCACAGTAGACATGTATTATTTCCTGATTATGCCTCAAGTCTGCTTCTTGGAATTTGTTCCCCAGTATGTTGCCAAGGGTCTCAATTATTCCTCTGCAAGGTCTACAGTTTTCTGCTCTTCTTGGTCACTTCTGCAAAAGCCATTGTAGACTATATCCCCTTTTTAATAGCTCAACTACTTTACCAGCCTACTCCCTGAATATAAACTGTTGGGGAGCAGAAGTCTTTTTCATAATAAAGTTTCTCACTCTCTTCCAATCTGATCTGTCATCACTTTTGTCAGTACAACCCTGTCTATAAGCTTGTGATTTTTTTACTGTGTGGTTCCATTCTGATCCATGGTTCAAAAGTCAGACTAAAATCATTTGTTCAGACATGATTCTCTAGACTTAATTACAGGTGCATTGGAATGCACTTAATCTTTCTAGAAACTTTTGTTTTTTTCTGGCTGATAAGATCTGTTAGGAATTTTTTTAATTTTTTCACAGATTTTAATAAAGAGTGCCTTGAAAACATCTTTGTTTTGGTCCATGCCAGTAGGCTGTACTTTAGTGGCATTGCTTTTGATTTGATCTTTGTCCTCAGGCTGTACCTTAATTTGAGAATATTTTGTTGGCATGAACAAAAAATATAAGTAATTGGCAATAAACTTCCTTCTCTCTGTCTCTACTTTTCATTCTTTCTCTGCCTTTCTTGGATGGAGTAATAAATAAGAGGTTTATTTTTCTCCAGTATGAGTTAAAAATGTCCTTATATCCAGACTCCTCATCACTGTGTTCTCCTGCTCAGTCGCTTCAGTCGTGTCTGACTTTGCAACCCTGTGGACTGTAGCCCGCCAGACTCTTCTGTCTATGGGATTCTCCAGGCAAGAATACTTACTAGAGTGGGTTGCCATGCTGTCCTCCAAGGGATCTTCCCAACCCAGGGATCGAACTCACATTTCCCATGGCCCCTGCACTGCAGGCAGATTTTCTACCTCCATCGGGGAAGACCTCTCATCACTGTATGCTTAATTTAATACTAATATTATAATGGCATTGGGTTAGTTGTTAAATCTTATTAATAACAATTATTAATTGCTTTCTAGGGACTTTCCTGGCAGTACAGTGGTTAAGACTCACTGCTTCCATACCAGGGTACAAAAGTTTGATCTCTGGTCAGGGAACTGAGATCCCATATGCTGTGTGGCATGGCAAAAAAATAAGCAAAGTGAAACAAAAATTGCTTTGTGACCAGCCCTGTTCAATATGATCAATACAAAAAGTATTTTCAATGAGGATGCTCAGGCAAAAAGTTTAATAAGTAATTTGGGACATTTGAGGGATTAATAACTAAAGCTATTGATCTTGATGAAGTTTATATATAGACCCTTTTTCAGAAATGTTTATATCCTAGCAGAAGCTCTATATTTTAGTACTCCTAATTTTAGTACAATTTGAAATAACTACCTTTGATGAGGAGGAGTACTGCAAAGATATAGTATAGGCAAAAGTCATGGTGATAAGAAGAGAGAAAAATTGAGATAATCAGTATTAATTATTAGTTTCTCTTTTTAAAATGTTGTGAAATATATATTTCAAATATATATATATCCTATTATTTTGCTTTAATATACAGATATACTTTTAAAGTATATATATATATACATATGCTAAGTCGCTTCAGTCATGTCCGACTCTGTGTGATCCCATAGACCGCAGCCCACCAGGCTCCCCCGTCCTGGGATTCTCCAGGCAAGAACACTGGAGTGGGGTACCATTTCCTTCTCCAATGCATGAAAGTGAAAAGTGAAAGTGAAGTCGCTCAGTCATGTCCGACTCTTCGCGACCCCATGGCCTGCAGCCTACCAGGCTCCTCCGCCCATGGGATTTTCCAGGCAAGAGTACTGGAGTGCGGTGCCATTGCCTTCTCTGAGGAGGCATAAATTGTAAAATCTTCTCTAATGCCTTGTCCCAGTATATACGTAATTTTAGGTCACTGTTCGCACTCATTGAAGACTTTGCCACTTAGATTCATAGTCTTTCTCTACCTTTCACCTTTTGTTATCATGTGAGCTGTGTGCATCATCATTCTAGGCTTCCCTGGTGACTCAGCAATAAATAATCCACCTGTCAATACCTCCCAATGCAGGAGTTGTGGGTTCAATCTGTTGGTCAGGAAGATCCCCTGGAGAAGGCAATAGCAACCCACTCTAGTATTCTTGCCAGGAAATCCCACGGACAGAGGAGTCTGGCGAGCTACAGTCCATGGGGTCACAAAGTTGGACATGACTTATTAAGTAAATAACAACAATGAGCTTCTAATGTCCATATAAATCCATTAATAAAACACCATAAAAACAATCTTCATTGTCTCTTCAAATTAAATATGCTTACCAGCTCTAAAATTCAACTGCTCAATTTCTTTGCTAAAATTCAGCTTTGAAATTACTTTCAGAAATAACAAATGTCAATATCAAAATCTTCAATCAGGGTTCTGTATCCATGTAAGTCTTCTATGTACTACTTCATGTTTCTTTAACCTCATCATTTTGTGCATTTACCCTCCAGCAAGGATCATTTTATCTGATAGTGACTAACTGGGTTTCTTCTTCTATTTAATTTGTGTTTGATGGTCAACCACATAATTTCTTTGTAGCTACTTCAGTGTCATTACATATGCTATTGGATCTCATTCCTCACATAGCCACCTAGGACCAGTGCTAAAAACTCCTAGATTTTTTTTTTTTTTAGTTACTCTAAGTCCTGAAGAAACTTCTGGAGAAATGTACAAAATTGTGCAAAAATGTCATTAGAAATTCTACATGTCCTAATTGACTTTCACCTTCTTCTCAGCATGTTCTCCAACCCCACCAATAACAAACATCATTTTCATTCTCCTTTTTAAAAGTCAGTCTCTCAATTTCTTCCTGTGACTACACACCATACTCTCAGAAACCCATTTCCATAAGTAATGCTTCACTGTATTCCTCTCTATGGATCTACTCAACATTATAGTTATGTATTCAAGTCTGTATTATCCTAAAATGTAAAATAAAATCACTGTCCTTGAATCCTACATTCTTACCTAACCATTGCTTAGTATGTATTATCACCTTCATATCTAAAGTTTTTAAAAAATTCTTAGAGTTTCTTGAAGTTACCACTTCTTACATTGTACTCGTTGTTCAGTCCTGTGCAATCTGGCTTTCACCACTAGATTTTCTTTGAAAGTTTTCAGAATAAAGTTGTTTATGACATTCCAGTTTCCAAGTGTTTGGAGATATATATTTTTAGCAATCCAGTTAACTTGGCCATCTCCAGACCTTTGTCACTTTAGCCACAATTACCTACTCTTCTGTCAATGTGCCTCAATATTTTTGATGACACAATAATGTATCTCCCCCTCCACCAAACTAATCTTTTCTTGGTTTATGACTATTCTTTTTAATTAAGATCTTGATTTGAGAACTTAAACATAGGGAAATAGAAACAGTGCTGGTGACATGACATTTGATCCTGGTTAAAATATTACAGCTTCCCCTTAAAGAGCTCAGTATAAGTGTAGCATATTTGAGAGAGCCGGAGTATTTTGAAAACCATCAACCTTGGTTGGTAAGAATGAGAGATGCTTTCTGCCCCGTTTTCTTTTGTAAGGATGTGTTAGATTCAGAAATCTGATAAGTTCCTGCTTTCAGCAACGCCACTCAAAGGACACCCATTCAAAGTTGACCCTTTGGAAATAAACTGATCATGCCCTTGGCTTCTAGTCCTCAACTGGAAATTGGATTCTCTGCTCTATCATTGAACTTAGTTCCTGACAAGGACTGCTAGAATGTTCATTCTTTATGGTTCAGATAAAGGCTTAAATTGGAAAAGAAGGAAGGAAATGTCAAACATCAAATGGAAGCCATGGACCCGGGAGTAATACATTAAATTCAAGAGAAGTAATCTCAAGTTTTTAAAATATGAATGTGGCTTTAAGTTTTTCTGACCATGACAATTCTTAATATGTATTGTGGGATATTGGCAATATTTTGAAATGTTTATGTTGTCCCCTCGGAAATCTCACATCTAATTTCTCTTGTGTATGTTTAGTTTTGCTTTCCAACAACATTATGTGGTTCCTGATGATGCAAAACATTTTTATTCATTCACTCATTTATGCAACCAAATATCTAATTTCACTGCCTTAGTTTCCCTTTACCACTTAGACTGTGTTTGTATATAAAATAGATTCTTAATGAATGTATTTATACTGATTTGATTAAATGCACATGACACTGAAAAATACACTAAGGAAGACTTAAATTTGGAGGATTTTAATTATTATGAAGTTTGCAAATAGAATTTGAAAAGTTATATTTATCACATTTAATTATATGTGCACAGGTTTATATATATGCTGAATTCATTCCATATTTTGGCAGCACTAGCTGCAGAACAGCTGTGGATATTATTTTTACTATAGCTTCTCTATTTTAAATATCTTATGTACACTTGATATTTTTAATCTTCTCTGTAGCTGTTATTCACTTATGTTTATTTGTTTTAATATATATATGAGATATTTTATGCTACTCTGTATATAAAAGGACTTGCAAACCTGTTCATATTTTGAAGTATGAAAGAAAGCATTTAAATTTAATTGTTTAGTTTTATAAACCAAATATGGTTTATTAAATTACTTTGTCAAGTTACAATGAAAAATACATTGTAAAAACCTGAACAAAATTAAAAACAATAAAATATAAAGTTACTGTATAAAAAATTTTAAGTTGTAAGATATTATCAGTAATGAAAACATTTAAAACAGAAATTAGTATCAGACAATTTTAGTTTTCTATTTAAAAAGCATTCTGTATATGAAATTGTTATAATTTGATTGTGGGAGGGTTTCATTTGATTAAAATGTAGTTTTGGGAACTAACCTATCTTTCAGTTCAGTTCAGTCGCTCAGTCGTGTCTGACTCTTTGCGACCCCATGAATCACAGCACGCCAGGCCTCCCTGTCCATCATTTTAGTTACCTGTATTCCATGCTTTTCTTGCTCTTCCTAATCATACTTGAAAAACTTTCAGTTATACTATCTTATTTGGAAACTACCATTCTTACAACTGATGTGTTAAATTAATAAGAGATATGTATGACCTTTTTCCCAAAGATTCTTCATATCTTTGATATTTTCACATAGGTTCCAAATGCTTTTCAGTACAGTACCCAATTAAAGAATTCTGCCAACAGCTTCTGTTAATCTTTGGGAATCTTGGGAAGTTTGAACAGATATCAAAATAACATGGTAGGTTTTATTTATTTATTTATTTTTCTGTGAAGACTTTTGGGTTTTTTTTTTGCTTTGTTTTGTTTTTTAATTTTATTTTATTTTTAAACTTTACAAAATTGTATTAGTTTTGCCAAATATCAAAATGAATCCACCACAGGTATACATGTGTTCCCCATCCTGAACCCTCCTCCCTCCTCCCTCCCCATACCATCCCTCTGGGTCTTCCCAGTGCACTAGCCCCAAGCATCCAGTATCCTGCATCGAACCTGGACTGGCAACTTTTTTAAGTTTTTTTTTTTTTTTTTTATTCTTTCTCTCAAGTGTGACATTCTAGATAATTTCCAAATCACCAGTTTTTAGCTTTTGAAAAAATATTTTTCATTGATTGATTATTATTTACAGTATTGTAGGTTTTAGAAATTTATTGTTAATAGCATTTGATATTGTGTTTTTCTCAGTAGCTGAGAGAAACAAAACAAGATGACAAAGAGCCAGCTTTTTCCTGGGACTTCTTGTGTCAGGAATCATTCATTTTAGTAATGCAATGTCAGCATAATTCTGAGGTTCAAAACAGAGCTGTCACAGATGGTATGCTTTCAAATAGAAACTGTGTTGACTATGAATCAGGTTTTACCTTAGTGTGGGAAAAATGTAAGAGTGTATCTGCTTGAGGATAAGATTGGAATTCCCACTAATAAATCATAGAAAAAGAATGGTTTGGAGGACATCTTAAGAATAACCTTCTTATTTATAACACTAATATATTAGTGATAATATGCATAAATAGGGTTTTTATTAATATAGGAAATATAAGAATAATGTTTAATTTTTTTATATTTAATTGAATAAACAGTGAAAACATCACAAAGATTTATATTTAGCCACAAGAACAAAAAAATGAGTAGAAACAATTACCTTTTTTTTTTTTCCTTATTCCTTTAGTCCTAGAGATAACCAAGGAAAATCTCCCCGGATATAATTAGATGCCCAAATTATAAAAGCAAAGAGATAGTACTACTTTAAATAACTGCCTATGAAGATCACAATTCTAAGTTTGATACACCTCACTCCCAAATCAAGTATATTTTGTTCTATTTTTAAAAAAAAAATCTATGCAGTGTTGCTCATATCTACCTGATAGCATGTACCTTTCAAGGAAAGGAATTTTATGTACATCAAATACACCTAAGCACAGAGTTTGATAAGTTATGTTTGAGTTCCCAATTTAACTCATTGTCTGTTATGATTTTGGAAAAATCACTTACACTTTCTGATCTTTCATCTTTCTATAAATTGAGAGACTAATATTGTAACTCAAACAATTTGGAGTGCCAATAAAATGCAATATGTAGAATCACACTGATTATTATACTAAAGATAGCACTAAGTCATGTCATACTTTTGCAATCCCATAAACTGTAGCCCACCAGGCTCTTCTGTCCATGGGATTCTCCAGACAAGAATACTGGAGTGGGTTGCCATTTCCTTCTCCAGAGGAACTTCCTGACCCAGGAATTGAACCCAGGTCTCCTGTGTTGCAGGCGGATGCTTTACCAACTGAGCTTTACCACCATATAATTATCTTATGGCTATTATTATTATTCCCATTAGATGTTTTTCCTTCTTACAGTTCACTCAAGCTATGTGTATCTACCATATTTTAAGATACAAATTCAAGGCATAATCTTTGCTAATTACATCTAGAAACATGTGGGAAAGGAAAGAATACTAAATATATATTAACAAGTGAAAGTGAAGTTGCTCAGTTGTGTCCAACTCTTAGCGACCCCATGGACTGCAGCCCACCAGGCTCCTCTGTCCATGGGATTTTCCAGGCAAGAGTACTGGAGTGGGGTGCCATTGCCTTCTCTGATATAAACAAGAATAAGACTTTTATAAATTCAGGAGTTGACTCCAGAGAAATTGCCAGGTGGGTGGGTTACAGTAGATAAAAAGGGAACATCATGTCACCAGTCAACAGAGATATCCAAAAGTTTCTGTATACTTTTATCACAACTAATTTGAGAATTGAAAAGGAGTTGGTAATATAAAGAAATAAGAAGTCTTGTGAGTTTGCTCATTGCCATATATCTAATATTCAAAATCAGGTTAAACCTTTTTGTCATCAAATTTGAGAAATGTAAAGGAGTTAAAAGGTATTTGAAAAGAGTTATGAAAATGGCATAGAAACTTCAAATTGGGCTTATTTTGGGGTAGTAGTCAAAAATGCAGTAAGAGAAAGAAAATGTGCATGAGTGAGAATGTGATAGACAAGGTACATAACAGCAATATCCATTAATAGTGAGATGAGAAGTATATATCTGTTACAGAATTCTGTAACTATTTTAGGATAATGGTGATTAATTGAAATATGATTGACTCAAACTGAAAATCTAGGTGCCTCTGTGGCTGATTCCCTTTTTAGAAAAGGAATTCTCTGTCCTACCCCAGCTTCAGACTCATGCTGAAGCTGAAGCTCCAATACTTTGGCCACCTGATGGAAAGAGCCAACACATTGGAAAAGATCCTGATGCTGGGAAAGATTAAAGGCATGAGGAGAAGGGGATGACAGAGGATGAGATAGTTGGATGGCATCACTGACTCAATGGACTTGAATTTGAGCAAGCTCTGGGAATTAGTGAAGGACAGGGAAGCCTGGTGTGCTACAGTCTATGGGGCTGCAGTCGGACACGACTGAGTGAACAGCAACAATGCACTGAAAAAGGTTAAGTTACTTTCTTTAAGTAAAGGACACAGGAATTTATCTGCTCAGTGCTTCATATGCATGCTCAGTCATGTCCAATTCTTTGCGACCCCATGGACTATAGCCCCCCTTGCTTCTCTGTCCATGGGATTTTTCAGGCAAGAATACTGGAGTGGGTTGCCATTTCCTCCTCCAGGTGATCTTCCCAACCCCGGGATTGAATGAGCGTCTGCTATATCTCCTCCATTGCAGGTGGATTCTTTAGCCATTGAGTCATCAGAGAAGCCTATCTGCTCAGAGAAGACTGCAAAAAATGGTGAAATTCCAGGCAGAGACACAAAGTTGGTTAGTCCTAAAATCTCTACAACGGTCAATTGGTTTTTTGCCTGATGGTATGAAATATTCTCAAATATTCCCAAATATTCTCTTAAGAAGCTGAGGTTCTTTTTTCTCAAGGGCTATTTTAAACTTCCTGGCTTCCTGACTCCTAGATGGCAGCTATCATTCTGCCTGTATGTCAGGCATATATAACTAGTATATAAACCATCTCAACAATGAAAACATTTGAAAATCTGATTTAAAAAATGGGTCAGAAACCATAGTTTTCATTACAATCACAAAGAAGAGCAATGCCAAAGAATTGTTCAAACCGTGGCACAGTTGCACTGATTTCACTTGTTAGCAAAGTATGCTCAAAATCCTTCAAGCTAGACTTCAATAGTATGTGATCCAAGAACTTCCAGATGTACAAGCTGGATTTAGAAAAGGCAGAGGAACCAGAAATCAAATTGCCAATATCCATTGAATCATGGAAAAAGCTAGAGAATTCCAGAAAAACAGCTACTTCTGCTTCATTGACTACACTAAAGCCTTTGCCTGTGTATGTCAAAACAAAATTGTGGGAAATTCTTAGAGATGGTAATACCAGACCACACTACCTGCCTCCTGCGAAACCTGTATGTAGATCAAGAAGCAACAGTTAGAACCAGACATGGAACAACGGACTTTTTCCAAATTGGGAAAGGAGTACGTCAAGGCTGTATTTTGTCACCCTGCATGTTTAACTTATATGCAGAGTACATCATGCGAAATGATGGGATGGATGAAGCACAAGCTGAAATCAAGATTTCAGGGAGAAATAAATAACCTCATATGTGCAGATGACATCACCATTATGACAGGAAGCGAAGAGGAATTAAAGAGCCTCTTGATGAAGATGAAGGAGGAGAGTGAAAAAGCTGGCTTAAGACTCAACATTCAAAAAATGAAGATCATGGCATACAGTCCTATCGCTTCATGGCAAATAGATGGGGAAACAATGGAAACAGTACAGAATTTATTTTCTTTGGCTCCAAAATCACTGTGGACAGTGACTGAAACCATGAAATTAAAAGATGCTTGCTCCTTGGAAGAAGAGCAGATACAAACCTAGACACTGTATTGAAAAGCAGAGACATTACTTTGCCTACAAAGGTCTTTATAAAGCTATGGTTTTTCCAGTAGTCATGTACAGATGTGAGAGCAGGACAATAAAAAGGCAGAGTCCAGAAGAACTGATGCCTTCAAACTGTGGTGCTGGAGAAGACTCTTGAGAGTCCCTTGGACTGCAAAGAGATCAAACCAGTCAACCCTAAAGGAAATCAACCCTGAATATTCATTGGAAGGACTGATGCTGAAACTGAAGCTCCAATACTTGGGCCTCCTGATGTGAAGACTCATTGGAAAAGACCTTGATGCTGGGAAGTACTGAAGGCAGGAGGAAAAGGGGATAAGATGGTTGGATGACATCACTGAGTCAATGGACATGAGTTTGAACAAATTCTGGGAGATGGTGAAGGACAGGGAAGCCTGGTGTGCTGCAGTCCATGGGGTCACAAAGAGTCGACATGACTGAGCAGCTAGACGGCAACAACAGAAACTTTAAGAGGTACTTTATTCAAGCATATATACTGATGGCAAATAAGCATATCCACAAAATATGTTATCAGTAAAATACAAATTAAAGCAGCAATGAGACCTGCCAGGATTAGAATAACTACATGTATTAGAATCCAAAATCTGGAACACTGGAAACACCAGTGCTGGTGGGGATGTGAAGCATCAAGAACTCTCATTCATTGCTGGTGAAAATACAAAATAATACAGCCACTTTGGGAGATACTTTGTTTCTTCCAAAATTAAACATACTGTTACCATATAATCCCACAGTCATACTCCTTAGTATTAACTGGAAGGAATTGAAAACTTATATTCACACAAAAACCTGCACAGAAATGTTTATGTTATCTCTATTCATAAATGCCAAAACTTGGAAGTAACCAAAATGTCCTTCAGTCAGTAAATAGATAAATAAACTGTGGTACATCTAGACAAAGGAATAATATTGTGTGCTAATACCAAGTGGGCTATCAAGCCATGAAAAGACATGGAGGAACTTAAACTGAATATTTATTAAGTGAAAGAGGCCAATCTAAAAAGGCTACATACTGTATGATTCCAACCACAGTCATACTTTGGTAACTGAAGGAGTTTGGTTGCAGGACACCCATCAGAAGCCAAATATCTACAGATGTTCAAATCCCTTTTTTGGGGTGAGTGAGAGAGCTAAGGGTTAAGGTACCATGTCTTCACAGAGAAGTAAACGGGAAAATGTTCAAGGGCACTCTTTGCATCTGGTGAAGATGTGTCATGAGCTTTGTTGTTGCCAAACTCACTCTTTTTACAAAAAGGATTAAAGGCCAGAGAGTCCCTTAATAAAACAGTGTAGTATTTACATATAAACTCTGTGTATCTTCCCATATACTTTAAATAGTCTCTAGTTTGCTTTTAATACCTAATATACTGCACATGCAATGTAAATCATTGTAAATATAAGCTTTTTGTAAATAGTTGTAAATGCTCTCTATGGTATTATAATGGTAGATATATGTCATTATAAATTTGTCTAAACCCATAGAATGTACATCACTGTGAGTGAACAGTAATGTGAACTGTGGACTTTGAGCAATTATGATATGTCAGTGTTAGTTCATCAGATGTAACAGATGCACTGCTGTGATGGGAGTAATGGATAATGGGGAAAGCTATTTACATGTGGGACCAAGGGCTATACAGTAAATCCCTGTCCATTCATCTCAATTTTGCTGTGGATGTACAATTGCTCTAAAAAATAATATCTTTAATAAAACAGATGTTTTTACAAATTATATTTTTCAGTGTTCTGAATCTTCAGTTCACCTCAATCACCAATACACACAGCCATGCCATACAATCACCGTGGCTCAGCATTGCTATATCGCTGAAATTATACTCCCACATTCTATCCTTCAGTCTTACCTATTTTTTTCCAAAGTGCAGATATGTCTGACCTTATTATGTGAGGCTATCCAAGAAAGATACTTGAAGTATTTTTGAAGATGGGTTTATGTCGACAGAATGATACATTGAAATTCATATTGTAGAATGTTTCTGTTAATTACTTGGATCAGTTGGCATTTAAGATTTTTAAAACATGAATTTCTCTGATATAAAAATAACAACACATAGGCAAGTACTGTTTATAATTTTAAAAAGAACTATAAACATTTCCTGTTTTTTATTCATATAGCTTTTTCATAAAAATGCACATCTTAGGTAATATGGTATTCCAAGTTTTGCATTTATTACCCTGCACATTTTAACAAATACATATTTTAAGATAAAACATATCTTTCTTATTTCCTCATAAAGAAGAGATAGTTTATTTGAATTGCTTTCATAGATATTCTTTAAGCTTCACTGGAGATATATGATTTCCTTCTTGCTGAATTCTGAGTCTCCTTTCATTCGGCAATTATTTGAGATCAGAACATGAGTAAAATTGAATTAT
Organism: Bubalus bubalis; assembly: GCF_019923935.1. Lineage (NCBI taxonomy): Eukaryota > Metazoa > Chordata > Mammalia > Artiodactyla > Bovidae > Bubalus > Bubalus bubalis. The sequence continues at coordinate 28,416,084 of NC_059171.1, read as the reverse complement.
TTGAGACCTTTATTCCTTCTCAAAACTGAAGAAAAAATTCTGATCTTAAGAAAGATAGTATATTTTATTTACGGTCTGTAGAACTCATAGTCTCTAGTGTCCCATCTAGGTCTTGGCTTTCTGTAATGCCATGATCTTTTGACTCTTACTGCAACTTTCAACCTAACTGATTTCATTTTTGCTTATGGTGCTTGCAGCTAAATTAACGAAGTTTCTAATTTAAAGTGGATGTCAGGCATTTTTCCTTGAGTTACCATCTGTGCCAGGCAAATATAGGAGGTAAAATGTGAGCCTTTGAGGGAGGAATGAACTATTTAGTAACAATACCTCTCTATTGGTAGAGGTAGGAAATGGCAACCCACTGCAGTATTCTTGCCTTGAGAATCCTATGGACAGAGCGGTCCATGGGGTCGCGAAGAGTTGGACATGACTGAGCAACTAACACACAAACCTCTCTATAGTTGGCCTTTCTTAACTTTGTTACACTATAACTAAAAACCTTCATTTAAGTGCTAAAACAAATAAATTAAATGCATGTATTACTCTATATGTGTTTTTTCTCTTTTCACCTAAATGTACTTATATAAGATATTGACATCATTTTTATACCATTTAAATTTAAACAGAGTAAGAAACATTTTTTGAAAATGGAAATATATCACATTCTTCTATATGTCTCAAAAAGCATATCCTAACCCTCAACACTTGTATATATGAACTTAGTTCAAACTAGGGTCTTTTCAGGTGGTCAGATTAAGAACAGGTCATTAGAGAGGGTTGTTTGATTGGGGTCATTTGGACACAGAGATAGACATGGGCAGAGGGAAGCTGATGTGAAGATACATTAAGAACACCATGTACAAACCAAAGAATGCCTGAGGCTTCCAGAAACTAGGAGAGAGGCATAGATCCTCCCTCACAGCCCTCACAAGGAACCAGCCCTGATGATACCTTGATTTCAGACTTCCAACCTCCAGAAATGTGAAGCAATTAATTTCTATTGTTTAAACCACCCAGTTTATGGAACTTTATTAAGAAACAGCCCCAGGGTACTAATATGTAGATATGGGTTAATGCTAAATATATTTCCTATTAATGGAATTTAGATATAGCCAGTCAGTCCATTCTGAAGGAGATCAGCCGTGGGATTTCTTTGGAAGGAATGATGCTAAAGCTGAAACTCCAGTACTTTGGCCACCTCATGCGAAGAGTTGACTCATTGGAAAAGACTCTGATGCTGGGAGGGATTGGGGGCAGGAGGAGAAGGGGACGACAGAGGATGAGATGGCCGGATGGCATCACTGATTCGATGGATGTGAGTCTGAATGAACTCCGGGAGTTGGTGAGGGACAGGGAGGCCTGGCATGCTGCGATTCATGGGGTCGCAAAGAGTCGGACACGACCGAGCGGCTGATCTGATCTGAGACAGAAGAAATTATATTTAAACTTTCCCTAATATTTTACTTCTTCAAGGTAAATATTTTTAGCTTCTATTTGCCAGTCTAGAAACTGAGGTTCCAAAAAAATGTAAATTTGTCAAAAAAAACTTACCTAGTATTAAGGGGCAAAGATAATGGTGTCTTCACATGGTGTAATTTAAAATACTTTCTTCTCAGCTGCTGAATCATTCCTGACTCTTTCCACTTCTATGAAAGCCATCATTTGACCAGTTACTGTATAAGAGGGCATTTCAAAATATGTTTGGCACAAATTTTAAAACAATCTATAAAAGAGCTTTTGAAATCCTAAAATTGAGATTTATTACCTGATTTTTTCCACCCCACACCAAATGGTAGCTTTCTTTGTATTCAGACGATTCATTCAACACAGTTATTGATTTACAAGTGCTTTGGAAACATTCCCTAATTGATCTTTCCTAATTAATGTAGGATATAGCTATGAAATAACTTGATATATATGGTATATTAGCATGAGCTTTACTGTCTCTCAATAAGTTATATTCTTTTCTGTTGGGTCTTTAGACCAGCTTAGGGATTCATCTTTTTTTGTTCAATCTATTATTTATATTCCCTTTATATTTTATGTTTCCTGTTTAGTAGTAGCAGGCATTTTAGTACTCACTGTACACTTTTCAAATGGAACACATTTGTTACATGTATTATTATAATATTTGTAAATATATTCTGTTTTACAATGCTATTATCTTCTAAAACATGATTTAGGAAAAAAAGAAATCTTATCCTAAAAAGTCAGAAATTCTTGTTGGGCTAAGGATATTCTATAACTCTTCAGTATATACTGCAGTGTACACTGCCCCCTTGAGCCAAGATCATCTAAATTTAATACCAAGCAAAAGTTGCTTTTTAATATAAAATGATCCATTTTCCATTGATTCAAGGTATGTTTGGTTTTCCCTGGTAGCTCAGCTGGTAAAGAATCTGTTTGCAATGCAAGAGACCCTGGTTCAATCTGTGGGTTGGGAAGGTCCCCTGGAGAATGGATAGGCTACCCACTCCAGTATTCTTGGGCTTCCCTGTGGTTCAGACTGTAAAGAATCCACCTGCAATGTGGGAGACCTGGGTTCAATCCCTGGGTTGGGAAAATCCCCTGGAGGAGGGCATGGCAACCCACCCCAGTATTCTATAAGGGAAGCTAATGGCTCAGAGGTAAAGAATCCGCCGGCCATGCAGGACATGCAAGAGATGCTGGTTGAATCCCTTGGTCTGGAAGATCCTTTGGAGAAGGAAATGGCAACCCACTCCAATATTCTTGCTCAGAAAATCCCATGGACAGAAGAGCCTGGTGGGCTACAATCCATAGGGTTGCAAAGAGTCAGACACAACTGAGCGACTAAACACAGGAATTTGTGTTTGCCATAGCATTCCAGGAGCTACTTGCCAATTAATAAAATGGATTTTATGGTACACTATGTAAATGAATTTTTTAAATGGTGTTATAATTATTTAAGCTATTTGTTCTGTTTGAATCTGAGGAATCTTGCATACCAAAATTGCTTTAGAAATGTTAAATTGTTTTCCTAATGTACTGAAGAGTACTATTTAAAACTCAGAAACACTTAAAGTGCTGTAAATTGCACAATTAACTAAGAGCAATGACATGAAAAATATATTAAATGTATTATGATAATGTTTATGTGGGGTAAAGTTAAATGGATTTCTTGTAATGGAATTTAGACCAAAAGCTAGAGAAAAGAGAATGTTTTCTTGAGTGTGATATTAATGTAGATAGAAAATATTTACCTTTGTACATATTTGAGTACAGAGGAAACCAAAAAAGTATTGAAGGAAAGTCTTCTTAGAACAGTTAAATATAGAATATTAAAGGAATTTGTACTCTATATAATGTTCTATTTCAAATATTAAGTAATTTCACATGTCTATAAAATTAATTTAACAATATTTGTATATATACAATAGGAAATATTGGAATTCAGTTAAAATTAGTAAGATTAAAATATTAGTAAAATCAGCAATAAGAGAAAGTGAAGTCGCTGAGTCATGTCCGACTCTTTGCGACCCCATGGACTGTAGCCTACCAGGCTCCTCTGTCCATGGGATTTTCCAGGCAATAGTATTGGAGTGGATTGCCATTTCCTTCTCCAGGGGATCTTCCCAACCCAGGGATTGAACCCAGGTCTCCCGCATTATAGACAGACGCTTTACCGTCTGAGCCACCAGGGAAATTAGGAAAGTCCATTATTGTTTATTTGATCTGTTATCTAGTTTCAAGTTTGTCTGTTTATTTTTTTCAGTATAATCATCTTGTTAAGTCAACTTGTAGAGTACTTGGAACATATGATGCATTTTAAATTAATATGTCCTCTGGTGCTCAGGGACCATGTTTGTCTCTTTTGGAGACAACACGCAGAGAACATTTTTCTGAATTCTTGATTTCACTAATTTAAAAGTTGGATTTAATGATTTTCTTTTTACATCTTAGCACTCCTATCACATATCAGTTGTGAAACACATTCTCTCCTACATACCAAAACCATCACTCAGCACTCTATCAACATTTTTCCTTAGTACTCCCCAATTGCATTCAGGAACTAGCCCTATCAGACCCCTCAAATATCAAAGAAGCTCTATACAGATATTCTGTTATTGTTTCCTCAGTTTACTTTCAACGGTATTTAAATATTATTTCTTATGCTTTACTGCAAAACACTGAGCATAAACCCACATGATATTTAAATAAATCTTGCTTTAGCCTGTCCTACCCTCAAGATAATACTTATCCCTCTAAAATATGCCATGATAATGAGGAATGGGCTATTTCCACAAAATACTGGGGAATATGTCACTGGGTTTCAGTTTCTTTGAACATTGGTATATTATACAAAGGGACTTCCCAGGTAGCTCAGTGGTAAAGAATCCACTTGTCAATATAAGCTTCCCAGGTGGCACCAGTGGTAAAGTACCCACCTGCCACTGCAAGAGACATTAGAGCTGTGGGTTCAATCCCTGGTGGTAAGATCCCATGGAGAAGGTAACGGCATTCCACTCTAGTATTCTTGCCTGGAGAATCCCCATGGACAGAGGAGCCTGAAGGGCTACAGTCCATAGGTTAGCACAGAGTTGTACATGACTGAAGTGATATAGCATACACACCAGTATAGGAGATGCAGGAGATGTGGGTTTGATCCCTGGGTCAGAAAATTCCCCTGGAGAAGGAAATGACCACCTACTCCATTATTCTTGCCTGAATAATCCCATGGGCAAGGAGTCTGGTGGGCTACAGTCCATACTCTCACAGAGTCAGACGTGACTTAGTACACAGGCATAGTGCACAGAGATCAGGAAAAAAATTATCTCAATGTGTACTTTATTTATTATCAATTATGAACAAAAGGCTATTCAACAAGAAAAAGACAGTCACAATGTACCATTTAGCCATCCACCATGGTCTTGAGAGGTTTAATATAGAAACCCAGACCACATAAATATTGAACTTTGACCTCTGCAGCAATCGACCCAAGAATCTAAACCTTCACCTCTGCAGCAATCATTTCAAAATGGCCAGTTGTGGGTCAATAACTGCCAGCTTCACTGCCTCCAACTTAGGGCTGATAAGAGAAAGCAAAATATGCACCTTTAACCAGTAGCATAGGATGTCCTACTTGTAGTTAGTCCACTTCCAGTTTTGCCATGCCAGCGATCTGCAATTATGGTATATCTGAGGACTTCCCTTTTTCCACCATAAGGCTCTTACATTTTCCTGCTTGCTTTTGAGTCTCTGCCATTTGCAAGTGATGCTGACTCCCTTTCTGTTGCAAGCTCTGAATAAATATTTTTTGTTTATTCTCATTTGAGTGGTCTTTGTTTATTTTCACAGTTTTCCTGGAGGTTTTTGTAAGGTGTATTCAACACTGCTTGTCACCATGGACCTCAGCCTTGTGGTAAGTCAGCCCCAGATCTGAACTCTGCCCTCTTTACATTGAGTTCTTTGGCTATTAATTTTCAGTTTGGCAGGAAATTCCTCTAAATTCCTTTTTACTATATTTTATTACTATTTTGTGCTGTGATGTTTAAGTGTTGTTTCTCCTAAAAGGAGCATCACAGGGTAGAACACAGACATAGCACTTTTAAACCTATTGTTGGAGCCACCTCCTAGAACAGTGAATTTGCAATTCTCACTGGACCCATCTATTTAGATGGGACATCAAGAAAACCAGATGAGATTCTCCTTCTCTCTTGATTATTTTTTCTGTGCTGAGAACTTGGCAGTGATCCAGAGAATGATCAAAGTTTTCCACCTGTTTGAGGAGCGCACCTTTGGGGCCTACATTTAAAGGTGATCACCTTCAAGTTGGACATGAAGTCCATAGGAATTACATTTCTTCCCACTATTGCCAGTTTCCTGGAGTTACCTAAATTGAAATCCTCTCTTCCAGGAAAAATGCCTGCTTCTCATATGTGCTCTCATTATAGTCCTAATCACACACCTATCTTTCTAAAATAGCATGATTTCAGCAATTATGATTTGGATCTTCAATAGTAAGTAGGGAGAACATTTGAATCAAACAAAGTTGTTATGCATCCTTAGGTTGCCTCCCTGTGTTAAGCTCTCCCTCTACCCCTTTATGTTTCTAATCTCTCTTCTATTATATCTCTGTTGGTCCTCTGCCCCCCCTTCCTTTTTTCATGTGCAGACTTCCTAGGCTTTTCCAACAATTATCTTACCACTGTAGATAGACAGGTAGGTAGGTAGGTAGGTAGGTAGATAGATAGATTAGATAGATAGATTTATTATAGGAATTGGTTCAGAAAACTCATTGGTATAATTCATTTCAAGTCTGAAGGCCTGAGAACAAGAGGGGCCAAAGTGTAATCTTAATCTGAGATGAAAGGCCAGTAGTATTTCAGTTCAAGTCCAAAGATCAGAGAACTACAAGCACTGATTTCAGAGTGCAGGACAAAATGGATATCCAGACTGAGGCAGAGTAAATTTGCCTTCCTTTATTTTTTTGTTCCATGTGGGCTTTTATACTGTATGATGCCCACTTACACTGGTGAGGGGGCATCATCTAATCTACTGACTCAATTGCTAATCTCTTTTTCAAACACCTTTATAGACACCACCAGAAATAATGTTTTATCAGCTATCTGGGGATTATTCAGCCCAGTCAAGTTTACACATAAAATTAACTATCAGTTCAGTTCAGTTCAGTCACTCAGTCGTGTCTGACTCTTTGCAAGCCCATGAGGCCTCCCTGTCCATCACCAACTCCCAGAGTTCACCCAAACTCATGTCCATTGAGTCAGTGATGCCATCCAACCATCTCATCCTCCATCATCCCCTTCTCCTCCTGCCCCCAATCTTTCCCAGCATCAGGGTCTTTTCAAATGAGTCAGCTCTTCGCATCAGGTGGTCAAAGTATTGGAGTTTCAGCTTCAACATCAGTCCTTCCAATGAATACCCAGGACTGATCTCCTTTAGGATGGACTGATTGGATCTCCTTGCAGTCCAGGAGACTCTGAAGAGTCTTCTCCAACACCAAAGTTCAAAAGCATCAATTCTTCTGTGCTCAGCGTTCTTTGTAGTCCAACTCTCACATCCATACATGACTACTGGAAAAACCATAGCTTTGACTGCTGCCGCCGCTGCTAAGCTGCTTCAGTCGTGTCCAACTCTGTGCGACCCCATAGACGGCAACCCACCAGGCTCCCCCGTCTCTGGGATTCTCAAGGCAAGAACACTGGAGTGGGCTGCCATTTCCTTCTCCAAGGCATGAAAGTGAAAAGTGAAAGTGAAGTCGCTCAGTCTTGTCTGACTCTTTGCGACCCCATGTACTGCAGCCTACCAGGCTCCTCCATGACTGGATGGATCTATATCAAGTTGTACACATATTGGTCAGAACCTCAGTTGCTAAATCCTGAAAGGCAGAAGTTGATTGGATTGCCTTGAAAAGGAACCTATAGGATCCCTTTTTTACAATAAACCTGATCATGGGGCAGGGAGAAAGAGAAAAAATAGAGCAGAGTCCCCTGGTTGCCTAGTGGTTAGGACTTGGTGCATTCACTGCCACAGCCTGGGTTCAATCCCTGATTGGGGAGCTGAGATCCTGCAAGCTAGGTAGCATGCCCCTCCCCCAAGAAAAGTAGAGCAAGTTATCCTAAAAGTGATGCCCAAAACATTTCTAACAAAACTGTGTCATAATAAAACCACACAGATGAAAAATCAAATTATAGGAAATTTTCAGGATAGATTAAAATTCTTCTGACAACAGTTGGAGTGTAAAGAGATGCTGATATAACAGATTAGCTCTTTCACCTAATTTTGTCAATGGAATTAAATCTAAAATTAAAGACCTAGTTGGAAAACAAAAATCAAAATGGAAAATAGCTCATTTACCTAAAGTAAAACACCTAGAATATAGAACACTTCAAAAGAGTATTAGAATAAAAAATTAAGAACTTAAACCTGTTTCCCTGCAGATCAAACAACTAGGTGGCCCACTTCCTAATCAACTATATATTGTCAGGGACCTTGGAGGTATTATCAACAAAAGGGGTAGTGGAAAAAAATATTGTCCCATCTTCAAATAAAAGACAAGGCACAAAGAAAAATCCTTCAGATCAAGAGGGTGTGCTAGGGAAGGAAAAAGTGCCCAATATTCTGCCTTACCCTTAAATACTCAAAGTGAATTAATTATAAATATAGAGGATGTTGGTGATGGACTTGGAAGCCTGGTGTGCTGCAGTCCAGGGGTCACAAAGAGTTGGACACGACTGAGCAATTGAACTGAACTGATGGACTGAACTGTGCCCCCAATCCATATGTTGAAGCCCTAACTCCCAATGTAACTGTATTTGTAAATAGGTTTCAAATTTGAATTACCTATAAGGAGGCAATAAAGGTTAGGTAGTTATAAGAATGCAGTTCAATCTGACAGGATTAGTGTCCTTATAAGAGGAAACATCAGAGAGTTCTCCCTTTCTGTTCCCCTTACCACTCCCAGCTCCTCATCAGACACCATCCCATATACACAAGAAAAGCCATGTCAACACACAGCATGGGAGAAAGTGGTCAATTGCAAACCAGGAAGACAGCTCTCACCAGAAACTGAATTCACTGGTACCTTGAACATGGACTTCCCAGCTTCCAGAACTGTGAGAAATTTATTTTTTAAGTCACTCTATGCTGTTTTATTACAGCAGCTCAAGCTCACTAATAGAGAGTCAAGCTCATTGACTCCTGGTGGATACAGGTGCCATTCTTTCTACAATAACGCCTGCCAGCTTTGTTCAACCTTCCTCTGCGTAGGCATGACAAGCAGGTGGTAGCTGTTTCAAACAACCCACAGATTTTCCCTCTTGTCCCTAATTGTGACCTCTGAGCCCCTTACTGGAAAATATTCCTTCCTGCTTTGTGATTTAATAGGAAGTTTTAATAGGAAGATACTTTGTTTGCAAATGGAATTGTAACATTAAATGTACATCAGTGGGGTTCTCATGGTTCCAGAGGATTCCTCTATCCATAAGAATTGTGTCTGCACTGTATATATTTTGCCTTCTTAATTTTTGATTCACATCCCAAGTAAATATCTTGCTACTCTACCTGACACTCCTGAACTAAAAATTCCAATGACATCAGAGATAGAATAACCTATTAAAGTTCAAATAGATTCTATAAAATTGATACCCAAACTTCTCCCAATATCCCTTGAGGCCAGAAGCAAAGAAGGGTTCAAATCTGTAGTTTCAAGACATATACAAAGGTCTCATATCCAGTACTAGCTCTGGTAACACTCTCATTCTGCCAGTAAATAAAACAATTGGATGAGGATATCAATTTGTTAAAGACCTCAAGGCAATCAACAAACCTATTATCCATCTTTCCTCAGTAGTAGTACCTAACCAAATAGCAGTCTTTATCATTTCCTCCTGAGGCAACTTGCAGGAATGTTATCACAGAGCACGTAAGAATGATTTCCAATCAGAGGTCCAGGATCACCATTGAGGATAATAGGGAAACTCTGTGGGTTATTCAAATACCTACCACCTGTGTGGTATGTTCATATAGAGGAAGATGGAGCAAAGACAGCAGGAGTTAATAGCATCCTCTGAGCAATTAATTTCTCCTGTAAGACACTTGTTTCATTGCATGTTTGCTCTATCTTGGTATGCCTCTAGAGCAGAAGAATCAATATATTTCACCTTCTCCTGGAAAGGACAATATACCTGGATATCCATTTCCAGAAGTTCACTGAAGACCACTCTTGTTTTCTCCTAGGTTCTCAATTAAGACATAAAGAATCTAAATTCTCTTGTGATTCAGTTATGGTGCAACATGTAGATGATCTCTTAATTTGTTCAGACAATGAGGAATGTTCTTCAAAAACATTCTAATTATTTGTGCTTTGCCCTAGAAGAAAAGGGACTTTTATAAATTTTGAAAAGATAAATGTAATTTCTTCAAGGTCTAGTCTATTATTTAGGTCATGACATATCTCGGAAGGTCAAAACATCTCTCCTGATGGACTGAAGACTATCCAATCTTATCCTAGGACCCTTACAAAACAATAATTGAAGGAAATATATGGGTTTAACTGGTTATTTTAACAAATGTGTAACAAATTTTTCTGAGACTGCAATACCTCTTTGAGAATTAACCAAGCCTTCAGTAACAGAATCTCTCTTTTGGGAGCCTAAATAAGAACAGACATTCTGTAGCCTAAAGAAGTCTCTTCAACAATCTTCTCTAAATTTAACTAGCTATTAAAATCCATTTTCTCTCTTTGTGCATGAGCAATCTGAATGCCTTAGGTTTTTAATTCAATCTCATGGGAAACATCAAAAACCCATTGCTTATAATAGTTTCATCCTTGGCCTGGTTGGAATTCTTTATCTCCTGTGTTTTGGGGCAATACCTGTCACTGCCAAACCTGTTGATAGTATACTTCTGCTGAGCTACCCTTCTGCTATTCCCCTGCCTGAACTCATGGGTTCCTGTGTAGTACAGACATTAATATTGATTGAAGACGACACTTTTTTAGCCAGCCAATTAACTTCTTATGAGATTTTGTTACTCTCTTACTGTCACCTTTTTATTCACTGCTGCAATATGTCCATCCCTCTGTATCTATGAAGAATTGGCTTCAGGCTTCTCTCCACCATACCAAAATCCACAGATACTAAATCACTTACATAAAATAGCATACTATTTGCACATAACATGCATATCCCCTCTAGATTGTTTATAATACTTTATACAATGTAAATGCTATGTAAGTAGTTGTAAATACAATGTAAATACTATATAAATAGTTGTTGGTGAGAGGTAAATTAATGTTTTGTTTTTGGAGAGCCATTCTGATTTTTTTTGTTTTCTTTGGAATATTTTCAACCTGTTGTTGATTGAATCTACATATGCAAAACTCTTAGACACAGAAAAGTGAAAGTGAAAATGAAGTCGCTCAGTCTTGTCCGACTCTCTGCGACCCCATGGACATTGGCTTGCACCAGGCTCCTCCATCCATGGGATTTTCTAGGCGAGAGTACTGAAGTGGGTTGACATTTCCTTCTCCAGGAAATCTTCCTGACCTAGGGATCGAACCCAGGTCCCCCACATTGTGGACAGACCCTTTACCTTCTGAGCCTCAAGGGAAGTCTTAGACACAGAGGACCAACTATATTCTAAATTGTTATTCTCCTCTCTTTACCAGACAAAGAGGAACATCATGTTTGCCTTACCTTCCTTAAGGGATGTTCTGTACATTATTTAGATTTATAGAGACTCCTGTTGATAACCCTGATCTAGAATTATTTGTTGATAGACTGTATTTCAAAATACAACTTGGAGGATATCAAGTAGCATATACTATCACTAATTTAAACTCACATTTAGAATATAATTCTTTACTTGAAATAAAATCATCCCAGGTGACAGAGCTTATTTACTAGATCTTGCTAATTAGCCAAAGTCTGGAGAGTAAATATATATGCAGACAGTAGGTGTGCTTTCAGAGTAGTACATGATATTGGAATGCTTTGGGGTAAAAAAGGGATTTCTCAGCTCTGAAGGAATTCTCAACAAAGATAGACAGTAAGTTTAAGGGAGCACTTGGATTCCCTGGTAGCTCAGATGGTAAAGAATCTGCCTGTAATACAGGAGACTCAGGTTCGATCCCTGGGTCAGGAAGATTCCGTGGTGAAGGAAATGGCAACCCACTCCAGTATTCCTGCCTGGAAAATCCCATGGACAGAGGAGCCTGGCCAACTACAGTCCATGGGTCACAAAGAGTCAGACGCGACTGAGTGACTTCACTTTCACTTTGGATGCAATCCTACTTCATAGAGAGGCGACTATTATAAAGATTGGGGCTCATGCACAAAGACATAAAAAGAATGCTAAAAGAAATACTCTAGCAGATTACCATGCCAAAATAAATCATGTTTAATCAAGATTATGATTCTATAAGGGTTAATTTATCTGAAGCAATTCAAAGAGACTGTTATAAAACAATATTTATAAGATACTCTGAAGATACCTGCTTGGTGGCATCAAATGATTTCAAAAAGATAGTAGCTAAATTTCTTCATGAAACTACTCATTGCAGTATGGACACCTGGTTATTGATTTATAAACATTGGTAGGGAAGCTAAAAAAACAGCTGAAGTTTTTTGAGAGATCATATATTACCTATCAACCACATAACCTAGAAAAACTGAAATGATGGGACACAATCAAGACCCAAAGTCTCAAGTTTCCTTGAACAACTTGAGTTGGATTTCACATAGCTTATTACTGCTTTCAAGATGGTTTGAAGCATTTCTTGTATTAGAAGTGAAGTTCTTGAACACATGGGCCTTCCTGTTACCAGTTCATAGGAACCTAAATTTTATATCCTTGAGGGAGTACACCAGAATGCTGTAAGTACTAATGGGAGTACATTTGATAAAGAGAACCCAAGGGGTTCTGAAAGTTTTTGTTTTTTTTTTTAATGAAAGGCTTTTGTTTTCATTTCACAGGAATCATTTGTCAAACATAAAGAGGCTTTTATCTTTATTTTAAAAAATTTTCTTTAACTTTTATGAATTTAAGAATGGCACTGGTCCTTTCAACTTTTTTGGAAGACTGTGTGTTAAGGACAGTGTAGTAACAGGTAACATCTTACAGAGTTCTTTTATAATGGATCACATAAAGCATGTCTTGATAACCTGATATGAAAATCAGTATGTCCTATGTTAGAAACAAAATCATGCAACTTTTTAGTTACTAAAAGGTTGCAGCTTAAATTTAGCACCCTGTCTATGACAATAGGCCAAATATTTGCCACCTGGAAAAGATGAATAGCAAATTTAATGTGTACCCAGTTAAGGTCTGGCCATGGTTCAGACCTCATGCTATGAACAAAAGTCTTTTTTTCCCCTAGATTTCCATGTGCCTCTGCTGGATAAATATTTCTTTCATGGTCAGGACACCTGGTCCTATTTGCCTCAGACTAATACCTCATGCACTTTTTGAACAGTGTTGCTGTTGTATGCACACAACAACTCTCATCATATAAATAACCAACCTGGAACTAATGTCTCAGCTGTGTGCTCCAAATTGAGACCATTCTTGATTATTCAGGAAAGCTACCTAAATTACTGACTTATTGTTTATGTGAAAAAATTGAGTATTGTTCCCATAAATGAGACACACAAATTATACAGAAAAGACTAAAAGATACATATCAATAATTGTGGTAGAAGTCATTAATGATACTACCTCTGCCATACATGGGATACCATACATGAGTTCAATCTCATTTCATTGGCATGAATAGTGAAGGAAAAAAATCACAAAATGCTAGATTAATGTTGGCTCCTTGTAGTTTATTTTATAAAAGTTTGTACCCCTTTATCCCCATCCCTATTATGCCCCCTTTCCCTCTGACACTGATAACTACCATTTTGTTCTCTATATCTATGAATCTGTTTTGTTATATTTGTTCATTTGTTTTATCTTTTTTAGATTCCACATGTAAGTGATAACAATGTTTGTCTTTCTCTGTCTGACTTATTTTGCTAAGAGTAATACTCAGTAGGTTCATCCATGTTGTTATTCCATTGTATATGTTATATATATACACCATGTCCTCTTTATTCATTATTATTTTGACTATTGTAAATAATGCTACTATGAACATTGAATGTGTTTATCTTTTTGAATTAGTGATTTCATTTTCTGTAGATAAATATCCAGGAATGAAACTGCTGGATCATATTGTAATTCTATTTTTATTTATTTATTTTCTTTTTGAGAAACCGTCCATACTATTTTTCAGAGTAGTTGCACTAATTTACATCCTAACTAACAGTGTAATAGGATTCCCTTTTCTCCACATCTCACTAACATTTGTTATTTGTAGACCTTTTAATGATAATCATTCTGAAATGTTTGAGGTGATGCCTCATTGTGGTTTTAATATGCATTTCCTTGATGATTAGCAATGTTGAACATCTTTTTATTTGCCTGTTGTCCATCTGTTTATTTTCTTTGGAAAAATGACTATTCATGTCTTCTGTTCATTCTTAAATTGGATACAAGTTGCAATAAATGCATTACTCTAGATTGCTGGAATAGCAGTTTCTCATTATCAATATCTGCACTGAATATAGAACTTCAAAGAAACTTCAAAGAAATCTAGAATGATTGGGAGGCAAAGGGAGATATATCCAGTCATTTGCAATTTTATATACATTTTATAGTTTTCGGTAATGGCATGCTGTTTCAGAAGTTGAAAGTTCACTTGATCTAGATCCTTGAGTCATCATCCCTAGAGTAACATTTGCCAGTGTCTAAATTTTGGGGGCTCCAAAATCACTGCAGATGGTGATTGCAGCCATGAAATTAAAAGACGCTTACTCCTTTGAAGGAAAGTTATGACCAACCTAGACAGCATATTCAAAAGCAGAGATATTACTTTGCCAACAAAGGTCTGTCTAGTCAAGGCTATGGTTTTTCCTGTGGTCATGTATGGATGTGAGAGTTGGACTGTGAAGAAACCTGAGCACCAAAGAATTGATGCTTTTGAACTGTGGTGTTGGATAAGACTTTTGAGAGTCCCTTAGACTGCAAGGAGATCCAACCAGTCCATTCTAAAGGAGATCAGCCCTGGGTGGAAGAACTGATGCTAAAGCTGAAACTCCAATACTTTGGCCACCTCATGCAAAGAGTTGACTCATTGGAAAAGACTCTGATGCTGGGAGGGATCAGGGGCAAGAGAAAAGGGGACGACAGAGGATGAGATGGCTGGATGGCATCACGGACTCAATGGACATGAGTTTGAGTGAACTCTGGGAGTTGGTGATGGACAGGGAGGCCTGGTGTGCTTCGATTCATGGGGTCACAAAGAGTCAGACATGACTGAGTGACTGAACTGAACTGAACCCTGAATCAGTTATCAGTCTTGACTCATTTGTGTGCTAATGAAAAACTCTGTTGATGAGGTCAGCCTGGCAGAGTTACAACTGCACCAAGTCCTGGATGTTTCATGATTTCTGAAAGTTAGTGTAAAACTCTTTGTAGTGTGCCATGTCACTCCAGGGATGTTTTGATTTTTCAAAAATGAAACAAATTCATGAATGTGATGCAAACCACATCAAGAAATTAGAAGAAAAAAAAACCTATGTGTGGTTACATTATTTACATAAATCAACTTAACAGTATTTTGATTAAATTCAGTAGAACTTCTTTTGTGTCCAGTATGTTGAGACTTATGTGGTATTTATCAGATGTAGCTTTAATGTATCACAAAGCCCTTTCTAAAATGGGAAAAAAAAAAAAAAAACAGAACTGATTTTCCACATCCTTGAATAACACTTCACCCTGTGCAAACCAAAAATATATGTGTTTAGTGAACTTAATCCAGTGAGTGGTATTTCCACAGATCTTTTCATTTATAACTGAAGTATATTTTAAACTTTAGAATAAGTTACTGAGACAGTGAATTTTGAAAATTTGTCTCTTAGATATAGAAATAAATGGCCGTTCTGTTTATAAATATGAAATTCAATGAAAGTTAACCTTTCTTATTACATCTATATGCATTTTCCTAATGAGTAAAATATGAGTAAAATAAATATTTTATTCATTTTCCTAATGAGTAAAATAAATACAAATTCTTTGTAAAGTGCAATTCAAGACTATAGTACAATTTTAGATAATTGCATCATTTCAAGTTAAAATGTAACTTCTTAACACATTAACATTGATGTTACATAGATTTCTTAAAATTGGCTATTGTATTTTTCCCTCATTTTGTTATCAGTTATAGCTAAGTCTCTTGGAATTCAGTTGGCAAAGTCATCTCAATTTTTTTTATTTATTTCAAATACTGCATGAAGAAAGAGAAAAGATAAAATTCTAGTTCTGTGAGCACTAACATTACTTCTTTATCAAAATAATTATTTTCTCATGCTAGAACATTAGGACCAAAAGCTAAATAGTGAGAAAGACTATAGTTGCCAATTTATCAGGCAAGCATGAATGCTTAGTCGCTAAGTCATGTCTGACTCTTTGCCACCCCTTGAACTGTAGCCAATACTTTGGCCACCTGATGCAAAGAACTGATTCATTTGAAAATACCCTGATGCTGGAAAAGATTGAAGGCAGGAGGGGAAGGGGACTACAAAGGATGAGATGGTTGGATGGCATCACTGAATCAATGGACATGAGTTTGAGTAAACTCTGGGAGTTGGTGATGGACAGGGAGGCCTGGTGTGCTGCATTCCATGGGGTCACAAAGAGTCAGACACAACTGAGCAACTGAACTGAACTAAACTGAACTGAATTGTAGCCTGTCAGGTTCCTCTGTCCATGGGATTTCCCAGGCAAGAATTCTGGAGTGAGCTGCAGTGCCCTCCTCCAGGGATCTTCCCGATCCAGGGGTTGAACCCAGGTCTCCTGTATCTCCTGTATTGCCATGCAGATTCTTTACCTGCATCTCCTGCATTTGGCACTAAGATTCACTGAGTCACATGGGAAGCCAACTTTACCAGGCTGATGCTACCATCATTATTATTTGGATAGCTGATTACACAGTTTTCAGTTTCAACTACTTAAATCTTGTTCTTTAATTGCAATGTACATCCAATTCAAAAATAAACCTGTCCAATATTCAGGTTAGGTATTTTGTATAGAGTATTCAATTTTGTCTTTATCAGTGCTAGGATGAATCTTAAAGTGCCTCTCACTGAAGGTACTTATTCTACTTCATCAGAATTCAAAGTTTTTATCTTAAAGACAAAAATCTCTATGGGTAAAACAGTAGTTTATCAATTTTGTGGTTACACATAGTAATAAGATTCTGAATGAGTTATAGTTCCTTTAATCAAGTTAGAGGAGTCAGAGAACCTCTCCTTTCTGGATACAGTGATGAGTCTAAAAGACTGTGACTCAAATTTCTCCTGAAATTCTTCAAATTGAAGTGCATAATCTTTTCTCTTTAGTCATAATATTTTATAGAGATGTTCATAAGTTTCCTATAGCTATCATTCCAGATTAGTGAAGTAAGAGTAGGAAATAAATACTTGGAGAAAAGCAAAGATAAAAGAGAGAGTCCAAGAAATATTGATCTAATGTTTCAGGTCATTCTCACCCAAAACCCCTCTTTTTCTAATCATGTCAATGACTAAATTTCTATTTTGTTAAATCAAAAAGGGTCATTCTCACATGTTAAAGAAGACTGGTTAATCTAGAAAGTGATGTCTGATAAGTGTGGCAAATGGCTGAACTTAGCAAGCACAGAATAGTTACTATGACTTCAGATTTCATATATCCTCCTAAGTGGTAATCCATATAGCCAGCTGAATAATTCTCTTTTGCAGTTTAGGGGCTCAAAGCATCTAGCCACTGAAGCTGTAATGTTAGGAAATTTTCTAGAATAAAGTCAATAGTTTTTCATGTTTTAGGTGCTTGTTTTGATAAGCAACCACTTAAAGTTTTAAATTCACACAAAGATACACTCTCTTGCAAATATAAATGCACATACAAATAAAGATACGATGGAACATCTAAACCAAAATGGAGGTGAATTTAAACATCAATATATAAATGTTATAGAAAAACACACCAAAAACTTAGATGTTTTGTAAACAATTCCAGTTTGTTTCTTTGAGCCCTTAACTAACTGACAAATGCCTTTTGAGGGCTTTCCAGATGGTGCAGTTGATAAAGAATCTACCTGCCAATGCAGGGGACACAAGAGATACCAGTTCAGCCCCTGGCTTGGGAAGATTCCCTGGAAGAGGAAATGACAACCTACCCCAGTATTCTTGCCTGGAAAATTCCATGAATAGAGGAGCCGGCAGGCTATAGTCCATGGGGTCACAAAGAGTCAGACATGACTGAGCACATAGGCATACACTCCTTTTAACAAATTTTATGGTATGGATAAGAAAGTGTGGCAGGGCCAGCTCAAATATGTTGAATAAGAACAGTTACTTCTTCATACATGACTTGTTTTGAAGTACCATTTTAACAAGAAGGCAAGATCCTAGATAGAATTGCCAGGTTACTTTCTCGCTCTCAGTTTTTGTTTCCTTGTAGTAAGGAATTAGAACGATAGACTAGTTATAGCTTAAGCAGGCAGGATTTACTAAGCAGGCAGCAAGCAGTATTTCCTCGAGGTCTTTGACTTGTTTTTACAAAGGATTGTAATGGCAGACTAGTTAGAGCTCAAGCAGGCAGGAACAGGTGGCCTGCAATTTACTCAGGAAACGAAAGTGGATCAACCTCCTTAGACGTAGTCTTGACTTTTGGACTTCCCTTTTTATACTTTTGTGTCTTCCCTTTGGTGGTTCTGAGGGCTTGATTGGTTATTCCCCAAGCAAATTAGGGCTTGTACCCACATGTATTCAAGACCAATCAGGGAAGGGAGCTTATTTGGCATGTCACTCCAGTCCAAGGCTTCCCCTTTCTGCAGGCTTCTCCCTTTCTTTGTTGCTTTGTTAGTTTTTTTCTAGTCACTGTTTTTCTCAATCACCATTTTGGACTCCTTATTCCCTACTTTAACTACCTAACAGAATTCACTTGAAGAGATAAACAGTTTTGCTCTGTATTTATTAGCCTTTGGTTCATTCCTAACAGCAGTCAGATGTCTAGTTTAAGTTTTCAGATAAAGTTGAGAAGAATGTGGATTAATCAGAGGAAACTCATTGTCACCTAAAGGGAAAAAACATAAAGAAAATCTTCAAAGCACCTGTTATGCAAATGATAAACAAGGATAAGAGTATTTATTTGTGTGTAATACAAAAGCAGTAAAGATAAAACACAGTAAGCAAGCTCTGCAAGACCTTCATAAATATGAAGTCAGAACAAAATGAAAGTCTACAAGTTGTGTCACATCCTTTGGTTTAGTCACCAATTAGGTCTGATTCTTAACATTTTCAAGTTTCCCTTTTTATTCTAAGGATAAAATGCATATACAGCAAAGTTGAATCATTTCCTTTATATATTTTTTTAATTATTAAAAGCATTTTTAGAGTAGTTTATGGTTTGTAGAAAAATTGAGTGGAGAATGCTGAGATTTCCAGATACTCATTTTGAATCCTTGTGATTTCCACTATTTATTAACAACTTGCTCTTGTGTGCTACATGTGTTAAAATGATAAGCAAACATTATTATTGACTGAAGTGCATAATTTACATTCAGTTCAGTTCAGTTCAGTTCAGTCTCTCAGTCGTGTCCGACTCTTTGCGACCCCATGAATTGCAGCACACCAGGCCTCCCTGTCCATCACCAACTCCCGGAGTTCATTCAAATTTACTTCCATCGAGTCCGTGATGCCATCCAGCCATCTCATCCTCTGTCGTCCCCTTTTCTCCTGCCCCTGATCCCTCCCAGCATCAGAGTCTTTTCCAATGAGTCAACTCTTCGCATGAGGTGGCCAAAGTACTGGAGTTTCAGCTTCAGCATCATTCCTTCCAAAGAGCACCCAGGGCTGATCTCCTTTAGAATGGACTGGTTGGATCTCCTTGCAGTCCAAGGGACTCTCAAGAGTCTTCTCCAACACCACAGTTCAAAAGCGTCAATTCTTCGGCACTCAGCCTTCTTCACAGTCCAACTCTCACATCCATACATGCCCACTGCAAAAATCATAGCCTTGACTAGATGGACCTTTGTTGGCAAAGTAATGTCTCTGCTTTTGAATATGCTATCTAGGTTGGTCATAACTTTTCTTCCAAGGAGTAAGTGGTCTTTTAATTTCATGGCTGCAGTCACCATCTGCAGTGATTTTGGAGCCCAAAAAAATAAAGCCTGACACTGTTTCCCCTGTTTCCCCATCTATTTCCCATGAAGTGGTGGGACCAGATGCCATGATCTTCGTTTTCTGAATGTTGAGCTTTAAGCCAACCTTTTCACTCTCCTCTTTCACTTTCTTTTTTTTTTTTTTTTTTTTTTTTTTTTTAATTTTATTTTATTTTTAAACTTTACATAACTGTATTAGATTTGCCAAATATCAAAATGAATCCGCCACAGGTCCATCAAGAGGCTTTTTAGTTCCTCTTCACTTTCTGCCATAAGGGTGGTGCCATCCACATATCTGAGGTTATTGATATTTCTCCCAGCAATCTTCATTCCAGCTTGAGGGTTCATTATTTGTGTTGGGCTACAATTCTGTTGGTTTTGATAAGTGCACAATGTCATGTATCTGCCATTACAGTATTGTACAGAACAGTTTCATTGCCTTAACAATGCCCTGTGTTGTATCTGTTCATCCCTCCTACATCTCTCCTTGCAATCTTGGATATTTTTACTGCTTCTACAATCTCTTTTCCAGAGTGTCATTTATTTGGAATCACATACTAAGTATCAATACCTTTTCAGGAGAGCTTCTTTCACTTAGGAATATGTGTTTATGGTTCCTGTGTGCATTTTAGTGACTTAATAGTTCTTTTATCTTTATCACTGAATAATGTACTATTGTATTGATGTACCACAGTTTATCGATTCACCTGTTGAAGGACCTCTTGATTGCTTCTAGCTTCTAGCAATTATGAATAAAGATGCTTTAAACATTTGTGTTCAGGTTTTTGTGAATATACATTTTCAGCATATTCAGGTAATAATCTAGGTGTGTAATCACTGGACCATATCGCAAGCCTATATTTAACTTGGCAAGAAATTGTCAAACTATGTTCCAAAGTGGCTGTATCATTTTGCATTCTCACAAGCAATGAATTAGTTTGTTCCAGTTCCTCCTAAGTCTTCAATCTTGTCAGTATTTTGGATGTTAGATATTCTAATAGCTGTGTAATAGTATCCCATTGTTTAAATTTGTAATTCTCAAATGCTTTATGATGGTGAGCATCTTTTCATGTGTTTATTTGCCATCTGTCTTTCTTTAGTGAGTTGTCTGTTCATATCTTTTGACCACTTTTTAATTTGATTTTTTTACCAACTTTATTGAAATATAAACAGCAAATTAAAATTGTACATATTTAAGATGGGGCTATAATATACACATCTGATATAATCATCAGAATCAAGCTAATTAACATATCGATCACCTCACAGTTACCTTTTTTGCCCTTCCATCCTTCCTTTTTTTTCCTTTTTTCTTTCTTTATTTTACTTTATCATTTATGACCTACCCTCTCAGCAAATCTCAGTTACACAATACACTATTATAACCAACAGTCAAACTGCTGTGTATTAGATCTGCAGAACAAATTCATCTTGAAAAACTGAAACTTTGAACCCCTTGACAAACATCTTTCCATTTTCTCCTTCCACAATCCCTGATGACCAACACCCTACTTTCCTCTTTTTATGAGTTTGAGTTAGTTTCCACTTATAAGGTAAGGTGAGGTGCTCTGTCGTGTCCTACTCCCCATGGCCCTATGGTCTGTAGTCTCCCAGGCTCCTCTGTCTGTGGGATTCTCCAGGCAAGAATACTGGAGTGGGTTGCCATGCCATCCTCAGGGGAATCTTCCCAACTCAGGGATTGAACTCACATCTCTTATATGTCCTGCACTGGTAGACAGATTCTTTACCACTAGCACCACCTGGAAAGCCTACAATATTTTTCTTTGGATGTCAAGCATATTTCACTTAGCATAATGTCCTCCAAGTTTATCCATATTGTTATAAATGGCAAATTTTCTTCTTTTTGAAAAAAATAATTATATTTCATTATATGTTTATAAATATTTATGTATTACATATATTATATTTTTCATTTGTATGTTGATGGATATTTAGGTTTTATTCATATCTTTGTCACTACAAATAATGCTAAAAGGGAAATGAGAGTACAAATATATGTTTGAGGTCCTAACTTCATTTTGTCTGTATATATATCAAGAAGTGGGATTTCTGCATTATAAGGTCAAGATTATTAGATGCATATTATAAAAGTTGTATATAATTTATAATTTTGGACCCTTTACATTGTGTTGGAATGTTTTCTTCTCTTATTATTTTCCCTGTGTATTTAAAAAACACCTTAACTGTGTAGATAATTAATATAAAATAAATTGTTATTAATCTGTTTCTAAATCATATTTCTAGATTTATGTTAAAAACAATAAGCTTTTATATATATTTCTGTGTTTCTATTTTAATCTTATAATTTAACTTGAATATTTATATATATATACATTTTATAGTTTCTAATTTCCATGATTTGCTTTTATTAAAATCTCTTAGATTTGCCCAGTGTAAGAAAAGTCTTATGTTATTTTTAAAGCATTAATTTCTACTGATGTCAAGGTATAATTCTTTAGTCAAACCAATTTGCTTTTAAAATATATGAATTGAATTAATGATACCATTGTTAATATTTCAATTTAAATGTAAAACTGACATCAGGGAAACAACTTGTAAACAAGTTATGTACACCAGTCTTATATTTTTAACATAGCTGTTTCTATAAAGTAGATTCTGTTAAACTTAAACATGAAGGATGTTAAATGATCGCAGTTTCAGAATGAGCAAAATGCTATGTGTGAAATTAAATTGTGTTTTACAAAGGTTAAATGAGCCATTTCTTAATAGTTCTTAGAAGATATACAGGGAGATTTCTAAAATAATTGAGGAGTATTTTAAACAGTAAGTGAAAATTTACCAAGTGCTATGTGATGCAAGAAAGTGGACAGTAGTTCTAATAATTTTGGC
Organism: Bubalus bubalis; assembly: GCF_019923935.1. NCBI lineage: Eukaryota > Metazoa > Chordata > Mammalia > Artiodactyla > Bovidae > Bubalus > Bubalus bubalis. The sequence continues at coordinate 28,393,490 of NC_059171.1, read as the reverse complement.
TATTAGTGATAAACGTGTAGGTTAATCTCTCATTCAATTTTAGAGTTATCTCATTAATATCTTAATTAAATACATAATAGAATTTGATGAGGCATTATCAGGTTTTACATCAAGATGTTTTTCTATGCATAATTTGAAAAACTAAGGAAGAAACGTTCATTTGAAACATAATCTAAAAAGAATATTAGACCATTTGAAAACTTGCTATTTGATCCTTGGCCACATGAGCAGCAATATTTATCCTTTCCTTGATATTGATTCTTGATTATTGGAGACATTATAATCTCTAACTTACAACAATATAACCCTTGCTGCTGCTACTGCTGCCAAGTCACTTCAGTCATGTCCGACTCTGTGCGACCCCATAGATGGCAGCCTACCAGGCTCCCCTGTCCCTCGGATTCTCCAGGCAAGAACACTGGAGTGTTGCCATTTCCTTCTCCAATGCATGAAAGTGAAAAGTGAAAGTGAACTCGCTCAGTAGTGTCCGACTCTTCGCGACCCCATGGACTGTAGCCTACCAGGCTTCTCCATCCATGGGATTTACCAAGCAAGAGTACTGGAGTCGGGTGCCATTGCCTTCTCCAAATACAACCCTTAGGGAGTCTCAATGAATATATTTTACCTTAAGGAATATGGAGTAAAGGTTTCAGAGTAAGGGCCAACTTAAATGTTGATTCCTCATCTCCATTAATTACTACCTGAATAAACATGGTAAGTGTCGCCAGTTAATGTATATGATTATCCAGTGCTAGTGAAAATACTTACCTTAGAAGGAAAAACTCTCTTGCTTACTTTACCCTCTTTATAGTCTCTATTCCTTGGGCCTATCAGTATACTATTCATTACTATCTATGTTCTCCTGAGACTTTATGAGATCTTTTGAAGCTTAAATCATAGTGCAGTATTGATACAAAGAGAATCATGGATTTGAAGCAAGTAATATTTTTCAGGCTGAGCACAGTAACCTGAACTATTCAGAAAATATGCATAAAAATCAAGTAGAAAATAAACATTATTGCCAAAACATCAGGAGAAATGCATACCCTGTCGATGACTTTGAGATTTAGAGGCAGATGTGAGGCATAGATCCCTCTTCTTGTGAAACATTTACACCTATATGCAGGGTGCAGTAGAACTGCAGGGCAACATTGTCTGTAAACTTGACAGAGAGTTCTTGGAGTTCTCTAGCCTTTGGGAGGAACAGAGGTTTTCTGTCATTTAGGTAGCTAGATTCAACCACAAAGTACAGCCCAAAACCTCTGGTTTTTGCTTCTCTAGTTTGTTTATTTTATATAAGCTCTTAGTTAACTCTGTAAAGTTCATTCTTTTTAATATACCTAGAATGGTTTTTATTTTCCTTTGTTGTTGTTGTTGTTGTTTAGTCACTAAGCTGTGTCCTACTCTTTGCAACCCCAAGAACTGTAGTCTGCCAGTCTTCTCTGCCCATGGGATTTCTCAGGCAGGAATACTGGAGTGGGTTGCCATTTCCTACTCCAGGGGATTTTCCCAATCCAGGGACTGAACTCATGTCTTCTGCTTGGCAGGCAGATTCTTTACCATTGAGCCACCAGGGACGGCTTTATTTTCCTTTCAGTTCAGTTCAGTTCAGTTCAGTTCAGTCGCTCAGTCGTGTTCGACTCTTTGCGACCCCATGAATCGCAGCACGCCAGGCCTCCTTGCCCCTCACCAACTTCCGGAATTCATTACTGAAATATAAATCTAAAATGAGTCAAAGCAAATAAAAACACACTGCTCAACATATTTTAAAAAATAGCTGTGACATATTTAAATATGTTATTACAACATAAAATAAGTTAGAAGACAAAACTTTGAAATCAGGCAAACCTGAGCTATAATTCTGGTTGAGCCTTGGACAATTTCTGTAAGTTATTGAATCACCTCTTTGTTCTTACTATTCTAACTACAGCTTTTAAAGAACAAAATATTTGAATTTTGGTAAGATCAACTTATTTTTTTTCCATTGATTAAATTTTCACAATGTATTTTAAAAATTCATCAACATACCTTAGTCCACCTAAATTCTCTCCTATGTTGTCTTTTAAAATTATATAGTTTTACACTTTACATGAAGGCCAAGGTCCACGTTGAGTTAATTTGCATTAAAGATGTTAGGCATGTGTCTAGATTCTTTTTTTTTTTTTAATGTAGGGACATTTAATTTTCCCAGCCTCATTTATTAGGCTATCATTTCTCCATTGGATTGTCATTGTACCTTTATCATATAGAAACAACCAAATTTGTGTGGGTCTGTTTCTCAGATTTCTATTCTATTCCATTAATTATTGTATCTATTCTTTTTCCAATGCCACACCAGTTTAATTACAGTAGCTTTACAGTAAGTTATAAAATTGACTGGTCCTCCAAACTTACTTTACTTTCCCAGTATTATATTGATTATTTTATATATTTTATTTACAAATAAACATTGAATTGTTTTGTCAATATCTACAAAATAGCTTTCTAATATTTTAATTGAGATTATACTGAATCTATAGCTCAATTTGGGAAGAACTTGCATATTAACAGTGTTTTATATGTTTATTAACATATTTGCTTATAAGTCTGTCAGGCGAGTGTATGCTCCTCAGTTCTGTCTCATCACAACAAAGATTTGGAGTGACGGACATTAAAGCCCTCGGCGCGTCACAGATCTCGGGTCTTGGACAGATCGTGTTATGTTCTTAGACAGATCGGTGTCACAGCTTTGTGTTACAGCTCTATTTTATTTAGAAAATAGCAGAAAAATCCATCTTTGAGGCGGAGAGCATGCCAACCCAAAGATGTGAAGAGAAGAGAGTGGGGGAATGTGCCAGCGCAGGAGAGTGAGAGACCCCCCCAGCCTTTTGGCTCCTCTTTTTATATGTTTTTTCCTCTCTCTGGGCCTGCCCTATGTCAATTGGGCTAGCCAGGAGTGTTGTTTGTTCTACCTGAGGTCCTTACTCCAGTCCTCGGACCTTCCTTTGTTCTATTTTCGCAGGCTTTTCCCTTCCTTGTCTTTTAGCCACCGCTATTCTGGACTCCTGTTTCCTATTCTAACTACCTAACAAGTTGGACTGTGAAGAAGGCTCAGCACGGAAGAACTGATGCTTTTGAACTGTGGTGTTAATTAACCCCCAAAGATAATTTGGGGGTTAGTTTTGTTTATTTGCTCTTTTGTTTTTTGATTTCCAATCAGTATATATTTGCTTTCTTGTTGTATTTTCCTACTTATGAATTCTAGTTGAGTGTTAACTAGGAGTAGTGAGAGAAGACAGATTGTTTTGTTCATGATCTTTGGAGGAAAGCACCTAGTTTCTCACTATTAAATTTGTTGTTAAATGTATGATTTTATAAATAATCTTCGATAATTTAAGGGTTTCCTCTATCCATAATCACTGATAACTTTTGTCATGGATACTCTTTTAGTTTATTTGGGCTAATATAACAGAATATCATAGACTGAGTGGCTTATAAACACAGAAATTTATTTCTCACAATTCTGTTGGTTGATAAATCTAAGTTAAAGTCACCAGTAGATATGGTGTCTGATAAGAGCTCGCTTCACCCCCATGACTGAATTACTTCTCAAAGGCCCTTTATTCTCTAATACCACATTGGAGGGCAGAGTTTCAATATATGCATTTAGGAGAGACATAAACATTCAGTTTACAACATAACTGTTTGGGATTTTGTGCAAAAGAAAACTATGTATTAACATGATCATATATATTTTTTCTTGTCCAGTCTGTACGGGATTTCATTAATTGAATTTCCCATGTTGAACCAGCTTTGTAAACCTAGAATAAACTCCATTTGGGCATGGTGTATCAGTTCAGTTCAGTCGCTCAGTTGTGTCCGACTCTTTGCGACCCCATGGATCACAGCACGCCAGGCCTCCCTGTCTATCACCACTCCCGGAGTTCACTCAAACTCATGTCCATCGAGTCGGTGATGCCATTCAGCCATCTCATCCTCTGCCGTCCCCTTCTCCTCCTGCCCCCAATCCCTCCCAGCATCAGAGTCTTTTCCAATGAGTTAACTCTTTGCATGAGGTGGCCAAAGTACTGGAGTTTCAGCTTAGCATTATTCCTTCCAAAGAACACACAGGACTCATCTCCTTTAGAATGGACTGGTTGGATCTCCTTGCAGTCCAAGGGACTCTCAAGAGTCTTCTCCAACACCACAGTTCAAAAGCATCAATTCTTTGGTGCTCAGCTTTTTTTCACAGTCCAACTCTCACATCCATACATGACCACTGGTGTATAATCACTTTTAAATATAGAACATATATTTACTAAGATTTTATTGAAGTGTTTTGCAGTTATGTTCATGGGAGATCATGGAAGATATCAGTCTTTAGTTTTCTTTCCTTGTAATGTCTTTATTTTATTTTGTTATGAGGCCATTGCAGTATCATATAATTAGTGAGCTCTCCTTCTGCTTGTATATTCTGAGGGATATTATAGATCAAATTATTTCTTTCACAATTATTTAAGAAAATTCACCAGTAAAACCAGCTGGACCTGATGCTTTTCTTTTTCTTTCTTTCTTTCTTTTTTTTTTTTTAGCATTTTAAACTATTGATCAGTGTTTTTGATAGGATAGGGCTATTTTTTCTCATGTGAGTTTTGATAGTTTGCACCTTTCTAGAGGATGATCTACTATTTCTAAGTTATCAAATTTGTGGATGTAGAGCTTTTTGGATTATTCCATTGTTATCCTTTTAATATCAACTAGATCAGTATAATAGCTTCTCTTTTACTGACTTGTATTGCTGACTTGTAATTTTTCTCTTTTTGCTCTGGTATTCTTGGCTAGAGTTTTATAAATTTTATTGACCCTATTTTAGAATCATTCTGTATTATTAATTTTTAATTGTTCCCTTTTTTCAGTTTTATTGTTTTTCTTCTCTAACTTTTAATTAATTTATTGTCTAGTGATCTCTTTTGAATTTAATTTACCCTGGTTCTCTACTTCTCAAAAGTAGAGTGTTAAGATAATTCCTTTTACCTTTGTAAATCTAAATAATTATAAATTTCCAAGCACAGTTACCCAGTAGGATTCAACTAAGAGATTTTGTGTATTGGCACATTAACAATTATAAGAATAAAAGTACAAAACACTGTTCTGTAAATTTAAATTTAAAAAAAGAATAAAAGTAAAATTACTTTTATCAGCTTCTTTTCTTTTTGACACTTTTTTTTAATATACAATAATTTCCTATATTTTGGTTCATTGTTTATTCTGGCATAGCAAAACTTCATTAGCTTACCTCAGAAAACATTTTTCTACCAATTTTTCAAGAGTAAATGGACATCCTTTCTCTTATCTACTTATCTTTCTTCTGTAGTTCCAGTTTTCATTTCTCAGATATTACTATTTCTATGAATATCCTCAAAATATCTTTATTTCTTCTCTTGTTTTGTATTTTAATTTTATCCTGAAAAAAACCCATGCATTTACTTTCCAGCTTACTAAATCACTATCTATCTATGTCCATTAAGGTACATAGGAAATCTGTTGAGTTTAGGGTTTCAATTGTCACGTTTTAGCTTTCCTGAGCTCTGTCTGTTTCTGTTTAGCACTCATAATCAGCTATCTAGTATTTGATGAAAATGAAGCAAACTTTATCCTTCTTATATTATTAGATGTGCTAATTTTAAACTCTTCTCTATTATCTTTATTTAGGTATTGAATTTTCACTTATTAATTTATTTTCTCTTTCTTGTTTTGGTATTCATCAAATCAATGGTGATTCTAACTTACATGTTCATATAAGTAATCAAATTATTTTTTCCTCATTATGATTACTGCATCTGTTGATCATAAGACCTCTCTAATAATTATGCAGGAAAGATGGTATGTGATTTGGTTGGGCTTACCAGTGTTTAACTTCTTAGAGATGACCACCTGCCTCTCTGACCCCAGTGTTTGCATAGTCAGTATGAAATTTCACTCCTGATACACATTACTATAAATAGGGAATGTGTAGGGGTTGTGTAATCATTGTCATAATAATGAGACTGGATTATCTTTGAAAATAGACCACATCACCTTAAATATATTGACAGTAATGGATCCTATCTTAGTTAATTCTGAGCTTTCACCCTTTTCAAACTTCTACTGTTTATCCAAAACATCCTGGAAGTCTTACCTACTAGCTTTTGGTCTTATTTTCTCCCAATATTTTATGTAATCTCTTCTATCTTTTAAAGATTTATAAAAATTACTATAAATTGCTAATGTGGTTTCTCAAATTCCAGAATTTGCTTATTTTTAAAATATATTTTAATCCATTTATGTTATTTAGGGTTAAAGTGTGACATGTTATACTTATTTAGTTTGCCATCTTAAATTAGGGAGTTAGTATTACCCATACAAGGAAAAATGATATGACTTTATGACAAATAATAGATTAAATGGAAAACAAGCCCTGTGCTTAAGGAGAACAGCTGTAAGGCTCTTAGAAGAATAAAGAGATACATGTATGATGTTTTAGATTAGTTTCTAAACATTATAGAAATACAGCTGATGGGAAATTTTAAAGATAGTTGTGATTCAAAATAATAATGCTTGGGATGAATCAAGTATGGTGTTCAGATTTTACGTGTACTTAGTATAAAGTGACACAAATTATTTTCATACAGAAAATGAACTGATAATTTGATATTGGACATGTATTATTTATGATCAGGGCAAATCTTCAAAAATAACCCTACAACAGAATTTTGTTAGAGTAGTAACAGGAATCATTATCTGAGGCATCTACAATTTATGTATGTACCTAAGTTAACAAATCAAAATCTGCCATGTTTCCAACACTTGGCTCTGAAGCAGTGAAGATCTTAAGTGCAACACTTCAGCCTTTCCTTTTAAAATGTTACAGTGCCTACTTGAAACAGGCAAATAATTCAATAAACACAGTGTTTTTTTTTCATAATAAAATATAGGCAAAGGGAGCTATAGGGTTATAAAGACAGATCAAATAGAAAGGGCATCTAATCAACCATGGTGCCTCAGTGGAGAATAAAATGTTTTCAAGAATATATCATAATATTTTAAATAAACTTGGGAAAAAAAGGGATTCTCATACACTGTTAATACAGAGTTTCTCTGGAGGAAAGAAGTTGCTTCTATGAAAAGTAAATAATTCTCAAACAACGTAAATATATATAAAAGTATGTATAGAAGTATGTGTATACACACACACATACACACACACACACATATGGGCTTCCTTGATATCTCAGTAGGTAAAGAATCTGCCTGCACTGCAGGAGGCCCCAGCTTGATTCCTGGGTGGGGAAGATTCACTGAAGAAGGAATAGCCTTCCCACTCCAGTTTTCTTGAGCTTCTCCTGTGGCTCAGCTGGTAAATAATCCACCTGCAATGCAGGAGACCTGGTTTCAATCCCTGGGTTGGAAAAATCCCCTGGAGAAGGGAAAGGCTACCCATTCCAGTATGCCTGGAGAATTCCATGGACTCTATAGTCCATGGGGTCGCAAAGAGTCGAACACGACTGAGCAACTTTCACTCACTCACTCATATATATATATATATATATATATATATAAGCTTCCCAGGTAGCTCAGTGATAAAGAATCTACCTGCCAATTCAGGAGCCGTGGGGATCCCCTGGAGTAGAAAATGGCAACCCCCTGTAGTATTCTTGCCTGGGAAATCCCATGGACAGTGGAGACTGACAGGCTGCAGAGCATACAGTCATGAAGAGTTGGACTGGACTTAGCAACTAAACCAACCAATACCACCAATGTTATTTGCCCTTATTTAAAATTTAGAATCAAGTTTTTATTTTCTTAGAAATTAGTAAATAGTTACTAGATTTTTAGAACTTTAAGACTGACATGAGTACAGTAACTGTAACTAAAGTGTGTCGGAAATCATTGGTTGTTATCTTCATGAAAACCAAGTCTTAACATCTCATTCAATAACGTCAGTTCCTTAAAGCAAAATGTTCTGCCATGATGAGCTTTTCCTTTCTACTTTAAGGACAAATGAATATTCTGATTTTTAAAATTTATTTTATTTTGCTTTTTGCCACAGTTTAATGTGACTTTCTAGTTCCTTGCTTTTAGGTTGAGCAGTCACGTTCTACTCTGTTTATTGGAAACCTAGATACATAAGACTAAGAGTTAGTTCGTAAGGTAAAATCAGACAGACTATGAAGAAATCAGTGAAAGGGGGTCTTATGTGAAGTAAATTCTCATTTCTTACTATTCTTCAGAAGCATCATGAATTTTTGTCACCTGTAATGAATGGCATCTTTTATCTCTAAAGCTACTTAATGCTCTTTTGTTTCAAAAAAGTCTTTCTTCTTTTCCAGTCATATGAAGCACATAGTAGGGAAATAATGTATACAGAAGATGAAACTAAAGAGTATGTCATTATCTCCTGGAAATCTGTTTGTTGACTTTAACAATTAAATGAAATATTATTAGAAGAATTAACTCATTTTATAATTATAATGTAAGTTCAATGGAGATATAGGTATTTAAAACAGAAAAGAATGGTGTCTCTGGATTTTTGTCCTGCTTATTAGATCAGACCACAATACTTTACAAACTTTTATCCCCCAAGACAAAAAAAAAAATGTATTTTGTGATACAGAGTTCTGTATATGTATGATATGAACATATATTTAACAAAAGAAAAATGATAAAACTGTTAGGGTGTTGCATACACAAACTTTGAAGAAAATATCATTCTGGGAATAGAAAGACTGAAAACACAAATATAAACCTGAAAAAGAGGTCAGATATTTTGCTAGTAGGGCCAGATTGCAGTAACGATATCATATAATTGCTTATTCCTGACAACTCAGATCTGTTAACAAGTGTTTGTTTACCTTTTCCTCATAGTTCTGTCCCTGATCCATGACCTCAAAAACCTCATATGGTAATTTAAAAAATATAACCATCTTTTTCACTAAAAATTTTGCACAACTGTGTGAATATGTTCTAAAAAAGAATTTGCTACACTGAATTTTTTGAGGTTTGTGAGTAGTATGCTCTTTTTCCTCTTAAAAAATCTCATATCAGGAACATACCAAAATTTATACAGAATATACACTGACTCACAGATAAGGAGAGCATCATATAATATTGTGGTTAAGAGATCATTTACACTTTATAATTTAAACATATTTACCAATTACTTCAGTTCAGTTCAGTTCAGTTCAGTCACTCAGTCGTGTCCAACTCTTTGTGACCCCATGAGCTGCAGCATGCCAGCCCTCCCTGTCCATCACCAACTCCCAGAGTCCACCCAAACCCAGGTCCACTGAGTCGGTGATGCCATCCAACCATCTCATCCTCTGTCATCCCCTTCTCCTCATGCCCTAAATCTTTCCCAGCATCAGGGTCTTTTCAGATGAGTCAGCTCTTCGCATCAGGTGGCCAAAGTATTGGAGTTTCAGCTTCAATATCAGTCCTACCAATGAACACCCAATTACTTCATTATATCATAATTAACTGTTTGCTTTCCTACATTTTCTAAAATATTTGAGGCAGATCATTTTGATATCTATTAATTTGTTGTTTTCTGTTATAACTTTTCTTGCACCTCCATTGTTTTCTTTCTGAGAAAGTGTTCCAATCTCACAAAGGATTTAAATATTTTTATTGATATGAATAGATACAGTTCCATGACAAATTATTAATCTAGTATGCAACATAAATGCACTAATATATATGGATTATTTGGTCTCAAATAATATAGATAATAACCTTAATTTAGTGTATTTAATAATATACTAAAATATACACACACACACATATATATATACATCAACACACATATATTTATTTATGTCTGTGTAATATTGAGGATTGAAAACAGGAGGAGAAGGAGATGACAGAGAATGATGGATGGCATTACTAACTCGATGAACATGAGTTTGAGCAAGCTTCAGGAGTTAGAAATGAACAGGGAAGCCTGGCATCCTGCAGTCAATGAGGTCACAGAGTTGGACACAACTGAGTGACTGAACTGAACTGATATATATACACACCCATATAAACACATATTTTTCATTATATTTCTTGAGAATAAGGAGCCCAGATATTGATTTTACAAATTTGAATAAAGCTGATTCAAAAACTAGTGCTAGGAAGAGATATTTCATCAACTTTAAATTATGATAAGAAGTGTAGTATAATGATAGAATACTATGAAGCACAGCAAAAGGAAAAAAATCTTTGTAGATAAGTGTCAGAGAAGTCTTCATAAAAATGTTGATATTTGAAAGATGAGTAAGAACAATTCAAAGTATTTGGTGTGTGTTTGTATGCATGTATCCACAGGGAGAAAGTGCAGATTGGTTTCTTAGACCTTTTTATTATTTCTTTCAATATGGCTAGTCTGAGAGTTTTCCAAACTTTAAATTGTTTAAATTGTTTTGACTATTAGTTCCAAAACTAGTTATGACTCCAATAGGCCACTTTCAAAATAATGAGATTAATTATAATAATATAATAATAATATAATACTAGACAGGACTAAAGTCAGATATTTTGTATAGCTGTAAGTGAAACCCTTAAATTCTGTGTGTTTCAATTCTTCAACAATTATTTAGTAATACCCATTTCTGTCACTTAGTATGATATCAATATAATATTAAAGAATACATAAATAAAACATTTTGAAAACAAACAGCCACAAAACATATACACAAATATCCTAAAACACTTTTAAAGAACAAACCAGAGTTAGAAATCACCTAATGATGATTCAAACTACCGTGCAATTGCACTCATCTCACACGCTAGCAAAGTAATGATCAAAATTCTCCAAGACAGGCTTCAGCAATACGTGAACCGTGAACTTCCAGATAGTCAAGCTGGTTTTAGAAAAGGCAGAGGAACCAGAGATCAAATTGCCAACATCCACTGGATCATAGAAAAAGCCAGAGAGTTCCAGAAAAACATATATTTCTGCTTTATTGACTATGCCAAAGCCTTTGACTGTGTGGATCACAATAAACTGTGGAAAATTCTGAAAGAGATGGGAATACCAGACCACCTGATCTGCCTCTTGAGAAATTTGTATGCAGGTCAGGAAGCAACAGTTAGAACTGGACATGGAACAACAGACTGGTTCCAAATAGGAAAAGGAGTACGTCAAGGCTGTATATTGTCACCCTGTTTATTTAACTTATATGCAGAGTACATCATGAGAAACTCTGGACTGGAAGAAACACAAGCTGGAATCAAGATTGCCAGGAGAAATATCAATTACCTCAGATATGCAGATGACACCACCCTTATGGCAGAAAGTGAAGAGGAACTGAAAAGCCTCTTGATGAAAGTGAAAGAGGAGAGTGAAAAAGTTGGCTTAAAGCTCAACATTCAGAAAACGAAGATCATGGCATCCAGTCCCATCACTTTATGGGAAATAGATGGGGAAACAGTGGAAACAGTGTCAGACTTTATTTTTCTGGGCTCCAAAATCACTGCAGATGGTGACTGCAGCCATGAAATTAAAAGACGCTTACTCCTTGGAAGGAAAGTTATGACCAACCTAGATAGCATATTCAAAAGCAGAGACATTACTTTGCCAACAAAGGTCCGTCTAGTCAAGGCTATGGTTTTTCCTGTGGTCATGTATGGATGTGAGAGTTGGACTGTGAAGAAGGCTGAGCGCCGAAGAATTGATGCTTTTGAACTGTGGTGTTGGAGAAGACTCTTGAGAGTCCTTTGGACTGCAAGGAGATCCAACCAGTCCATTCTAAAGGAGATCAGCCTTGGGATTTCTTTGGAAGGAATGATGCTAAAGCTGAAACTCCAGTACTTTGGCCACCTCATGCGAAGAGTTGACTCATTGGAAAAAACTCTGATGCTGGGAGGGATTGGGGGCAAGAGGAGAAGGGGACAACTGAGGATGAGATGGCTGGATGGCATCACTGACTCGATGGACATGAGTCTGAGTGAACTCCGGGAGTTGGTGATGGACAGGGAGGCCTGGCGTGCTGCGATTCATGGGATCGCAAACAGTCAGACACTACTGAGCGACTGATCTGATCTGAATGATGATTCTAAATGATTCAACTAGATTATTACATATGACAAAAAGTTTTTCTTTCTTAGATCACATGATATATACTCCTAGGCTATATTACCAAATTGAAAGTGAAAGTGAATTCACTCATTCGAGTCTGACTCTTTGCAACACCATGCACTGTAGCCTACCAGGCTCCTATGTCCATGGGATATTCCAGGCAAGAATACTGGAGTGGGTTGCCATTTCCTTCTCCAGGAGATCTTCCAGACCCTGATTGAACCCGGGTCTCCCTCCTTGTAAGCAGACACTTTATCGTCTGAGCCACCAGGGAAGGCTATATTACCAGAAGAGGATAATTAGGTAGTCTCTTTATCTGCTCAGACTGGGGGAAAAAAAAATATTTTAAACCTTCATCAAGGTGGTCAAAACAACAGAAATGTGTTTCTCACATTTTTTTTTAATTTTTTTTAAATTTTATTTTATTTTTAAACTTTACATAATTGTATTAGTTTTGCCAAATATCAAAATGAATCCACCACAGGTATACATGTGTTCCCCATCCTGAACCCTCCTCCGTCCTCCCTCCCCATACCATCCCTCTGGGTCGTCCCAGTTTCTCACATTTTTAAAGGCTCCAGAGATCAAGACCAACATGCTAGCAAGTGGGTTTTCTCATGAGAGCTCTCTTTCTGGTTTGTAGACTGCTGATATCTGGCTTTGTCCTCAAATGAGGGAGAGTAAGAGAGGAAAGCAAGATCTCGAGTATTTCCTCCTATAATTCTATCAGGAGGGCCCCACCCTCATGCTGTCTTTTAAATTTAATTACCCTCCAAAGATCCAGTTTCCAAATGCTGTCACTTTGTGGGTTAGGGCAATGCTAGGACATGCTGTCACTCTGTAATCTGATGATCCTGAAATAATAATGATTTTATTATCTGCTACCAAAACTCTGCAGGCTGAAGTTTCTAACAAAAATTGACATTGTCACCTCCTAGAGGTCACGTGTTTTTCTGTCACATGACTCAGTGAGGAATGATCCACTCACATTTTGAATCTTGCCTCAGGAAAATCTCAGTCCTTTTTAAGGGCTTGAATGATTAAGTAAGGCTCACCCCAGTCTTCTTTCTCCAGGTCATGTCATTTATGCCACGTATCATAACTAATCATTGTTTGAAATTCATCTTATTCACAGTTCCTAGGGATTTTGCAGAGTGTCTATCCAAAGTGGTAAGGATCTTGAGGGCCAGCTTAGATTTCTGCCTATGGTAATGCTGCATATGAATTGGTATTTCATTATGAAGACAACTAAATTTAGTGCAGTCTAACCAGTGTACCAGAGAAGGCAATGGCAACCCACTCCAGTACTCTAGCCTGGAAAATCCCATGGACGGAGGAGCCTGGTAGGCTGCAGTCCATGGGGTCGCTAAGAGTCGGACACGACTGAAGTGACTTAGCAGCAGCAGCAACCAGAGTACAAATGAACACACTGGAAATGGTGTCTAGAAAAATATAATATTGCACTAAAAATTCTGTAAAAAAATGTATGGACCTAATTCAGAGGTTATATACAAGTTATACAAATTTTGCATTTTGTATACACAAATTTAAAAATTGTATTTCAAGTACAATAGCGATAAAGTACCATCAAAAGAATTAAGTATCCTTATCTTTCAGTATTTAAAGATATTTGTTTCAAAATATTTACCATTATAATTGTTTAAACACTTTTGAGTACTTCATCTTAATTAAAGGGTAAAATGCTATTGCTGACATTTTTAAGCTGTTAATTAAATGATCCTCTTTACACAACTTTTTTTTTTTTTTTTTTGCATTGAAATTCCTGAACCTGCATAATCTGCTTGATCTTTCAGTTACTCTTTCTCAGTGAGTGATGGTAGTGTTTGCCTTTAAAGTAGTTCTGCATTTACATAGTGAGCCACAGTACAGAAACTAAAGATAATATACTTTTTATTTACCTCTTCATCTAGCCTGGTGTGAGAAAAAACTAAAATGAGAGAAACAGCAGGAGCGTAATACAGAAGCATAGCTCCAATCAAAATCAGTTCAGTCGCTCAGTCGTGTTGGACTCTTTGCGACCCCATGAATCGCAGCCCGCCAGGGCTCCCTGTCCATCACCAACTCCCAGAGTTCACTCAAACTCACGTCCATCGAGTCAGTGATGCCATCCAGCCATCTCATCCTCTGTCATCCCCTTCTCCTCCTGCCCCCAATCCCTGCCAGCATCAGAGTCTTTTCAAATGAGTCAACTCTTCGCATGAGGTGGCCAAAGTATTGGAGTTTTAGTTTCAGCTTCAGTTCTCCCAATGAACACCCAGGACTGATCTCCTTTAGGATGAACCAGTTGGATCTCCTTGCAGTCCAAGGGACTCACAAGAGGCTTCTCCAACACCACAGTTCAAAAGCATCAATTCTTCAGTGCTCAGCTTTCTTCACAGTCCAACTCTCACATCCATACATGACCACTGGAAAAACCATAGCCTTGACTAGGCAGACCTTTGTTAGCAAAGTAATGTCTCTGCTTTTGAATATTCTGTCTAGGTTGGTCATAGCTTTCCTTCTAAGGAGTAAGCGTCTTTTAATTTCATGGCTGCAATTACCATCTGCAGTGATTTTGGAACCCCCCAAAATAAAGTCTGACACTGTTTCCACTGTTTCCCCATCTATTTGCAATCAAGTAATGGGACCAGATGCCATGATCTTAGTTTTCTGAATATTGAGCTTTAAGCCAACTTTTTCACTCTCCTCTTTCACTTTCATCAAGAGGCTTTTGAGTTCCTCTTCACTTTCTGCCATAAGGGTGGTGTCATCTGCATATCTGAGGTTATTGATATTTCTCCCCACAATCTTGATTCCAGCTTGTGTTTCTTCCAGTGCAGCATTTCTCATGATGTACTCTGCGTATAAGTTAAATAAGCAGGGTGACAATATACAGCCTTGACGTACTCCTTTTCCTATTTGGAACCAGTCTGTTGTTCCATGTCCAGTTCTAACTGTTGCTTCCTGACATGCATATATGTTCTCAAGAGGCAGGTCAGGTGGTCTGATATTCCTATGTCTTTCAGAATTTTCCACAGTTTATTGTGATCCACACAGTCAAAGACTTTGGCATAGCTCCAATAGATGGTGTTAAAAAGTACCAAAGCAGTTATTATGCAAAGCCACATATCCAAAACAAGAAACTTCCCCCACACACCCAAACTTCTTACTTTGCTGTTTTTTGTGACTTTTTTCCTCTTTAATTATGACCCTGAATTTTTTTTTCATTTTAGATTGATTTTAACTGTATAACAATGTTCCCGGTGAACACAGAAGAGTATGATTGAATGATACACAATTATACTTATTCAGTGTTTGAAAACCAAATCTAGTGAGAACTGATGGTTATGGTTATTGATTATTTTATACATATTTTCCTAGTATCTGAAAATGTAAAAAAGAGTCCAACATGAGTGAGCCAAAAAATACTTTCATGATTATTTTTCTTTTGAGTTGCACATTTTAATAACATTTAGTTCGGAAGGAAAATCATATAATCAACTCAAAGCTGCCAGTCCCACATTGACTTTTTAGTCACCATTTTTGAGAGTAAAATACCAACTTAACTGACATTTGGAGTTAATAATAAAATGTATTCATCTAGTATCAATAGATCTACAGTTCAAATGTAAGCCGAATCAGGCAGACTTGAATATGTCTGGCAAACTGAAGGAGCAGGCCATAGATATGATTTACATCAAGGCTGAGAAGTGTACTGAGATTCAGGTACACTGTATATGACCTAGTGAAAAGACTGATGACAGAGGGGGAGAGAAGATGCTGAGTTCAGTATAGTGGTATTCTCTAGACTGTAACTTCTTCTGCTCCCCTGGACCTCATGCTTCATATAAGGCCCTTGTGACATGTATTTGTGGAAGGAGGAAGTTGAGATAAGTGAACTAACCATGAAGACACATAGACTTAAACTAGGACTAGGCGATTGATCTATGAATAAATAGATATCAACTGTGAAATCAAGATGGTCAAAATGTTTCAAATGAGGATGTATGTATATTTCATTTTAAAAATCTTTATAACTGTTTGAACTTTTTGACTATTCTTAATTATGGATTAATGGTCATTCCTAATGCTTCTTAAATTTTAAACAAGCAATTCACTTTATATATTTTTGATATAGAAATTCCTGACATTCTGCAGATTAGGGGCATGAAAGAGAAAAACAAAGAACAGAAACTATAAAGCAGTATTTCATAAATAATATGTAGAGATATATATCAGCTTTTTTATTATGCAAATGGAAAGAATGATCCCAATTTAAATACTTGATTAATTAACTAATTTATTAATTAATTAAAGAAATAGCTTTGGCATCTTAGAAACTCAGAAGACAGTGGTTCAGCAGATGAGATGCTTATTGGGTAAGGCTGTCCTTAGCTCACGCCTTTCTGAGCAGCAGTGACTGGCAGGAGATGCCATGCTCATGAGCACATGTAAGATGCCTTGGAAATATTTAGAAGGTTTATTTTTAGAGACTTCACTTCTTATATCTGAGGTTATAGGAAAGAGGCCATGACATCCTGGTTAATCCTATTATGACATCCTATCTGTAAACACAGGTGGAGAGGCTTGGAAAAAAACAGATTTTCCTTAATCATTGTGGAAAAAAAAGTACTCATCTCTTCGTTCTACAGAAAAAATCATATGTATGTGTATATAAAGCTCTAATTCTTTTTTAAAAATTCTTCATGATTATTTGCATCCACAAGCTGCTGGGGCAGATAATGACTGGCCCATTTAATCCTTCATGCCTTTTCCCCTTCCTAATTTAACTGTTCCTAAACATATCAGTTGGACAAATTGCAAGGCATTTAGAAACCTGCTCTAAAAACAATTATAGAAAAGTCTTATACATATTTTAAAACTCATTAATAAACAGAATTTCTCCTTACAGGTTGCCACCCAGAATTTAATGACAAACCAGCAATTAATGGAAGAGCCAACTGTTATGCAAAGTAGCTGAACCTAAATCTTTTACAAAGGTAAGGATAGATTATGATTAATTTACCTGCTTTATTCTTTTTTACCTCACCGCACTACATGCTGTTTGTCAGAGTCTTGCTGTTCTGATTTTAGAAGTGTGGGGCCGTGGCTTGTTTTTTGGAAACCCTGGAGTACTCAGCATGCTACTGAGCCCTCAAGCTCTTATCACCACAGGCAAAACTGTCAGTTCTAAGACACTGCTGAGAAGGAGACTCTCAGGAAAAAAGAAATGCAAAATAAACACTTTGTAGGGTTGATGGTCAGGTACTGCTGGAAAACTTATTAATGAAGGATTAAACATATAGAAATAATTCTCTGAGCCCCTAAATTTTATTTACTACTCAAAAATATAGGATTAAAAGTAATCATGTTGATACAGTTTGAGAAATTATGCAAGCGTGTTTTGTGTTAGCTTAGCTAGTAAATATTCCCACGTTGTTCATCTTTCTTTAATCCTCTAGCATTAATATAAGCAAATAGAATGCACATAGTTTTAGCACCTGTATTTTTTTTTTATGTGTGGGCATTGTGATAAATATTTTTAAACTCTAAGTTGAAAGTTTATTCATTTAGACAAAAGATAATTAGGAAGATGATGGAGTGATAGAGGTTATTCTATAGAATAACTTTAGAAATTTAAAATAAATGCTGACATATTATTTATTTTTTGAAATTTTCATTTTACCTCTTTTTAATAGCAGGGTAAAAGTAGAAGTTATCACTAAGAATTTGATGACACACATGTATTACAGTCCTTGACATTGAACAATGTACGTTTACTTTTGTACATTAACTCACTTTTTTCCCCATAAAGCTTTAATTATCAGTTCATAACATGGGAAGACAGAAATCCAAAAATCAGGATTGAGGTTTGCCATCCCTTTGGCTTTTTGTAGCAGTGTTGCTGTTGAATCAAGTAGAAGGATGGAGAAAGCACAAGAGTTGAAAAATACCACAATAGGGCTAAGGTCACCTCTTTCTTTTTTCTTTACCTGTATTTGATATTTTCTTACCAGACATGCTAACCTGTGTGCATTTCACTCTGGAACTGAATGTCTGGTACTGACATTCTCCTAAAATTGTAGCTGTCCAGCCTTCACAGGTGGACAGAGGTTTAACAAGCAACTCTGGTGGGAGAGCTGCCTGCATTGGTTTAATCTGCTTCGCATCCCCTCCTGTTGTTGCTGTATTGAAACTTTGGCAGATCTTATGTCCCTGGTCTGGTGCTGCTGTTTATCCTTCTTAAGTATGTTAGTAGAGAGGCAAAAGCTTTCCTGTAAACTGCCTTCCCCCCGCCCCACCCCAATATGGCACCCAACTCTTCCTCATTCTCAATTGGAATGTTCCCCTTCTTTAACACAATCCTTTCATTTCCCATTATTTCTTTTCAGTTTTTATTCGGCTTGAAGATTCACATATTTTCCTCTCATGTGGTGTCTCTTGGGTTGGACAGGGATGAGGAATGGAAGTAAGCATCCTTTGCTATTTGTTTACTTCTTTTATCCTTTGTATATAAGAACTATACATTGAAATGCTGTTTTGGACATTTAAAAAGATTAGTTTTATATCATGATTATCTTACTATGTCATTAAATATTCTTTGACAATGTCAGTTTAATGCCCTGTAATAGTCTATTTCTTCTCATGTGACTTGGATTTGGCAATCTTTTCAAGGTCGCATGTAAATTGCAATGGAGGGGACAGCTTTGCCAATCAAGATTACTTTGATTCTCTTATTACTTGAATCTACATGTCATTTTTCAATGATGTTATCTTCCTAGACAAATATTGAAATTAAAATTAAAAACCCAGTTTGCTTTAAGAGTGCAGATATGCAGATGCATGAGCCAAATCCAGGTATATCCTCAGAATTTTAGTCTTGAATTATTTCAGCTCCTCCAGGAAATTTACTATGACTTACTATCATACTTGGATATTATTCCATTGCTCACAGTGATGATATAAAATTTCTCTTATTACTAAATATTCTTAAGTAGGTAACAATGTGAAAGGAAATAATTTTCTCAACAGTCTGTACTCTCATGAGTTAGTGACCATGTTTTATTCAAACAGGTATCATCAGAGACTGCAACATTATAGGCATATATTTTATATTTGCTAAATTACTGAAACTGATTTCTGCATCTAACACATTAGAAAATCTAAACAGTTTAACCTTGGTAGCATCAGCCTCATTATACGTAATACCATTAATCTTTCTTCCAAATGTGTTATGTCAGTCAGGGTCTTAGCAAAATTACAGAGATATATTCATTTGGAATTATAGAGATAATTCAATTAATATATTATTTACAGAGTTGCAGAAAGGGTTAAGAGAACAAACTATTGAGTAGACTGAGGACTAGCTTTAGCCAGAAGTCATTTCTTCCCTAGCCCTGGAAAGACAATAGGGATAATAGAAAAATTCTGTCTCTGGATGCAAGTGTAGATGGAACCATGGAAGAGAGAACACAACAAATCTACCACTAAGGTCCAAAGTGAAGAAACATCACAATATATTTTTGTTCCTGTCCTCAAGTCTTTTCTGCTGATGCATCCCTTGCTAATTCAACCAGAAGCTGGAGGGTAATGGCTCCCAGTGATGCAATCTATAAAGATTATCTTCCTGGGGCACAGAATAAAGAAGAGAAGGCAAAAATTGTGAATTAAGTGGGAAAAAAATTATAGTTATAGTGGAAGAAATAAACAATATTATTTATGAAGAATTATATTATTAAAAATATGATATAAAATTATATGTTATTAAATGTACTTACATATATACATATATATATGTGTGTGTATATGTGTTTATACACACATATATTAGGAAGAAATTGAAAGCAGATGCAAAGAAACCAGGAGGCTTACAGCCCAACAGTGTTGATGATATTTTTTCACATTTAAAAAGCATTTCTTTCAGAATGAATTAAATTTATATCTATTATCATCACCATCATCATTATTATTAGGATAACAATAGTCCCAGCTCTTTAATTTTAATGAATACTTTAAATGTTTATATCTATGACCAACAGTCACCCTATATTTTTATTTTGGCCTACTATTTTCAGAAAAATTGCAAAATAGCAATTTTTACATTTTGTAAATTGAAATTATTAACCTTTATTGACTTTCCCACATATCTTAAGTCTTATTTAATTTATCTTGTAAGTTTGCATGACAAGGATTACATCAGACATCATCATGAATCATCTTAAAAGTTTTAGGTCTTTGTAAATTTATGAGCATTGGACATCAGTCAGTCAGTCAATCAGTCATGTCCAACTGTTTGTGACCCCATGGACTGTAGCCCACCAGGCTCCTGTCCATGAAATTTTCCAGGCAAGAATACTGGAGCGGGTTGTCATTTCCTACTCCAGGGGATCTTCCCTACCTAGAGGTCAAACCCGCAGCTCATGTGTCTCCTGAATTGGCAGACAGATTCTTTACCACTACCACCATCTGGGAAGTCCAGTTGATTTTTAATGACTTGTGTATACTTCAACGAGAAACAACAGAGAAATTTCAGCATTATTACATCATATTAATGTCACTAGCTTCATGCTTAGACTCCGTAGTTCCATGGAAAGTAGCAGTGCTTTTCTCTCTCTATCTGTTTTGTAGATCTGTTTGCCTCTGTTTCACTTTATTCTCTAAGAGGTTCTCAACAACCTGGGAAGTTTGACAACTGTTTGCAACCCAAGAAATACTCCAAGGGTTAAATAAATAATTGCTTAAAATAGCTTATCTTTCTCTGCCACTACACATTGAAATTTTCTCATTAGACTCACTTGATTAGTATGCCCAATCATGAGACCAATATTGTGGCTAAGAGAATAAGTTGTCTACTTGACTGACATGACTTTTCCTTTATGACCTGAGGGAAAAGATAGGCCATGGTGACTTTCAAACATAGGGAATGAAAGATTGCAGGAAATGAAAATACATCAGTCCTGCCTAAGAAGACTGGAGTGTTGATATCAAAGATAGCATAGGGGCAAGTTTTAAGGGCAGAGGAAAGCCATTAGTACTATAATTCAAAATGGTCAATGGCCAGACTATTCAATGGCAGGTGAGATTAAGGGTAACTCAGGAAATGGAAAATATAATATTTTATGTTTTTCATACAACAATCTTATATATAACGATTGGAATAACACTTTAAATCTTTCAGAACCAAGCTCACTCTTCCTTCTGATATTTCCCTTCATATAAGAAGTTCACTCAGCCTTCAGGAATTTTTTTTTTTTAATGTGTGCATGTGCGTGTGTGTATGTATGTACATACAAGCTAACATAAGTATCAGATCAGATCAGATCAGTTGCTCAGTCGTGTCCAACTCTTTGTGACCCATGAATCGCAGCACACCAGGCCTCCCTGTCCATCACCAACTCCCGGAGTTCACCCAGACTCACGTCCATCGAGTCAGTGATGCCATCCAGCCATCTCATCCTCTGTCGTCCCCTTCTCCTCCTGCCCACAATCCCTCCCAGCATCAGAGTTTTTTCCAATGAGTCAACTCTTCACATGAGGTGGCCAAAGTACTGGAGTTTCAGCTTTAGCATCATTCCCTCCAAAGAAATCCCAGGGCTGATCTCCTTCAGAATGGACTGGTTGGATCTCCTTGCAGTCCAAGGGACTCTCAAGAGTCTTCTCCAACACTACAGTTCAAAGCATCAATTCTCAGGTGCTCAGCCTTCTTCACAGTCCAACTCTCACATCCATACATGACCACAGGAAAAACTATAGCCTTGACTAGACAAACCTTTGTTGGCAAAGTGATGTCTCTGCTTTTGAATATGCTATCTAGGTTGGTCATAACGTTCCTTTCAAGGAGTAAGCGTCTTTTAATTTCATGGCTGCAGTCACCATCTGCAGTGATTTTGGAGCCCAGAAAGATAAAGTCTGACACTGTTTCCACTGTTTCCCCATCTATTTCCCATGAAGTGGTGGGACCGGATGCCATGATCTTCGTTTTCTGAATGTTGAGCTTTAAGCCAAATTTTTCACTCTCCACTTTCACTTTCATCAAGAGGTTCATAAGTATAAGCCAACATAAATCAACATGGTATGCATATAGACAGACCCACACTAAATGAGATTACGGATTTTTAAAACCTCCAACAGTATCTAGCACATAGAAGATACTCAATAATTTTTTAGTAGAGCATTCTTGAATAAATAAATCAATAAGACAAATGTTCCATATATGACCATGAATTGCAAAGATTGTTTCCAGTGTATTCATTCTTATATGAAATAATTTCTTATATGTTGTAAAACGTTTTTTTAAAATTAGCTAAATCCCAAAAGGTGATAAACTAAAATTATTCTCTGTAATTCTTTTCTCATTTCTCTTTATTCATTTTTAAATTAAAATTTAAAATATTTTACATGTTGAAGTATCAATATAAGATCAAAAACAAGATTTAAAACATATTGTACTCTCTTTAATTATATTTTTTTCTCTTTCTATTCTTCCTAGCTCTTTTACTTGTGGGAGGTAAAACCAATTCTTATTTTAACTTTTTTTTACTGCTAGTATATTCAGAATGAACTACATTGGCTTCATTTTACCAAACACATTCACATTCATTCATTTTATATAAGTACATTTTGATAATAGTTTCACCACCCTAAATTGTTTTGTACAGACACAAAACACAGCCATTTAACTTAATTTTCCCATCTTTTCTAAAATATTTGGCAGCTGTGACAGGATACAATTTACTTTGTTCCACATACTGTAACTAAGATGTTCTGCTGTTACATGAAATTTCTAATGTTCTCATTTCTGATGCATGTATTTTACAAGAAACCTCAGGCATAAGTCACTAGATATGAGTATGAGGTAATGAAATAAATTGAAAATGATATAGTTTCTCTATACTGGGTAGGACAAAACCATAATTTTATATTTTTCAATGGATGAGTCATATAAATCAGACCACACATTAAAATGCCAAGTTTCTATTGTCAAATAATTCAGTAGAAATTAAATACTTAATTTCATTGGATGGACATGTGACCATCTTACCCTGAAAGATGTTTCTCTCAACTGCAAACAGTTCAAAAAGAAAATTCCTTGTTTAAAATTAAATTTCCTATGACATTTATAGAAGTATTATTTTCATTTTGTTCATTATTTATAAGTGCCTGATATTGTGATAAAATATTGGATATGTTTATGATTGCAAAACAAATATGTGTCCAGTTTTCTTTACAGAGGATGGGGGAAAAGAGGTCATTTCTCTATTCTGAAAAATTTTGCCCTCTTGCTATCCTATTCCTTAAAAATACAATATTTTGAGTCTCTATGTTCAGGATATAGATCTGTCACTAATACGCATATGACAAGTGCATAGCTTCTGATGTGACCTTTTTCTAAAGAAACCATTCCCAGACACTGTCTGTCAGGCATCCTGTCTCAGCAATCTCAAGATATGAACTCAGTTGGCAAAAGGCTTTATTGTGGGAAACTCTGCAGATTGTTCTCATAAGTCTTAAGGCATTTCAAAGCCTACACAACTGTAAATTTGTTTTATCTGCTCTTTTATCCCCCAGTAAAGATTAGCTGAGGTCTAGGAAGTATTATGAGTCTGATAAAGCTTTGAGTGCTTTTACACTGAACTTCGAATGAATCCAAATATATCTATTTTTAGCTTATCAACTTAAAGTATCACACAAAAACTGAAGTGATTCAAAAATCCTCAACTAGCTTTAGTACTAAAGCACTCATCCTTCCAGCTCTTGAGAGTACAGTCTCTCAGCTGAGTCTCTCTGAAGAAATTTACTCTAACCACCTTAGCAAGATTATGTGTCCCTCTGGAAATGCAACCCATGTCCAATGATTGGCCAACAGAGGAGTGGTTAGATGGGTTGAGACTCCCTCCATTCACAACAGTGCTTAAGGGTAATCTCAGCTCTAGAAGGATTGTCTGAGATCTTCTCTGAATTGGCATGCAGTTCTAATTATCCCGTTTTGTCCTGTTTTTATTACTGTTTCATAGATATTATACCTGAAAGCAATAAGCTTCTTGCATACAAATCTCTGCATCAGAGACTATTTCCCAGAGAAGCTGATAAGCAGCACAACTTATTTAATGTAAGACACAACTTATTTAATGTAAGCACAACTTATTTAATGTAAGACACAACCTATTTAATGCATCTGCTGCTTCACAAAACCTTGAAATTTTCCATCAGTAGTTTCAGTATATGAAATTATAGTGGACAAAATGAAATTTGGAGACCAATTTTGGGTGGTATTATCAGAGGAACTAAGTATATTTTTTCCTTGATTCACTTTTAAATTATTATTATTATTCTAAGCCATAAATTCAAAGTAAAGAATTCATTTTGAGGCTTTTTCTTCATAATTGATTAATCCACTTCTATGTATGTGTTCATGGGGTTCTCAAGGCAAGAATACTGAGGTGGTTTGCCATTCCCTTCTCCAGTGGACCACATTTTGTCAGAACTCCACTATGACCCATGCATTTTGGGTGGCGCTACACAGCATGACTCGTAGTTTCACTGAGTTAGACAAGGCTGTGATCCATATGGTCAGTTTGGTTAGTTCTCTGTGACTGTAGTTTTCATTCTATCTGCCCTCTAATGAATAAGGATAAGAGGCTTCTGAAAGCTTCATGATGGAAGAGACTGACTGTGGGGGAAACTGGGCCTTGTTCTGATGGTTGGGGCCATGCTTCAGATCAGATCAGATCAGTCGCTCAGTCGTGTCCAACTCTTTGCGACCCCATGAATCGCAGCACGCCAGGCCTCCCTGTCCATCACCAACTCCAAGAGTTCACTGAGACTCACATCCATCGAGTCAGTGATGCCATCCAGCCATCTCATCCTCTGTCATCCCCTTCTCCTCCTGCCCCCAATCCCTCCCAGCATCAGAGTCTTTTCCAATGTGTCAACTCTTCGCATGAGGTGGCCAAAGTACTGGAGTTTCAGCTTTAGAATCACTCCTTCCAAAGAAATCCCACGGCTGATCTCCTTCAGAATGGACTGGTTGGATCTCCTTGCAGTCCAAGGGACTCCCAAGAGTCTTCTCTGACACCACAGTTCAAAAGCATCAATTCTCAGGCGCTCAGCCTTCTTCACAGTCCAACTCTCACATCCATACATGACCACAGGAAAAACCATAGCCTTGACTAGATGGACCTTTGTTGGCAAAGTAATGTCTCTGCTTTTGAACATGCTATCTATGTTGGTCATAACTTTCCTTCCAAGGAGTAAATGTCTTTTAATTTCATGGCTGCAGTCACCATCTGCAGTGATTTTGGAGCCCAGAAAAATAAAGTCTGGCACTGTTTCCACTGTTTCCCCATCTATTTCCCATGAAGTGGTGGGACCGGATGCCATGATCTTTGTTTTCTGAATGTTGAGATTTAAGCCCACTTTTTCACTCTCCACTTTCGCTTTCATCAAGAGGCTTTTGAGTTTCTCCTCACTTTCTGCCATAAGGGTGGTGTCATCTGTATATCTGAGGTTATTGATATTTCTCCTGGCAATCTTGATTCCAGTGTGTGTTTCTTCCAGTCCAGCATTTCTCATGATGTACTCTGCATGCTTAGTAAATGTTTAATCTAGTTTTCTGTTGATGGATGGGGCTGGGTTCCCTCCCTGTTGTTTGACATGAGGCCAAACTATGGTAGGGGTAATGAAGGTAATGGTGACCTCCTTCATAAAGACGTGTGCACTGCTGCACTCAGTGCCCCTAACCCTGCAGCAGTCCATTGTTGACCCATGCCTCTGCCAGAGACTCCTGGACACTCACAGGCAAGTCTGGCTCAGTCTCTTATGGGGAAACTGTTCCTTTCTCCTGGCTCCTGGTATACACAAGGTTTTGTTTGTGCCCTCCAAGTGTCCATTTCCCCAGTCCTGTGGAAGTTCTGTAATTAAATCCCACTGGCCTCCAAAATAAAATTCCCTGAGGGTTCTCAGTCCCTTTGCCAAATCCCCAGGTTGGGCATCTGTCGTGGGTCCTAGAACTTTCTTAAAAGTGTGAGAATTTCTTTGGTATAATTGTTATGCATTTTGTGGGTCGTCTGCTTGGCAGCTCTATGGTGGGGCCTCCAAGGAGGCTTATGTCACACACTGCGTGACCCAGGTCTGCTGCAGCCAGAGCCCCTGTCCCCACAGCAGGCCACTGGTGACCCGTGCCTCCACAGGAGACACTCAACACTCAAAAATAGGTCTGGCTCAGTCCCTGTGGGGTCTCTGGGCCCTGGTGCACACAAGGTTTTGTTTTGTTTGAGCTCTCTGAGCATCTCTGGTAGGTATGGGGTTTGATTCTAAACACTATTTTGCCCCTCCTACCATCTTATTGGGGCTTCTCTTTTGCCCTTGGACGTCAGGTATCTTTTTTTGGTGGGATCCAACATTCTCCTGTTGATGGTTGTTCAGCAGCAAGTTTCAGTTTTGGAATTCTCACAAGAGAAGATAGGTACAGGTCCTTCTACTCCACCATCTAGTTTAGTAAGGATCAGGGGGATTTTGGCAATGGTTACAATAGCAGTACCTCAGATATGCAGATGACACCACCCTTATGGCAGAAAATGAAGAGGAACTAAAGAGCCTCTTGACGAAAGTGAAGAGGAGAGTGAAAAGTTTGGCTTAAAGCTCAACATTCAAAAAACTAAGATCATGGCATCCGGTTCCATCACTTCATGGCAAATAGATGGGGAAACAATGGAAAGAGTGACAGACTTTATTTTCTTGGGCTCCAAAATCACTGCATATGTTGACTGCAGCCATGAAATTAAAAGACACTTGCTCCTTGGAAGAAAAGATATGACCAACCTAGATAGTGTATTAAAAGGCAGAGACATTACTTTGCCAACAAAGGTCTGTCTAGTCAAAGTTATGGTTTTTCCAGTAATCATGTATGGATGTGAGAGTTGGACCGTAAAGAAAGCTGAGGGCCGAATAATTGATGTTTTTGAACTATGATGCTGGAGAAGACTCTTAAGAGTCCCTTGGACTGCAAGGAGATCCAACCAGCCAATGATAAAGGAAATCAGTCCAGAATATTCATTAGAGGACTGATGCTGAAGATTCAATACTTTGACCACCTTATGCAAAGAACTGACTCATTGTAAAAGACCCTGCTACTGGGCAAGGTTGAAGGTAGGAGGAGAAGGGGACGACAGAGGATGAGATGTTTGGATGGCATCACTGACTCAATGGACATGAGTTTGAACAAGCTCCAGGAGTTGGTGATGGACAGATAAGCCCGGTGTGCTGCAGTCCATGGGGTCTCAAAGAGTCAGACTCAACTGAGTGACTCAACTGAGTGAACTGATGTATGTGTGTGTGTGTATGTGTATGCACATGCATGTGAGTGTGTGGAGGTGGAAAATTAGGTTTAAAATAGCAACTCCTAAATCTTACAAACATTGAATTCAATTATGTCATCCATTTTAGCATGTGCATAAAAGACATTCCTTTCATTTTATTGATTTAAAAAAATTTTTAAGTTAAATAGAAGTTTAAAAATATTTGGAGGCTTAGTGTCTCCTTTTCCTTGGTTCAGTTGTGAGCATTTTCCCCTATCTGTTCTGTGTTTCTTATTCTGAAGGCTTCCTTCAAATTTTAGCAAATTGGCTCCAGGAAGGTACTAATTTACCATTCCATCAGCAGCATAGGAGAGGGGTCATTTTACAATGTTAACTATTTGCCATATTATCTTACTTTTTGTTTGTTAAATGGATGCAATACATCTTATTGTTTACCTGTCTAAAAGTAACTATTCAAATTGAAAATATTTGTACATTGACATTTAATGAAATGATAGAATGACCCATGGGCCGCTGCTACAATATAAATTAACATAAAAATCACTCCTAAACTATACCTTGGTTGGTGTCTCATAGTTGCTCAAGGGAGGGCATTTCAATCCCAAATCCAAAATTTGATTCAGATATTGAAATAGATGGTACCACCCAAGTACCAAAAGCTATGAAAAAATTTATTATCATTATTATTAGGTTTTCTTAGCACAATAAGGCAGCCTTACACAAAAGTACAAAAATGGCTTATTTGAACAAGGAAGGATAACCAACTTGGAATCGCCATGACTTCCAGTAATGTTCCCAATTATGGTCCTGGATTTTATGTGGTTTGATCTTTTCACCAGAGCTAGTGGAGGGAACCAACGGATTTTAAAATGGACTTGCTAAGGTTTGGGCAAGAGGTGTATAAGGAAGTCTTGGTCTTACAAGATGTCAGCAGTCACATATCAAAAATAAATTCAGACTCTTTATTACAGTTATGAATGAAGAAAATGAAATAACAAATGCTAGACATAGAAAAGGAACTCAAAACCTAAATAGAAAAGGAACTTAAAACCTGAAGTGAAGAAAAGAAATTGGCATCCTGACAAGAGCCTGGGTTTATAAAACAAGAATCTGATTGACTGAGGCATTGGGATGACTTTATATCCTTACCTAAAAAAAAAAGAAGAGTAGTGACATTCCTGAAACTAGAAATGCTATCCTACAACTTTAAAAAGAAATTAGCATACACTTATGGTTATTTAGTCTATGACAAATGAAGCAAGGATATACAATGGAGAAAAGAGAGTCTCTTCTGTAAGTGGTGCCTGCAGAACTGGACAGCTACACGTAAAAGAATGAAATTAGAACATTCTCTAACACCATATACAAAAATAAACTCGAAATGGATTAAAGACCTAAATGTAAGATGGGAAACCATAAAACTAGAAGAAAAGATAGGCAGAACACTCTTTGACATAAATTGTATCAGTATTTGTTCGGATTGTCTCCTGAAACAAAGGAAATGAAAGCAAAAATAAACAAATGGAACAAAATTAAACTTAAAACTTTTGTACAGCAAAGGAAACCATTGAAAAAATGAAAAGACAACTTACTGAGTGGGAGAAAATATTTACAAACAATATGAACAATAAGTGGTTAATCTCCTAAATACATACACATCTCAACATCAAAAATCAATCTTATTCAGAAATAGGCAAAAGACCTGAATAGGCATTTTTCCAAAGGGGAAATGCATGTGGCCAATGGGCACATGAAGAGATGCTCAGAAATGATCAGGGAAAAGAAAACTAAAACTACAATGAAATATCACTTCATTTCTATCATAATAGTTATCATTAAAAAGAACACAAGTAACAAATGTTGGTGAGAATGTGGAGAAAAGAGAATCATCATACACTGTCAGTGGAAATGTAAACGGGTGAGGCCACTGTGAAAACAGTATAGTGGTTTCTCAAGGAAACCAAAAATGGAACTGATGTATAACCCAGCAATTCCATCCCTAGGTATATAGCCAAAAAGAACTGAAAACACTAATTTGAAAAGATATATGTACCCCAATGTTCAGGACAGCATAATTTACAGTAGTCAAGATATGGAAGCAATCTAAGTGTCCATCAATGGATGAATGGATAAAAAACATATGGTACATACATATAAATAAAATGGAATACTACTCAGACATTAAAAAGGAATGAAATTTTACCATTTGAAGCAACATGGATAGACTTGGAGGGTATTATGCTAAGTGAATTAAGTTGGATGAAGAAAGACCAATGCTATATGATATCATTTATAAGTGGAATCTAAAAAACACAACAAATAAGTGAATATAATAAAAAAAGAAGTAGACTCACAGAGAGCAGACCAGTAGTTACCAGTGGGGTTAGAGACAGAGGGTAGGGACTAAGAGATACAAACTATTGTGTATAAAATAAGCTACAAGGATATATTGTACAACACAGGGAATATAACTGATATTTTATAATAACTGTAAATGGAGTTTAAACTTTAAAAATTGTGAGTATGTACTTCTGTTTTGGCTCAGTGGTAAAGAACCTGCCTGCCAATTCAGGAGACACTGGTTCAACCCCTGATCCAGGAAGATCCCTGAAAAATGAAAGAAAGAAATAAACTTGTGAGTACACTTGCAACCTATATAATATTGCACATTAACTATGCTTCAATTTTAAAAAGTAGTTTGTTGAGACAGGAAAAAAAATTAGCAAATGAAACTATGTTCTCTCA